>NW_027224276.1:746166-1119250 GCF_023699985.2 Odocoileus virginianus
GCTTGTTGGAAGATTTTTTTATTATATATATATTTTTCATTTATTTTTATTAGTTGGAGGCTAATTACTTTACAACATTGTAGTGGTTTTTGCAATACATTGACACTAATCAGCATTGGAATTACATGTGTTCCCCATCCTGAACTCCCCTCCCACCTCCCTCCTCATCCCATCCCTCTAGGTCATCCCAGTGCACCAACCCTGAGCACTTGTCTCATGCATCCAACCTGGACTGGAAGATTTTTTTTATTATAGTTTTGATTTCCGTGCTTGTGATGGGTCTGTTAAGATTTTCTATTTCTGCCGGGTTCAGTTCTGGAAAGTTATACTTTTCTTTGTCCGTTTCTTCCAAGCTATCCGTTTTATTGGCATATAGTTGCTGATAGTAGTCTCTTATGATCCTTTGTATTTATGTGTTGTCTGTTGTGATTTCTCCATTTTCATTTCTAATTTTGTTGATTTGATTCTTCTTCCTTTTTTTCTTGATGAGTCTGGCTAATGGTTTGTCTATTTTATTTATCTTCTCAAAGAAATCAGCTTTTAGTTTTGTTGATTTTTGCTATAGTCTCCTTTGTTTTTTTCATTTATTTCTGCCCTAATTTTTATGATTTCTTTCCTTCTACTAACCCTTTATTTCTCCTTTTTCTAGTTGCTTTAGGTGTAAGGTTAGGTTATTTATATGATTTTTCTCTTGTTTCTGGAGGTAAGCTTATATTGCTATGACCCTTCCCCTTAACACTTCTTTTACTGAATCCCATAGGTTTTGTTTTTTTGTGTTTTCATTTTCATTCGTTTCTATGTGTATTTCGATTTCTTTTTTAAATGCTTCTGTGATTTTCTGGTTATTCAGAAGCATGTTGTTTAGCCTCCATATGTTTGTGTTTTTAATAGTTTTTTTTTCCCTGTAGTTGACATCTAATCTTACTGCATTGTGATCAGAAAAGATGCTTGGAATGATTTCAATTTTTTTTTAATTTACCAAGGCTAGATTTATGGCCCAGGATGTGATCTATCCTGGAGAATGTTCCATGTGCACTTGAGAAAAAGGTGAAATTCATTTTTTGGGGGTGAAATGTCCTATAGATATCAATTAGGTCTAACTGGTCCATTGTATCATTTAAAGTTTGTGTTTCCTTGCTAATTTTCTGTTTAGTTGATCTATCCATAGGTGTGAGTGGGGTATTAAAGTCTCCCACTACTATTATGCTATTGTTAATTTCTCCTTTCATACTTGTTAGCATTTGCCTTACATATTGCAGTGCTCCTATGTTGGATGCATATATATTCATAATTATTATATCTTCTTCTTGGATTGATCCTTTGATCATTATGTAGTGTCCTTCTTTGTCTCTTTTCATGGCCTTTATTTCAAAGTCTATTTTATCTGATATGAGTATTGCTACTCCTGCTTTCTTTTGGTCTCCATTTGCATGAAATATCTTTTTCCAGCCCTTCACTTTCAGTCTGTATGTGTCCCTTGTTTTGAGGTGGGTCTCTTGTAGACAGCATATATAGGGGTCTTGTTTTTGTATCCATTCAGCCAGTCTTTGTCTTTTGGTTGGGGCATTCAATCCATTTACATTTAAGGTAATTATTGATAAGTATGATCCCGTTGCCATTTACTTTGTTGTTTTGGGTTCGAGTTTATAAACCTTTTCTGTGTTTCCTGTCTAGAGAAGATCCTTTAGCATTTGTTGAAGAGCTGGTTTGGTGGTGCTGAATTCTCTCAGCTTTAGCTTGCCTCTAAAGCTTTTGATTTCTCCTTCATATTTGTTTTTTTTTTTTTATGTACGGAGTTTTCCATTTTTAATATTTGGTTAAACAAAATACATCTTTTGTAAACAAACCCAGCACAAGGCCAACAAAAAGGAAAAGCAAGAGAAAAACAAAAAGCCTAGGGTTGCCCCTGACTGGGTGTCAGGGTCAGGCCTGCCCACTTCCTTAGGAAGTGGGGCTTTCTGCCCTCGGGCATCAGCATAGGTCCCTGTTCCTAAGCACCAGAATTGGATGTGAACAGAGGAACCAGCCCTGAAATGGTTAAGCGTCTTTGCATATCCCATTGGCTTATGGACTCCAAGTGCGTGAGGACTCCTTTGAAGTGCTGTCTGCACAGGCCCAAGCAGACTGGTGGCGAGGAGTTTTCTCCTCCTCCCAGGAAATGGCTTACATCACTGACAGTGCCAATGGACCCAAGGTCCTGCTTGTGACAGTCAGCAAGGTTGGCTGTAACTTCTGGCTGGTGGTGGTTGGAATGTCATTGTGCAGGGGTGACGAGCTCCCTGTGGTGCCAAGCAGGTCTGGTATAGAAAATGGTGCAGAAGAGACTGTGGCCACTTGCTGAGAGGGTGAAACGCAGTAGCTGCTTGGTGGCCTCTGTTACTTAGCGTTAAAAAAATGGCCTTGTGGGATTGAAGATACATGTGCAGAAAAAGTGCTGGTGTAAACATGCACTCCAGTCACAGTGGGGAGAAAGCCTCAGCTTCATCCCGTTAAGCTTGCTCAGGCTGGACATGCAAGCCCCAGGCTGGCTCTGTGTTGGAGAGGAGCCTGGCCAGTGGGGCAGCTCTCAGACCTGCCAAGACCATTGATCTGTGAAGGGCTGGACAGGCCACCCCTGCCTGCCCCCCTGCCTTGAGACAACCATGGCCCCTTTGGTGACAGGCGGTGTAGTCTAACACTTATTTCTCCTCCTCTTGTCTTCCAAAGTTACCAGGAGAAAAGTGGCCTACAGCTATTTAAAGAGGTAGGGGTGGGTCAGTTCTCAGTTATCGGTAAAAGAAACTCCAGAGATGACAAACCCAGGTCCTAAGCAGGATGCACGTTATCTACCCAACGTGAGGGCTCTGCTTCTGGTCACCAGAGTGACTCCAAGCCTAGGGCTTCTAATTCGAGCTGCTCCAAATCTCTGAGGGCTTAGCTTCACAATACTTCCCTTGCCCAACGCTGTCTCAAACTAGTAGAATTTGATGGTGAAGGCAGTCTTATTTTTTTCTGATTTTACCGGGGTGGGTCAGCTGGGAAAACTGCCCTTTGGCCTGTCTTGTGTCCCCAAACCTCCTAAACCAGTGCAGTGAAGTGGCAGGGACAATGCTGGAGTGAGGCAGACAGGCTGTCCGTGCCTGTCCCTAGCCTGGGTTTGGCCACATCCTCAAGTATCTAGCTCACCCTGTCATGTTAGAATACTGCAGGATTCAACCACCCGGCATGGAATATTAGAGAACTTTTCATTATAAAACTTTAAGGATGGCCATAAACCACTCTTAAAAATGGCGTCAGGGTGGCATAGAGGGCTGGAGACAGCACGCTGTGCCGCTGCTGCAGTTCTGGAGATGGTTTCCTGAGAGGCCTTTCTGCTCTGAGGCCTTCCAACCAGTCCCATGGGCTTTGGACTGCGTGTTCACACTGGTTGCCAGGAAAGGGGAAGGGGAGGCAGCATCTCCAGGTGAGTCAGTCAGAGCAGCAGTGAACTCCAGCATAGCCTCTGTCAAGTCCTCATAGAAATGGGGAAAGGAAGCTAAGACCCACCTTTCTTTCTCTTTTACATAAAACCAAGGTCTCCACAGCTCGCCCTAAGCACACAGAGCTCCTACTTTCCTTTTCCAGGAGCGAGTAACGCTGGTTGGTTCGTGCAACAGTCCACATGTCTGTCCTATTGCACTGTCAAATTGGAGGGGAAAAAAGACCCGATGAGATGTTTGGGGAAGTGGCAAGGGCAGACCCATGGTAGAGGCCACAGCACATCACGGAGGATTTCAGGGGGCTGAGGTGAGGGGAGGCTGGGCCGGACTCATCACACATCAGCCCTCCAACTCTGATGGGCCTCCACCTCTTCTGGTACCACCAGCAGGAGTTCACAGTTCTTTCCTCGCAAATGATGTTTTAGAAATTTCCTGAGCTCGCTCTCGCCTCCAATCCATTCGGGCATCTTCAGTTTGGAGTCGAGGTTGTAGTAGGCACCTCCCACCTCTCGAACACAGATCCAGTGCTGCCTTTTGAGCGGCAGCTTCAGGGGACCCCAGCACAGGCTGGAGGGCAGGTTCATGATGAAGCCCATAACGTTTGTGAGAGCAATGGCGCCGACATCCCTGCGCTTGTCCCACCAAACAGCTTCATAGCCTTTGGTCTGAAGTGCTGCCATAATGACGTTCACATCGTAGTTCCCATTTCCCAGCATGCTCTTCTTGTGGGGGGTCACCATGGTGTTTGGAGATAACCTCTGGAAAATCTCTTGCAGCGTTTCCCGGGTGAAGGCATTGCTGTCCTGGAAGACGTTATTGAGGGCGTGCAGAGCACAGAGCTCCCTGCGCTGTTTCTCATGGTAGATTTGTGGGGGTGCTGCCTGGGGCAGCTCCAATGATTCAGATTTGACCTTGTCTCCTTTCCATGGCACGCAACTCATGTTTTTCCTTTTAGGTTCCAGAGAGGGCTAAAAACACCCCACCCTTCCCTCCTGAGGAGGAATGTAAGCTTCTCAGCCTTTTGAGAATTCCTGAGGTCCACCTTACTTTCTGGTGTCCATGATTTATGCTTTGTCACGGGAAGAAGAAAAGGTTGGACTCAAAAGGAAAAATAATCCCCCTCTTCTCAACAGAAAGATAACTTTTGGATTAGTGTATTTCGCCGCCACTGTCAAAGTGCAGAAGTTTTAAAAAACCATGTAAAATCAAAGACCTTGTTTTCCTTCTTCCACCCCCTCCAAAAAAACCCAACGATTTTCTTGCCGTATTTTCTCTCTGCAAATGCCAACCAGGCCTCAAGGCAAGAGGACCGAATGGAATCGGTCACATCGCTCCTTTTCTTCCATTTCTTTGGAACCACGAAGCCACTGGCTCGGGAGACAAGGCCTAAGCGGCGGATAAAACACAAATTTCGAGCAGCTAACGAGGGCCGACCGGCGTGGGTTCGCGGGCCCTGCTGCGGCCTCGGGGGAGGCTCTCCATCCTCTCGGGTGCGGCGGGACCTCGAGGGGCCGAGGCGGACGCAGCTCCTTCGGAAAGCGCGAACTCTCACCCTCTCGACGCGGCCCTACGGAGGAGACAACTCCTGTCAGCTCCGGCGGTCGTGCGGGCCACGGCGGAGGACCGGGCTGCCCCGGGAAGCGGCGCGGCGGCCTCGGCCCCGGCCCCGGCCCCAGCTCCAGCCCCGGCCCTAGGGAAGGTCCTTCGCGGCGACGCGCCTCTCCTTCATATTTGAATGAGATCCTTGCTGTGTACAGTAATCTGGGCTGTAGGTTTTTTTGTTTCATCACCGTAAGTATGTCCTGCCATTCCCTTCTGGCCTGAAGAGTTTCTATTGAAAGATCAGCTGTTATCCTTATGGGAATCCCCTTGTGTGTTATTTGTTGTTTTTCCCTTGCTGCTTTTAATATTTGTTCTTTGTGTTTGATCTTCATTAATTTGATTAATATGTGTCTTGGGGTGTTTCACCTTGGGTTTATCCTGTTTGGGACTCTCTGGGTTTCTTGGACTTGGGTGGCTATTTCCTTCCCCATTTTAGGGAAGTTTTCAACTATTATCTCCTCAAGTATTTTTTCTCATGGCCTTTTTTTTGTCTTCTTCTTCTGGGACTCCTATGATTCGAATGTTGGGGCATTTGACATTGTCCCAGAGGTCTCTGAGGTTGTCCTCATTTCTTTTAATTCTTTTTTCTTTTTTCCTCTCTGCTTCATTTATTTCCACCATTCTATCTTCCACCTCACTTATCCTATCTTCTGCCTCAGTTATTCTACTGTTGGTTCCCTCCAGAGTGTTTTTGATCTCAGTTATTGCATTATTCATTATTGATTGACTCTTTTTTATTTCTTCTAGGTCCTTGTTAAACATTTCTTGCATCTTCTCAATCCTTGTCTCCAGACTATCTGTAACTCTATTTTGTTTTCAAGGTTTTGGATCATTTTTACTATCATTATTCTGATTTCTTTTTGAGGTAGACTCCCTATCTCCTCCTCTTTTGTTTGGTGGGCATTTATCATGTTCCTTTACCTGCTGAATATTTCTCTGCCTTTTGATCTTGTTTAGATTGCTGTGTTTGGGGCGGCCTTTTGGTATGCTGGTAATCCCCTTTATTGTGGAGGTTCCTCCCTGTGGGTGGGGTTGGACGAGTGGCTTGTCAAGGTTTCCTGGTTAGGGAAGCTTGCATCGGTGTTCTGGTGGGTGGAGCTGGATCTCTTCTCTCTGGAGTGCAATGAAGTGTCCAGTAGTGAGTTTTGAGGTGTCTGTGGGTTTGGTGTGACTTTTGGCCACCTGTATTTTAATGCTCAGGGTTATGTTCCTATTAGCTTGGTATGTCTTGCTCTGAAATTTGTTGTCTCTTGGGTGGAGCTCGACTTCAGTGTATGTATGGAGGCTTTTGGATGAGCTCTTGTTGATTAATATTCCCTGGAGTCAGGAGTTTTCTGGAGTTCTCAAGTTTTGGATTTAAGCCTCCTGCCTCTGGCTTTCAGTCTTATTTTTACAGTAGTCTCAAGACTTCTCCATCCATACAGCACTGATCATAAAACATCTAGGTTAATGGTGAAAAGATTCTCCACAGTGAGGGACACCCAGAGAGGTTCACAGAGTTACATGGAGAAGAGAAGAGGGAGGAGGGAGATAGAGGTGACCAGGAGGAGAAGAGGGGGAATCAAAAGGGGAGAGAGCAATCTAGCCAGTAATCAATTCCCTATGTGCTCTCCACAGTCTGGAACACTCAGAGAGGTTCACAGAGTTACATAGAGAAGAGAAGAGGGAGGAAGGAGATAGAGGTGACCAGGAGGAGAAGAGGGGAAGTCAAAAGGAGAGAGGCAAATCTAGCCAGTAATCAGTTCCCTCCACAGCCCAGAGCACCCAAAAAGATTCACAGAGTTGGGTAGAGAAGAGAAGGGGGAGGGAGGAGATAGAGGTGACCTGGAGGAGAAAAAGGAGAGTCAAAAGGGGGAGAGAGCAATCAAGCCAGTAATCACACTCCTAAGTAAAAATGGGTACTGAAGATTGGATTCTTAAAGGTACAAAATTGATAACAAAAACCAAAAAGCAAAATTAAAAATCTAGAGTACAGGTTAGACTCTCAAAAATATAATATTTTTAAAAATCACAAAAATTATAAAAATATATATATGAAATTTGCTTTAAAAATAGGGTCTTTTTTTGCAAGGTAATAGTAGGTTATAAAAATGAAAATTAAAGGAGTAATAAAGAACTTAAAAATTAAAAAATGATAATAGTAAAATATATCTAGGAATTTCTCTGGAGCTGTTGAGGGCAGTGTGGGGTCAGTTCAGTTTCAGATAGTTCCTTGTTCCAGCTTATACTTCTTCTCAAGGTCTATAGGCCCCTTCCAATGTAGTCAGTGCTAACTACAGGGTTTTAATCTGTTGCACCTGTCACTTCCAGAGCAGTTCCCTCTTCTTTGTTTATTTTGGCTTCCTCTGTTTGCAAGTCTCTTCAGTGTCTAATTTCTGCCCTGACACAAGGGGGCGAAGGTGGTCACTTATTTAGGCTCACTTGTTCAGTTGTGCTGTGGGGAGGGAGGAACACTGCAAACAAATATCACTGGCATGTGCGTGGGGAGTGCTCGCAGTGTCTGGGCCACACTGGGTTTGTCCCAGCTCACAGTGTGTGTGCTTTTCCAGTCTACACTGCTCAGGCTCCAGGTTGCTCTGCAGGGGAACTGTCTAAAGTGGGCCCTGGGTTGCAGTGCACTTCCCAGGCCTAAGCCGCTCAGGTTCAGGTTCTCAGGTACTCCACAAAGGCACAGACTTGGTTGGGCCTGCGTTTTGTGCCCTTCCCAGGTCCGAGCAGCTCAGGCGACCAGGTGCTTGATGAGCACACTCTCCCAGCTGGGCAGTGTGTCTTATCACCTCTCCAGTCCCAGCCCCTCAGTTTCCTGGGTGCACCACAAGAGCACCATCTCAGGTGAGCCATCAGCTCCTCTGGGGAGCTGATCTCTGACTGTGACCCTCCTGGTGGATGTCAACCATCCAGGATCCCAGGAAGACTTGGTTAGTAACTGGGAGCCTGCTCACAGTTTGGTGGAGGATGCTGTCTCTGGGGCCGAGATTGCCCCTCGCCTTCCAGCTCTGGCTGTTGCCCGCCTGCCTCTCTGCCTCCGGCAGGGGGAGGGGCCTGTCCATAGCCGGCTAGCTCTCCTTGGGTATTCGCTCAGTCCTTTGTCCTGTGAGCGGGCCAGACTGTGCCTCAGAGCTTTTCATGGTAAAGTTCTCTCTCTCTCTTTTTCCCTCTCTGGCTATTCCCATAGTTTGGGTTGCTATCTCACATTAGCTTCCTCAGATTGTTCTCAGGGCATCAAGCCTGGTTCCCACCCTATGCATGCAGCCCGCACCTCCCTGTTCAGCCCCAACTCGCTGCTGGCAGATGCGAGCTTCCGGGCTACCTCTCTGCTGGGAGTTGCAGCTAGGCATGTAATCTGTGGGTTTTTTTTTTTTTTTTCCCCCTCCTGGTTATGTTGCCCTCTGAGATTCCAAAACTCCCCACAGACCCACTGGTGAGAGGGTTTCCTGGTGTTTGGAAACTTCTCCTCCTTCACGACTCCCTCCCTGGGATGGGTCTTCCATCCCTAACTCTTTTGTCTCTCTTTTTATCTTTTATATTTTGTCCTACCTCCTTTTGAAGAGAATGGGCTGCCTTTCTGGGTGCCTGGTGTCCTCTGCCAGCATTCAGAAGTTGTTTTGTGGAATTTGCTCAGCGTTCAAATGATCTTTCAATGAATTTGTGGGGGAGAAAGTGGTCTCCCCATCCTATTCCTCCACCATCTTAGGACCACCCCCCCCCCATCTCAACATCTTTTAACTTGTTTTCTTTTAGTTACCATTTTTTTGTGTGTGGTGACATTTTAGGTCTACTCTCTCAGAAAATTTCAAGTATACAATCAAGTATTATTAAATATAGGGCTTCCCAGGTGGCTCAGTGGTAAAGAATTAGCCTGCCAATGCAGGAGACGCAGGTTTGATCCCTGGGTTGGGCAGATCCCCTGGAGAAGGAAATGGCAAACCACTCCAGTGTTCTTGCCTGGGAAATCCCATGGACAGAGGAGCCTGGCAAGCTACAGCCCCATGGGGTCACAAAAGAGTCAGGCATGACTTAGTGACTAAAACAACAATTATTAAATGTCATCATAGTCACCATGTTGTATGTTAGATCCCCAGAAATTACTCATCTTATAATTGAATGTTTGTAATCTTTGACCATCTCCCCATCTCCCCCCCCCCAAATCCCTGGAAATCAGTGTTCTACTCTCTAATTCTGTGTGTTCTATGGTTTTAGAGTCCACATATAAGTGAAGTCATGCAGTATTTGTTTTTCTGTCTCTGGCTTATTTCATTTAGGATATTTCATAATATCCTCCAAGTCATCAATGTTGTTGCTCCTTTTATAAGGCTAAATAATATACAATTTATATGTATATATTTACATATGTTTACCCACATGTATATTACATTTGATAAATAATGCTGCAATGAAAATATGAGTGTAGATGTCTCATTGAAATAATGATTTCATTTTTTCCATATCTTTCGTATATATACTCAGTAGTGGGATTGTTGGGTCATACAGTAATTCAACTTTTAGTTTATTGAGGAGCTTCCATATTATTTTCCATAATGGATTCACCAATTTACATTTCCATGAACAATATACAATGGTTTGCTTTTCCCTACACCCTCACCAACACTTGTTCTCTCTTGTATTTTTGGTAATAGTCATTCATACAGGTGTTATATATGAGGTGTTATCTCACTGTGGTTTTGATTTGCATTTCCCTGATGATGAGTGATGTAGAATACTTTTTCATATACCTGTTGGCCATTTATGTCTTCATTGGAAAACTGTCTATTCAGGTCCTTTGTCCATTTAAAAAATTGGGTTCAGTTCAGTTCAGTCACTCAGTCATGTCTGACTCTTTGTGACCCCATGAACCGCAGCATGCCAGGCCTCCCTGTCCATCACCAACTCCTGGAGTCCACCCAAACCCATGTCCATTGAGTTGGTGATGCCATCCAACCATCTCATCCTCTGTCATCCCCTTCTCCTCCTGCCCTCAATCTTTCCCAAGCATCAGGGTCTTTTCAAATGAGTCAGCTCTCCGCATCAGGTGGCCAAAGTATTGGAGTTTCAGCTTCAACATCAGTCCTTCCAATGAACACCCAGGACTGATCTCCTTTAGGATGGACTGGTTGGATCTCCTTGCAGTCCAAGGGACTCTCAAGAGTCTTCTCCAACACCACAGTTCAAAAGCATCAATTCTTCGGTGCTCAGCTTTCTTTATAGTCCAACTCTCACATCCATACATGACCACTGGGAAAACCATAGCCTTGACTAGATGGACCTTTGTTGACAAAGTAATGTCTCTGCTTTTTAATATGTTGTCTATGTTGGTCATAACTTTCCTTTCAAGGAGTAAGCGTCTTTTAATTTCATGGCTGCAATCACCATCTGCAGTGATTTTGGAGCCCAGAAAAATAAAGTCAGCCACTGTTTCCACTGTTTCCCCATCTATTTGCCATGATTTTACTATTGAATTATATGGCTTTTTATGTGTATATTTTGGATATTGACCTCTTATCAGATAGATAGTTTGCTCCCATTTCAAAGCCTGCTTTATCATTTTGTTGATTGTTTCTTTTCTGTGCAGAGCTTTTTAGTTTGATGTGGTTCAACCTGTTTAATTTTTATTGCCTGTGCTTTTGGTGTCATATTCTTGAAATCATTGCCAAGATGAATGCCAAGGAGTTTTCCCCCATTTTTTTAAGGAGTTTTGTGGTTTTGGGTCTTAAGTTTAAGTTTTTAATCCATTTTGAGTTAACTTTTGTGAGTGGTGTAAGATAGGTGTCTTGTTTCTTTCTTGTGCATATAGATATATAGTCTTCCCAACACCATTTATCGAAGAGACTAGACACAGTGTCAGATTTAATTTTCTTGGGCTCCAAAATCACTGCAGACTGGAACCACTAAATTAAAAGACACTTGCTCCCTGGAAGAAAAGCTATGATAAATTTAGACTGTGTATTAAAAAACAGAGACGTTACTTTGCTGACAAGACCAATCTAGTCAAAGCTATGGCATTTCCCATTAGTCATGTATGGATGTGACAGTTGGACCATAAAGAAGGCTAAGCACTGAAGAATTGATGCTTTTGAACTGTAGTGTTGGAGAAGACTCTTGAGAGTTCCTTGGACTGCAGGTGGATCAAGTCAGTCAATCCTGAAGGTAATCAACCTTGAATATGCTTTGGAAGGATTGGTGCTGAAGCTGAAGGTCCAATACTTTGGCCATCTGATGAGAAGAGCCGACTCATTGGAAAAGACCCCGATGCTGGCAAAGATTAGGGCAAGAGGAGAAGGGGGCGACAGAGGATGAGAGCTGGATGGCCTCACTGACACTATGGAGATGAGTTTGAGCAAACTTAGGGAGACAGTGTAGGACAGGAAAGCCTGGCATGCTGCAGTTCATGGAGTCGCAAAGAGTTAGACATAACTTAGTGACTGAACAACAACAACCCTTTCTCTATTATATATTCCTGGCATTCTTTTTAAAGATTAGTTGATAGCATATCTTTGGTTTATTTCTGGGCTCTTTGTTTAGTTTCACTGGACTATGTATCTGTTTTATGCCAATACCATTCTGTTTTTATTATTAACATTGGATGGTCCTTGAGGATATGGCTTTGTAATATAGTTCAGAATCAGGAAGTGTGATGCCTCCAGATTTGTTATTTACTAATATTGCTTTTACTAATTGGGGTGTTTTTCTGGTTCCATACAAATTTTAGAATTGTTTTTCTTATTTCTATGAAAAAAATGCCATTTTCAGTTGATAGGGATTGCATTCAATTTGTAGATTTCTTTGGACAGTGTGAACACTTTAATATTATTTTTCCAATCTATGAGCACGAAATACCTTTCCACGTATGTCTTCCTTAAATTACTTTCATCAGACTCTTAGAGTTTTCAATGTATAGAGCTATCATCTCTCTTGTTAGGTTTATTCCTACATACAGATTCCTTTTGATATTGCTGTAAATGTGCCTTTTACTATTTCTTTCTGAGGTAGTTCATTGATAATGTATAGAAATTCAACTAATTTCTGTGTGTTGGTTTTCTACAACTTTACGGAATTTGTTTATTGTTCTAAGTTTTTTGGTGGTGTCTTTAGGGTTTTTTGTATAAAGTACCATATCATCTGCAAACAGTGACAGTTCTACTATTTCCTCTCTGATTTGGATACTTTTTTTTCTTTTTCTGGCCTAATTGCTCTGGCTAGGACATCAGTATAAAGTTGAATAAGAATTGAAAAGTAGGCACCTTTATCTTCTCTTTTTGTTTTTTTCTTTTTAATTTATTTATTTTTACTTTACAGAATTTTGTTGTTTTCTGTCAAACATCAACATGAATCAGTCATAGGTATATGCATATGTCCCCTCCCTCTTGAACCTCCCTTCCATCTCCCTCCCCATCCCACCCTTCTAGTTGTTACAGAGCCCCTGTTTGAGTTCCCTGAGTCATACAGCAATTCCCATTGGCTATCTTTTTGACATATGGTAATGTAAGTTTGGAATGCGAGGTAGGTAGTCAGGAAACACCTGGAGTAACAGGCAAATTTGGCCTTGGAGTACAGAATGAAGCAGGACAAAGGCTAACAGAATTTTGCCAAGAGAACGCACTGGTCATAGCAAACACCCTCTTCCAACAATGCAAGAGAAGACTCTACACATGGACATCACCAGATGGTCAACACTGAAATCAGATTGATTATATTCTTTGCAGCCAAAGATGGAAAAGCTCTATACAGTCAGCAAAAACAAGACCGGGAGCTGACTGTGGCTCAGATCATGAACTCCTTATCGCTAAATTCAGACTTAAATTGAAGAAAGTAGGGAAAATCACTAGACCATTCAGGTATGACCTAAATCAAATCCCTTATGACTATATAGTGGAAGTGAGAAATAGATTTAAGGGACTAGATCTGATAGAGTGCCTGATGAACTGTGGGGGGAGGTTCATGACATTGTACAGGAGACAGGGATTAAGACCATCCCCACGGGAAAAAAATGCAAAAAAGACAAAATGATTGTCTGAGGAGGCCTTACAAATAGCTGTGAAAAGAATAGAAGTGAAAAGCAAAGGTGAAAAGGAAAGATATACCCATCTGAATGCAGAGTTCCAAAGAATAGCAAGGAGAGATAAGAAAGCCTTCCTCAGTGATCAATGCAAAGAAATAGAGGAAAACAACAGAATGGGAAAGACTAGAGATCTCTTCAAGAAAATTAGAGATACAAAGGGAATATTTCATGCAAAGATGGGTTCAATAAAGGACAGAAATGGTATGGACCTAACAGAAGCAGAAGATATTAAGAAGAGGTGGCAAGAATACACAGAAGAACTGTACAAAAAAGATCTTCATGACCCAGATAATCACGATGGTGTGATCACTCACCTAGAGCCAGACATCCTGGAATGTGAAGTCAAGTGGGCCTTAGAAAGCATCACTATGAACAAAGCTAGTGGATGTGATGGAATTCCAGTTGAGCTATTTCAAATTGTGAAAGATGATGCTGTGAAAGTGCTGCACTCAATATGTCAGCAAATTTGGAAAACTCAGCAGTGGCCACAGGACTGGAAAAGGTCAATTTTCATTCCAATCCCAAAGAAAGGCAATGCCAAAGAATGCTCAAACTACCACACAATTGCACTCATCTCACACGCTAGTAAAGTAATGCTCAAAATTCTCCAAGCCAGGCTTCAGCAATATGTGAACCGTGAACTTCCAGATGTTCAAGCTGGTTTTAGAAAAGGCAGAGGAACCAGAGATCAAATTGCCAACATCCGCTGGATCATCAAAAAAGCAAGAGAGTTTCAGAAAAACATCTATTTCTGCTTTATGACTATGCCAAAAACCTTTGACTGTGTGGATCACAACAAACTGTGGAAAATTCTGAAAGAGATGGGAATACCAGACCACCTGACCTATCTCTTGAGAAACCTATATGCAAGTCAGGAAGCAACAGTTAGAACTGGACATGGAACAACAGACTGGTTCCAAATAGGAAAAGGAGTACGTCAAGGCTGTATATTGTTACCCTGCTTATTTAACTTATATGCAGAGTACTTCATGAGAAACGCTGGGCTGGAAGAAGCACAAACTGGAATCAAAGATTGTCAGGAGAAATATCAAGAACCTCAGATATGCAGATGACACCACCCTTATGGCAGAAAGTGAAGAGGAGCTACAAGACCTCTTGATGAAAGTGAAAGAGGAGAGTGAAAAAGTTGGCTTAAAGCTCAACATTCAGAAAACTAAGATCATGGCATCAGGTCCCATCACTTCATGGGAAATAGATGGGGAAACAGTGGAAACAGTGGTAGACTATTTTTCTGGGCTCCAAAATCACTGCAGATGGTGACTGCACCCATGAAATTAAAAGATGCTTACTCTTTAGAAGGAAAGTGATGACCAACCTAGATAGCATATTAAAAAGCAGAGACATTACTTTTGCCTACAAAGGTCTGCCTAGTCAAGGCTATGGTTTTTCCAGTGGTCATGTATGGATGTGAGAGTTGGACTGTGAAGAAAGCTGAGCGCCAAAAAATTGATGCTTTTGGACTGTGGTGTTGGAGAAGACTCTTGAGAGTCCTTGGATGGCAAGGAGATCCAACCAGTCCATCCTAAAGGAGATCAGTCCTGGGTGTTCATTGATGCAGAAGCTGAAGCTTCAATACTTTGGCCACCTCATGTGAAGAGTTGACTCATTGGAAAAGACCCTGATGCTGGGAGGGATTGGGGGCAGGAGGAGAAGGGGACGACAGAGGATGAGATGGCTGGATGGCATCACCGACTTGATGGGCATGAGTTTGAGTAAACTCCGGGAGTTGGTGATGGACAGGGAGGCCTGGCGTGCTGCAGTTCATGGGGTCGCAAAAAGTCAGACACGACTGAGCAACTGAACTGAACTGAATGTAAGTTTCCATGTTACTCTCTTCATACATCTCATCCTTTCCTCCACCTACCCCTATGTTTATATGGCTGTTCTCTATATCTGTTTCTCCATTGTTGCCCTGCAAATAAATTCATCAGTACCATCTTTCTAGATTCCACATATATGCATTAGTGTATGATATTTATCTTTCTCTTTCTGACATACTTCACTCTGTATAATAAGCTCTAGGTTCATCCACCTCATTAGAACTGACTCAAATGTGTTCCTTTTTATGGCTGAGTAATATTCCATTGTATATATGTACTACAGCTTCTTTATCCATTCATCTGTCAATGGACATTAGGTTGCTTCCATGTTCTAGTTATTGTAATAGTGCTGCATTGAACATCAGGGTACATATGTCTATTTCAGTTTTGGTCTCCTCAGGGTATATGACTAGGAGCAGTGTTGCTGGGTCGTATGGTGCTTTTATTCCTAGTTTTTAAAGGAATCTCCATACCATCTTCCATAGTGATGGACATGAGTTTGAGTAGGCTCCAGGAGTTAATGTTGGACAGGGAAGCCAGGCAGTCCACGGGGTCACAAAGAGTTGGACACGACTGAACGACTGAACTGACTGACTGACACCATCTTCCATAGTGGCTGTATCAATTTACATTCCCACCAACAGTGCAAGAGCATTCCCTTTTCTCCACACCCTCTCCAGCATTTATTGTTTGTAGACTTTTTGATGATGGCCATTCTGACTGGTGTGAGATGATATCTCATTGTAGTTTTGATTTGCATTTCTCTAATAATGAGTGATGTTGAGCATCTTTTCATGTATTTGTTAGCCATCTATATGTCTCCTTGGTATTCTTTGGAACTCTGCATTCAAATGGGTATATCTTTCCTTTTCTCCTTTGCTTTTTGCTTCTCTTCTTTTCACAGCTATTTATAAAGCCTCCTCAGACAATCATTTTGCATTTTTGCATTTCTTTTTCTTGAGGATGGTCTTGATCCCTGTCTCCTGTACAATGTCACGAACCTCCATCCATAGTTCATCAGGCACTCTGTCTATCAGATCTAGTCTCTTAAATCTATTTCTCACTTCCACTGTATAATCATAAGGGTTTGATTTTAGGTCATACTGAATGGTCTAGTGGTTTTCCCTACTTTCTTCAATTTAAGTCTGAATTTGGCAATAAGAAGTTCATGATCTGAGCCAGCCAGATTCCAGTCTTGTTTTTGCTGACAGTATAGAGCTTCTCCATCTTTGGCTGCAAAGAATATAATCGATCTGATTTCGGTGTTGACCATCTAGTGATGTTCACGTGTAGAGTCCATGTTGTGGAAGAGGGTGTTTGCTATGATCCCTGCGTCCTCTTGGCAAAACTCTATTAGCCCTTGCCCTCCTTCATTCTGTACCCCAAGGCCAAATTTGCCTGTTACTCCAGGTGTTTCTTGACTTCCTACTTTTGCATTCCAGTCCCCTATAATGAAAAAGACATCTTTTTTGGGTGTTAGTTCTAGAAGGTCTTGTAGGTCTTCATAGAACCGTTCAACTTCAGCTTCTTCAGCATTACTGGTTGGGGCATAGACTTGGATTACTGTGATATTGAATGGTTTGCCTTGGAAACAAAACAGAGATCATTCTGTCGTTTTTGAGATTGCACCCAAGTACTGCATTTTGTACTCTTTTGTTGACTATGAGGGCTACTCCATTTCTTCTAAGGGATTCTTGCCCACAGTAGTAGATAATATGGTCATCTGAATTAAATTCAACCATTCCAGTCCATTTTAGTTCACTGATTCCTAGAATGTCGACATTCACTCTTGCCATCTCCTGTTTGCTTTGTTTGCCTTGTTTCATGGACCTAACATTCCAGGTTCTTATGCAATATTGTTCTTTACAGCATTGGACCTTGCTTCTATCACCAGTCACATCCACAATGGGGTGTTATTTTTGCTTTGGCTCCATCTCTTCATTCTTTTTGGAGTTATTTCTCCACTGATCTCCAGTAGCATACTGGGCACCTACCAACCTGAGGAGTTCATCTTTCAGTGTCCTACCTTTTTGCCTTTTCATTGACTATGCCAAAGTCTTTGACTGTGTGGATCACAAGAAACTGTGGAAAATTCTGAAAGAGATGGGAATACCAGACCACCTGACCTGCCTCTTGAGAAACCTGTATGCAGGTCAGGAAGCAACAGTTAGAACTGGACATGAAACAACAGACTGGTTCCAAATAGGAAAAGGAGTACGTCAAGGCTGTGTATTTTCCCTTGCTTATTTAACTTATATGCAGAGTATATCATGAGAATCACTGGGCTGGAGGAAGCATAAGCTGGAATTAAGATTGCTGGGAGGAATATCAATGATCTCAGATATGCACCACCTTTGTGCCACCCTTGTGGCAGAAAGTGAAGAAGAACTAAAGAGCCTCTTGATAAAAGTGAAAGAGGAGAGTGGAAAAGTTGGCTTAAAGCTCAACATTCAGAAAACTAAAATCATGGCATCAGGTCCCATCACTTCATGGGAAATAGATGGGGAAACAATGGAAACAGTGGCAGACTTTATTTTTTGGGCTCCAAAATCACTGCAGATGGTGATTGCAGCCATGAAATTAAGAGATGTTTACCCCTTGGAAGGAAAGTTATGACCAACCTAGATAGCATATTAAAAAGCAGAGACATTACTTGGCCAAGAAAAGTCCGTTTAGTCAAGGCTATGGTTTTTTGAGTAGTCATGTATGGATGTGAGAGTTGGACTGTAAATAAAGCTGAGTGCTGAAAAATTGATGCTTTTGAACTGTGGTCTTGAAGAAGACTCTTGAGAGTCCCTTGGACTGCAAGGAGATCCAGCCATTCCATCCTGGGGGAGATCAGTCCTGGGTGTTCATTGGAAGGACTAATGTTGAGAATGAAGCTCCAATATTTGGCCACCTGATTCGAAGAGCTGACTCATTTGAAAAGACCCTGAAGCTGGGAATGATTGAGGGCAGGAGAAGGGGACGACAGAGCATGAGATGGTTGAATGGCATCACCAACTCAATGGACATGAGTTTGGGTAAACTCCAGGAGTTGGTGATGGACAGAGAGGCCTGGCGTGCTGCAGTTCATGGGGCCACAAAGAGTCAGACACAACTGAGCAACTGAACTGAACTGATATGTCTTCTTTGGAGAAATGTCTATTTAGGTCTTTTGCCCAGTTTTTGATTGGGTTGTTTGTTTTTCTGGTATTGAGTTGTATGAGCTGCTTGTATATTTTGGAAATTAATCCTTTGTCAGTTGTTTCATTTGTTATTATTTTCTTCCATTCTGAGGGTTGTCTTTTCACCTTGCTTATAGTTTCCTTTGCTGTGCAAAAGCTTTTAAGTTTAATTAGGTCCCACTTGTTTATTTTTGTTTTTATTTCCATTACTCTAGGAGGTGGGTCATAGAGGATCTTGCTTTGATTTATGTCATTGAGTGTTCTGCCTACATTTTCCTCTAAGAGTTTTATAGTTTCTGGTCTTACATTTAGGTCTTTAATCCATTTTGAGTTTATCTTTTGTGTGTGGTGTTAGGAAGTGTTCTAATTTCATTCTTTTACACGTAGTTGTCCAGTTTTCCCAGCACCATTTATTGAAGAGGTTGTCTTTGCCCCATTGTATATTCTTGCCTCCTTTGTCAAAAATAAGGTACCCATAGGTGCATGGGTTTATTTCTGGGCTCTCTGTCTTGTTCCATTGGTTTCTATTTCTGGTTTTGTGTCAGTACCATATTGCCTTGATGACTGTAGCTTTGTTGTATAATCTGAAGTCAGGAAGGTTGATTCCTCCAGCTCCACTCTTCTTTCTCGAGACTGCTTTGGTTATTCAGGGTCTTTTGTGTTTCCATATGAATTGTGAAATTTTTTGTTCTAGTTCTGTGAAAAATGCCATTGGTAATTTGATAAGAATTGCATTAAATCTGTAGATTGCCTGTTGTAGTATAGTCATTTTCACAGTATTGGTCCTTCATACCCAGGAGCATGGAATATCTCTCCATCTGTTTATACAATCTTTGACTTTTTAAATCAGTATCTTATACTTTTCTGTGTACAGTTCTTTTGTTTCCTTAGGTAGATTTATTCCTAAATATTTTATTCTTTTTTGTTGCAAAGCTGAATGGGATTGATTCCTTGATTTCTCTTTCTGATTTTCATTGTTAGTATATAGGAATGCAAGTGATTTCTGTGTATTGATTTTGTATCCTGAAACTTTGCTAAATTCACTGATTAGCTCTAGTAATTTTCTGATAGTATCTTTAGGGTTTTCCATGTATAGTATCATGTCATCTGCAACAGTGAGAGCTTTACTTCTTCTTTTCTGATCTGGATTCCCTTTATTTCTTTTTCTTCCCTGACTGCTGTAGCTAGGACTCCCCAAACTATTTGAATAATAGTGGTGAGAGAGGACACCCTTGTCTTGTTCCTGATCTTTGAGAGAACACTTTCAAATTTTTACCATTGAGAATAATGTTTGCTGTGGGCTTATCATATATGGACTTTACTATGTTGAGGTAGATTTCCTTCTATGCCCATTTTTTGAAGGGTTTTAATCATAAATGGTGCTGAATTTTGTCAAAGGCTTTTTCTGCATCTATTGAGATGATCATATGGTTTTTATCTTTCAATTTGTTAATATGGTGTATCACATTGATTGATTTGCATATATTGAAGAATCCTTGCATTCCTGGAATAAACCCAACTTGATCATGGTGTATGAGCTTTTTAATGTGTTGTTGAATTCTGTTTGCTAGAATTTTGTTGAGGATTTTTGCATCTATGTTCATCAGTGATATTGGCCTGTAATTTTCTTTTTTTGTGTGTTGTCTTTGTCTGGTTTTGGTGTCAGGGTGATGGTGGCCTCATAGAATGAATATGGAAGTATTCCTTCCTCTTCAATTTTTTGAAAGAGTTTCAGAAGGATAGGCATTAACTCTTCTCTAAATGTTTGATAGAATTCTCCTGTGAAGCCATCTGGTCCTGGGCTTTTGTTTTTTGGGAGATTTTTGATCACAGTTTTGATTTCAGTGCTTGTGATTGGGTTGTTCATAATTTCTATTTCTTTCTGGTTCAGTCTTGGAAGATTGAACTTTTCTAAGAATCTGTCCATTTATTCCAGGTTATCCATTTTATTGCCATATAGTTGCTCATAATAGTCTCTTTAATCCTTTTGTATTTCTGCGTTGTCTGTTGTAACCTCTCCTTTTTCATTTCTAATTTTGTTGATTTGATTCTTTTCTCATTTTTTCTTGATGAGTTTGGCTAAAGGTTTGTCAGTTTTTGTTCATCTCAAAGAACCAGCTTTTAGTTTTCTTAATCTTGACTATTAATTCTCTCATTTCCTTTTCATTTATTTCTGCTCTGATCTTTATGATTTCTATCCTTCTACCTTTGGGCTTTTTGTTTCAGGAGTGGAATTAGTTTCTCTATTCAATATTTTTCTTGTTTCTTGAGGTAGGATTGTATTGTTATAAACTTCCCTCTTAGAACTGCTTTTGCTGCATCCCATAGGTTTTGAGTTGTTGTGTTTTCATTGTCATTTGCTTCTAGAAATTTTTTGATTTCCCTTTTGATTTCTTCAGTAACCTGTTTGTTATTTAGAAATACGAGTGGATAAGAAAGCTGTGGTACATATACACAATGGAATATTACTCAGCTATTAAAAAGAATGCATTTGAATCAGTTCTAATGAGGTGGATGAAACTGGAGCTTATTATACAGAGCAAAGTAAGTCAGAAAGAAAAACACCAATACAGTATATTAATGCATATGTATGGAATTTAGAAAGATGGTAATGATGACTCTATATGCGAGACAGCGAAAGAGACACAGATGTAAAGAACAGACTTTTGGACTCTGTGGGAGAAGGCGAGGGTGGGATGATTTGAGAGAATAGCATTGAAACATGTATATTATCATATGTGAAATAGATCACCAGTCCAGGTTTGATGCATGAGACAGGGTACTCAGGGCTGGTGCACTGGGATGACCCTGAGGGATGGGATGGGGAGGTAGGTGGGAGGGGAGGTTCAGGATGGGGAACACATGTACACACATGGCTTATTCATGTCAATGTATGGCAAAAACCACTACAATATCATTAAGTAATTAGTAATAAATTATAAATAAATAATTTATTTATATAAATAAATAAAATAAAGTTTAAAAAAGAAATGTATTGTTTAATCTCCATGTGTTAGTGTTTTTTACAGTTTTTTTCTTGTAATTGATATCTAGTCTCATAGTGATGTGGTCAGAAAAGATGCTTAATATGATTTCAATTTTTTAAATTTACTGAGGTTTGATTTGTGACCTAAGATGTGATCTTAAAAAAAAAAAAGATATGGTCTATCCTGGAGAATGTTTCATGTGCACTTGAAAAGAAGGTGTATTCTTCTGCATTTAGATGAAATGTCTTAAAGATATCCACGAGATCCATCTGGTCTGATATGTCATCTAAGACTTGTGTTTCCTTATTGATTTTCTCTTTTGATGATCTGTCCATTGGTGTAAGTGGGGTGTTAAAATCTCCTACTATTATTGTGTTACTGTCAATTTCTCCTTTTATGTCTGTTAGTGTTTGTCTTATGTATTGAGGTGCTCCTATGTTGGGTGCATAGATATTTACAATTGTTATGTCTTCCTCTTGGATTGATTCCTTGATCATTATGTAGTGTCCTTCCTTATCTCTTGTAATATTCTTTATTTAAGGTCTATTTTGTCTGATATGAAGATTGCTACTCCAGCTTTCTTTTGATTTCCATTTGCATGGAATATATTTTTCCATCCTTTCACTTTCAGTCTATATGTGTCTTTAGGTCTGAGGTGGGTTTCTTGTAGACAGCATATATATGGGTCTTGTTTTTGTATCCATTCAGCCAGTCTGTATCTTTTGGTTGGAGCATTTAATCCATTTACATTTAAAGTAATTATTGATATATATGTTCCTATTGCCATTTTCTTAATTGTTTGGGGTTTGTTTTTGTAGATCTTTTTCTTCTCTTGTATTTCCTGACTATATAAGTCCCTTTAACATTTGTTGTAAAGCTGGTTTGGTGGTACTAAATTCTCTTAACTTTTGCTTGTCTGTAAAGCTTTTGATTTCTCCATCAATTTTGAATGAGATCCTTGCTGGTAGAGTAATCTTGGTTGTAGATTTTTCCCTTTCAGTACTTTAAATATATCCTGTCATTCCCTTCTGGCCTGCAGAGTTTCCACTGAAAGATCAGCTATTAACTGTATGGGGTTTCCCTTGTATGTTACTTGTTGCTTTTTCCCTTATTGCATTTAATATTCTTTCTTTGTGTTTAATCTTTGTTAGTTTGATTAGTATGTGTCTTGGTGTGTTTCTCATTGGGTTTATCCTGTATGGGACTCTGTGCTTCTTGGACTTGATTGACTATTTCCTTTTCCATGTTGGGGAAATTTTCAACTATAATCTCTTCAAAAATTTTCTCATACCCTTTCCTTGTCTCTTCTTCTGGGATCCCTATAATTCAAATGTTGTGTGTTTAATATGGTTCCAGAGGTCTCTGAGACTCTCCTCTGTCCTTTACACTCTTTTTACTTTATTCTGCTCTTCAGCAGTTATTTCTACCATTCTATCTTCCAGCTCACTGATTCATTCTTCTGCTTCAGATATTCTGCTATTGATTCCTTCTAGAGTATTTTTAATTTCAGTAATTGTGTTGTTTGTCTCTGTATGTTTAGTCTTTAATTCTTCTAGGTCTTTGTTAATTGATTCTTGCATTTTCTCCATTCTGTTTTCAAGATTGTATATCATCTTTACTATCATTATTCTGAATTCTTTTTCAGGTAGTTTGCCTATTTCCTCTTCATTTATTTGGACTTGTGTGTTTCTAGGTTGTTCCTTCATTTGTTCAGTATTTCTCTGCCTTTTCATTATCTTTTTTAAACTTATTGTGTTTGAGGTCTCCTTTTTCTCAGGCTTTAAGGTTGAATTGTTTCTTTATTTTAGTGTCTGCCCTCCTAAGTTTGGTCCAGAGGTTTGTGTTATCTTTGTGTAGGGTGTGACTTGTGTTTCTGTCCTGATGGGAGGAAGTGAGTTTTCTTTTTCTCTGATGGGCAGGGCTGAGTGAGGTGGTAAACTTGTCTGCTGATGATTGTGTCTGCATTTTTGTCTTGTTTGTTGTTTGTATGAGGAGTCCTCCACAAGGTCCTACTGGTAGTTGAGTGATGCCAGACCTTGTATACAAGTGGTTGCCTTTGTGGGAGTTCTCTGGTAGTCTAGGGTCTTGGAGTCAGCACTCCACTTAAAGGCTCAGGGCTTGATCTCTGGTCATGAATGGAGATTCCACAGGTGGTTTGTTATGGCATTAAATGGGATTAAAACAAATATCCCAAAATGAGAAACAAAAGACACACCCCTAGACAAATGGCAATTACAAAATCAGGCAAATAATAACTAAAATAATGAAATATACACACATACATATACACCCATAACAAAATCAAAACAGTCCAAAAAAAATAAAGTACAATAGATTGACCTGGTGAACAAAGGAAACCAAAAATGATATCAACCAGTTAAGAAGCAAAACTAACTAAAGCACAAACTGGAAAACAAAACTAAAGCAAGGTGCCAACTGAGGAATAAAGCAACAAAAACAAAGCAAACTAATAAATATGGTGATAAAAAGAGAGGAAAGAAAGAATAGAAATACAAAGTTAAATAGGGGTAAAAATTTTAAAAATTTAAATTAAGAGTAAAGAGGGGGAAAAAAAGGAAAATTCCACAAAACTGCAAAAAGCCAACATAGGGGCAAAAGTTAATAACAGAACAAAAAGCATGATGAAAAAATTCTCAAAAGCTTAAGCAGATTTAATAGCACAAATAAAACTGACAACAACAAGAGAGTTTTAAAAAAGGGAGAAAAAAAATCCAGAAGAAACTACAGAACAAGTCAAAATATAAGAATAATAAATGTTTTTCTTGAGTCTCTGCTGTCAGAGTCCTTTCCCTTGCTGGGAGTCACAGTCCACCTCACCTCCCTAGGATGCCCTCCAACACTGTGCTGGTCTCTGGACCTGCTGTGGGGCAATTCAGATTCTAATCTGGTCCTTTTCCTGTGTGTTCTTGCCTCACAATGTCCACAGCTATCAGAACCAGTGCGTTTTCTTTTGTGAGAATTCACAATGTCCTTTTATGTATTTCACAGACACAGATTCTGCCTAGTTGATCATGTGGATCTAATCTGCAACTGGTGGGAATGTTTTATGTTCTCTTCCTTAGCACACTGCCCCTGGTTTCAACTGTGGTTTGATCTCCACCTCTGCCTGTTGGTTGTCACAGGGGTTTGCTCCAGAGGCTGTCCTGGAGGACTTGGGCCTACTCCAGTGAGTTCCAGGTGTGGAGGTGGTGCAGCTGCTTGGGTTGCAGGGGCCCTGGCAGCACCAGGTACTCAGGGGAGTTGGTGGCTAGGGCAGCAGGAAATATGGTGTTCTAGAAGGGTATCAGTCCTGGGTGTTCATTGAAAGGACTGATGCTGAAGCTGAAACTCCAATACTTTGGCCACCTCATGCGAAGAGTTGACTCACTGGAAAAGACCCTGAAGCTGGGAGGGATTGGGGGCAGGAGGAGAAGGGGACGACAGAGGATGAGATGGCTGGATGGCATCACTGACTCGATGGACATGAGTTTGAGTAAACTCCAGGAGTTGGTGATGGACAGGGAGGCCTGGCATGCTGCAGTTCATGGGGTCGCAAAGAGTCGGACACAACTGAGCGACTGAACTGAACTGAGAAGGGTATGGCAACCCACTTCAGTATTTTTGCCTGGAAAATCCCCCAGACAGAGAAGCCTGGCAGGCCATAGTCCACAGGGTTGCAAGGAGTTGAATATGACCAAAGTGATCCCATGTGCACAGGAATTTTTCTAGCCTATGGAAGCTCTACCCCAGTGAGTGCAATTTCAAAAATGACAGAATGATCTCTGCTCATTTCCAAGACAAACCATTCAATACCACAGTAATCAAAGTCTATGCCCCAACCACAAATGCTGAAGAAGCTGAAGTTGAACGGTTCTATGATGACCTACAAGACCTTCTAGAACTAACACAAAAAAAATGTCCTTTTCATCATAGGGCTGACTGGAATGCAAAAGTAGGAAGTCAAGAGATACCTGGAGTAACAGGCAAGTTTGGCCTTGGAGTACAAAATGAAGCAAGGCAAAGGCTAACAGAATTTTGCCAAGAGAACACACTGGTCATAGCAAACACCCTCTTCCAACAACACAAGAGATGACTCTACACATGGACATCACCAGATAGTCAATACTGAAATCAGATTGATTATATTCTTTGCAGCCAAAGATGGAGAAGCTCTGCTGCTACTGCTGCTGCTGCTGCTAAGTTGCTTCAGTCGTGTCCGACTCTGTGCGACCCCATAGACAGCAGCCCACCAGGCTCCTCCATCCCTGGGATTCTCCAGGCAAGAATACTGGAGTGGGTTGCCATTTCCTTCTCCAATGCATGCATGCATGCTAAGTTGCTTCAGTCGTGTCTGACTCCATGCGACCCTATGGACAATAGTCCACCAGGCTCCGCTGTCCACAAGATTCTCTAGGCAAGAATATTGGAGTGGGTTGCAATTTTCTTTTCTTCTCCAGGAGAAGCTCTATACAGTCAGCAAAAACAAGATCGGGAGTTGGCTGTGGCTCAGATCATGAACTCCTTATTGCAAATTCAGACTTAAATTGAAGAAAATAGGGAAAACCACTAGGCCATTCAGGTATGACCTAAATCAAATCCCTTACAATTATACAGTGGAAGTGACAAATAGATTCAAGGGATTAGATCTGATAGACAGAGTGCCTGAAGAACTATGGACAGAGGTTCATGACATTGTACAGGAAGCAGTGATCAAGACCATCCCCAAGAAAAAGAAATGCAAAAAGGCAAAATGGTTGTCTGACAAGGCCTTACAAATAGCTGAGAAAAGAAGAGAAGTGAAAGGCAAAGGAGAAAAGGAAAGATATACCCATCTGAATGCAGAGTTCCAAAGAATAGCAAGGAGAGATAAAAAAGTCTTCCTCAGTGATCAATGCAAAGAAATAGAGGGAAAAAACAGAAGGGGAAAGACTAGAGACCTCTTCAAGAAAGCTAGAAATACCAAGGGAACATTTCATGCAAAGATGGGCACAATAAAGGACAGAAACGGTATGGACCTAACAGAAGCAGAAGATATTAAGAAGAGGTGGCAAGAATACACAGAAGAACTATACAAAAAAGATCTTCATGACCCAGATAACCACGATGGTGTGATCACTCACCTAGAGCCAGACATCCTGGATTGTGAAGTCAAGTTGGCATTAGGAATCATCACTAGGAACAAAGTCAAAGCTAGTGGGGGTGATGAAATTTCAGGTGAGCTATTTGAAGTCCTAAAAGATGATGGTGTGAAAGTGCTGCACTTAATATGCCAGCAAATTTGGAAAACTCAGCAGTGGCCACAGGACTGGAAAAGGTCAGTTTTCATTCCAATCCCAAAGAAAGGCAATGCCAAGGAATGCTCAAACTACCACACAATTGCACTCATCTCACATGCTAGCAAAGTAATGCTCAAAATTCTCCAAGCCAGGCTTTAACAGTACATGAATCATGAACTTACAGATGTTCAAGCTGGAGTTAGAAAAGGCAGAGGAACCAGAGATCAAACTCCCAACATCCACTGGATCATAGAAAAACCAAGAGAGTTCCAGGTAAACATCTACTTCTGCCTTATTGATTACACCAAATCCTTTGATGCTGTGAATCACAACAAACTCTGGAAAATTCTCAAAGAGATGGGAATACCAGACCATCTTACCTGCCTCTTGTCAAGAAGCAACAGTTAGAACAGACATGGAACAATGGACTGGTTCCAAATTGGGAAAAGAGTACATCAAGGCTGTATATTGTCATCCTGCTTATTTAACTTATATGCAGAGTACATCATGTGAAATGCCAGGCTCAATGAAGCACAAGCTGGAATCAAGATTGCTGGGAGAAATAACAATAACCTCAGATATGCAGATGACACCACCCTTATCACAGAAAGGAAAGAGGAACTGAAGAGCCACTTGACGAAAGTGAAAGAGGAAAGTGAAAAGGCTGGCTTAAAGCTCAACATTCAAAAAACGAAGATCATGGCATCTGGTCCCATCACTTCATGGCAAATAGATGGGGAAACAGTGAGAGACTTTATTTTCTTGGGCTCCAAAATCACTGCAGATGGTGACTGCAGCCATGAAATTAAAAGATGCTTGCTCCTTGGAAAAAAGCTATGACAAACCCAGACAGCATATTAAAAAACAGAGACATTACTTTGCTAACAAAGGTCTGTATTATCTAAAGCTATGGTTTTTCCAGTAGTCATGTATGGATGTGAGAGTTGGACCATAAAGAAAGCTGAGTGCCAAAGAACTGATGCTTTTGAACTGTGGTGTTGGAGAAGACTCTTGAGAGTCCCTTGGACTGCAAGGAGATCAAACCAGTCCATCCTAAAGGAAATCAGTCCTGAATGTTCATTGGAAGGACTGATGCTGAAGCTGAGTCTCCAATACTTTGGCCACATGATGAGAAGTGACTTACTGGAAAAGACCAATACTGGGAAAGAGTGACGCCAGGAGAAGTGACGACAGCGGATGAGATGGTTGGATGTCATCACCAACTTGACGGGCACGACTTTGAGCAAGCTCCATGAGTTGGTGATGGACAGGGAAACCTGGTGTGCTGCAGTCCATGGGGTCGCAAAGAATTGGACATGACTGAACAACTGAACTGAACTAAACCCCAGTGAGGATTTGTGTGAAGGTGGCACAGCTGCTTGGGTCATGGGGGCCCTGGCGACACCAAATGGGCGAGACCTTGGGTTGCCTCAGCCACAGGAGCTATGGCACAATCAGAGTCTTTTTCTAGCTTTTGGCAACTGGCAATCAGAAAGCTTCTTTGGCTAGTTCTTTTCCATTGCTCCACCCGTTCAGACACTTAGAGGGCTCCCCTTCCTGGGGTCCTTCTCTGTTGCTCAGTGTGCATCAGGCACATAAAGCCCCCCCCCCCCCCCACCGTGGGTCCTACTCTGGTGTTTGGTGCATCAGGCACTTAAAGGGGCACTGTGGGTGGGGTCCTTCTCTGTTTTTCCATGTGTCAGGTGCTTGAAAGGCCAGCCTCTCTATTGTTCAGCTGCTGGTGTTTGTGTGTGGGGAGAGAGAGACTATGGTGATGGCTTCACCCCCTATGCATGACTCAGAAGTATCACCTTGCTTCCATGGCTGCCTGGCTTTTCTCCAACAGGCATTTCCTGCCACAATATCCTCCCTCACATCTCCTCAGGCCGTTTCCCTGCAGTCAACAGCAAATCTCGCCCTGTGATTGCTCCACAATCCCTATGCTCCAGCTCCCAGCCACTGTGCCTTCTAGGGACCTGTGTCCCTGTCTGGGGTATGTATGGCTGTGGCAAGGACTGTCTGTGATTCTCATTCCATTTAGCTGTCACAGATCAGCTGCTTCACTCTCAGCCTCAAATGTTTCTCCTCTGTCCCAAACAATTGCCCTGATGTGGGGATCGGACCCCTGCTTCAGTTCCCCCACCCACTGAGGGCAGGTCCAGTCCTACTAACTCTCCTGTTTTCCCCTCTAGTTCCTTCATCCTGCTGAGTTTTGTGTGGTTCTATATATTCTTTTCTGCTGGTCAGGTACTTCTGTCTGCTCTCAGCTGGTGTTCTGCATGCACTTCTGTGTCTGAAGGTGTATTCCTGATGTATCCATGGAGAGAGACGTACTCCGTGTCCAACTGCTCCTCCTCCATCTTGTTTCTGTCTATCTTGCTTTTGTTCTTAAAGAAAAAACTTTTAACTTTTCACTCTTGAGTATGATGTTACCTATGAGCTGTCATATGAGGTCCTTATTATGTTGAGATATGTTTCTTATATACGACTTTTGGAGGAATTTTTATCATGAAATGTTGTATTTTGTCAATTGCTTTTTGTGCTTCTCTTCAGACGATCATATGAATTTATCTTTCATTCTCTTAATGTGCTGTGTCACATTTATTGATTTACATATGTTGAACCATCATTGTATCCCAAAGATAACTTCCACTCAATCATAGTGTATGATCCTTTCAGTGTGCTGTTGAATTTGATTTACTGGTATTTTGTTGAGGATGCTTGCATTTAAAATTCATCAGGGATATTGGCTTGTATTTTTTTTTTATTGTAGTGTCATTATCTGGCTTTGGTATGGTGGTAATGCTGGCATTGTAAAATGAATTGGGAGTATTCCCTCTTCAATTTTTTGGAAGAGTTTTAGAAGGTCAACATCATTTACTTAATTACATCTGCAAAAGTCCTATGTTCCATGTAAGGTAATAACACATGATTAAAGGAGCCTGTAAAAAAGATGGTCACTGTATTAAGTTTTCTATTGCTGAGCAACAAATAATCACAACCTTTATTCAGTCAATGTGTGGTGGAGCTGAGACTGGAGCTCCAGTATACAAATTCCTAGCCTGTTACAGCAGAGTGCTTTCTCTAAAAACACAAAGATATCCTGTTTTTCCTCTTCAAAAACCTCTCCTACCCTCTTCCTCCTTCTCTGGGTTCTTATTGTGGCTCAGTTATTATTAGCCAGTCAGTCAAACTTGCTGTACCTTCAAGAATTACTGTGGGGATGATAGGTAATGTTGTAAAGCTCCCAGCCCACTGCCTGGCACACAGTAAGTTCTCCCTAAATGGAAGCCATTAACTACCACTATTTTTTCAACTCTTCCAAGCCAGCCTCATTGCCACTCATCTTCAATTCTGCTTCTTCCCATGAGTCTCTGTAGTACCACATCTCAAGGAACAACTTACTTTCAAAAGACATCAATACTCAACAACTTTTTTTGCCACTTAATTTTCTTAGTTGAAGGATAATTGTTTTACAGAATTTTGTGGTTTTCTGTCAAACATCAACAAGTATCAGCCATAGGTACACCCATGTCTCCTCCCTCCAAAACCTCCCTCCCATCTCCCTCCCCAATACTCAACAACTTTTACAGGCAGTCATTGCCCATATACCAACACTTCCAACAAAAAGTATCTGGTTGACAGTGGTGTAGCTTCAGCCTTCTTTCCCCCTAAATAAAAAACCAAACTCTTTAAATATGGGTATAATACCTAATGCTCAAATCTTGGTTCCTAAATGTCATTCTCAACTAAAAAGGACTAAGTGTCCTTTGAAAACTTAGCTGATTCCAGGATTGAGGCAGAGAAAATACAAGATGAGCATCTCGCAGAGTCAGAAAACAAGGAAGTGCTCAAGCAAAGATGGAGACCTGTCAAAATGACATAGAAGTCATCTTCCTGCTGGCCAAACATGGGATATTTTGAGCATCAAAATAAAGAATAGTACTAACCCACTGAACATGATAGACAACCACAGGTCCATGAGAATATAGATACATAAATGTAGGAGAAGGGAAAGCTCTCCCTTACACTGGAGAGGCAACTAATACAAGTCCAAAGAATGATGGATTTGGACAGTTACCATTTAGCAACCTCAAGAGTCATTGGTGAATGCTAAAACTGGTGGGTAAAAGCTTGAGATCAAGATTTATACACACACACACACACACACACACACACATATATATCTCCAGTCATGTCCAACTTTTTGCAACCCCACAGACTATAGCCGCCAGGCTTTTCTGTCCATAGGATTTCCCAGGCAAGAATATTGGAGTGGGTAGCCATTCCCTTTTCCAGGGACTATGTTCCAGACCCAGGGATCAAACCTGGGTCTCCTGCTTTGCAGGCACATTCTTTATCATCTGAGCCACCAGGGAAGCCTGATATTTGTATATATATGTAAGATAAGTATAGTAAAATGTTAACATTTGAGGAATCTGGGTTAAGAGTATAAGGCAGTTTTCTCTGTACTGTTCTTGGAATTCTTTTAAGACTGAAATTATCTGAACAAAAATTTAAGAGAAAAAAATTCTAGCTTAAAAAACATAGTTAAAATATTTACAAAAAACTAGAGCTAGTATTATACTCAATGGTGAAAAACTAAGTTTTTTTTTTTCTACTAAGATCAAGAACAAGGCAAAGATGTCTGCTCTCATTACTCCTTCTTAACACCACATTGGAAAAAAAAAACACCACACTGGGAGTCCTTGATAATGCTATAGGCAGGAGAAAGAAATAAAAGTTATACTGATTGGGAAGGAAGAAATAAAACTGTCATTCTTCACAGATGACATAACTGTCTATGTAAAAAATCATAAAGAACCAACAAAAAGATAGTTAGAACTAATAAACTATTACAGCAAGTTTGTAAGTTACAAGGTTAATGTACAAAAGCCAATTGCTTTCCTATGTACCAGTAATGAACAATTGGAATTTTCAACGAAAAGCAAAATACCACATATACTAGCACCATAAAACTTAATAAAATAATACTTAGGTATAAACTTAACAAAATATGTACAGGATCTATATAAAGAAATTTATAAAACTCTGATAAAAGAAATCAAAGATGATAAATGGAGACATAGTCCATGTACATGGATAGGAAGACAATTTTATCAAGATGTCAGTTCTTCCCAACTTAATCTATAGATTCAATGCAATATCAAGCAAAATCCCACCAGTATATTTTGTGGATATTGACAAACTAATTTTAAAGTCTATATGTAGTGGCAAAAGACCCAGAATAGCCAACACAATATTGAAGGAGAAAAAAGAAAGTCTGAGGACTGACCCTACCGGACTTTGAGACTTTCTCTTGATATAAAGCTACAGTAACTGAGACAATATGGTACTCGTGAAATAATAGAAAGAAAGTGAAGTCGCTCAGTTGTGTCCGACTCTTTGAGACCCCATGAACTGTAGCCTACCAGGCTCCTCTGTCCATGGGATTCTCCAGGCAAGAATACTGGAGTGGGTTACCATTTCCTTCTCCAGGGGATCTTCCCGACCCAGGGATCAAACCCGGGTCTCCCGCATTGGAGGCAGATGCTTTAACCTCTGAGCCACCAGGGAAGCCCAATAGACAAATAGATAAATGGAATAGAATAGGGAGCCCAGAAATAGATCTACACAAATACAGTCAACTAATCTCTTTTAAAATAATTATTTATTTGTTTTATTTCTTTGGCTGTGCTGGGTCGTGGTTGAGGCTTGCGGGATCTTTTTCAGTTGTGGCATGTGGGATCGAGTTTCCTGAGCAGAGATCAAACCTGGACACCCTACGTTGGGAGCACAGAGTCTTAGCCTTTGAACCATCAGGGAAGTCCCAAGTCAACTGATCTTTGACAAAGGAGCAAAGGCAATTCAATGGAGAAAGGATAGTCTTTTCAACAAATAGTGCTGAAACAACTGGATATCCACATGCAAAAACAGTAATCTAGACAAAAAGACTTTAAACCCTTTACAAAAATGAACTCAAAATGGATTATAGGCTTACATGTAAGATGTAAACCTGAAATTCTTAGAAGATAACAGAGGGGAAATCTATGTAACTTTGAGTTTGGCAATGACTAAAAACAACACCAAAACACAACCCATAGAAGAAAAATTCAATAAATTGAGCTTCATTATCAGTGGAAGACACAAAGAATGAAAAGACAAGCCAGAAAATAGATGAAAATGTTTGCAAAACACATATGTGGGGGCTTCCCTGGTGACTCAGTGATGATGAATCCCCCTTCTAATGCAGGAGACATGGGTTTGATCCCTGGTCAGGAAGATCCCACATGCTGCAGAGCAACTAAGCCCGTGCACCACAACTATTGAGCCTGTGCTCTAGAGTCCGTGAACTGTAATTACCAAAGCCCAAGTGCCCTAGAGCCTGTGCTCAGCAACAAGAGAAGCCACCACAATGAGAAGTCCATGCGCCATAATGAAGAGTAGACCCTGCTCACCAAAACTAAAGAAAGGCCCACATAGCAACAAAGATTCAGCACGGATGAAAAATAAAATTAAAAAATCCACATATTTGATAAAAAGCAGGTAATCAGAATATACAAAGAACTCTTGAGACTCAAAAAAAAAAAATAAAGAAAAGAAAAATAATCCAATTTACAAATGGGCAAAATATCTCAACAGACACCTTACAAAGATCCATCTATGTCATTAGGGAAATGAAAATTAAAAAATTATGATACCACCATAACACATGACATCACTGACTCAATGGACATGAGTTTGAGCAAACTCCAGGAAATAGTGAAGGACAGGGAAGCCTGGTGTGCTGCAGTTCATGGGGTCACAAAGAGTCATTACAACTTAGCTACTGAAAAACAACAACAAATACACTTATGAGAACAGCTAGAATCTGAAATAACACCACCACCAAGTGCTGGTGAGGAGGTAGCATGACAGGAATGTTCATTCATCACAGGTGGGAATGTAACATAATATAGCCACTTTGGCAGACAGTTTTGCAGTTTCTTAACAAAACTGAATATACTCTTACCATACTAATCTCAGGAGGGCTCAGTCTGAAGCAGCTTGAAGCAGGACTTCAGTTCCCCAGCCAGAGATTGAGGTCAGGTCATGGCAGTGAGAGCACCAAATCCTAGCCACTAGACCAGTGGTCAGTGACAAGGTCCTGGCCCTTCAGTCTCTGCAGAAAAGAATTCCCACAAAGATGGAAAGTAATAAAATAAGTAAACTGTTTATTAGGAGGATAAAGAGTACAGTGTGTGTGGATAGACACACAGGCAAACTCAGAGGTAGAGTCCCTGAGTTGAGCCCTCATGGCTGTTTGAATTAGTCTTATGGGGCATTACTTCAAGGTTTCCTTTGGCCAGTCATTCTGATTTGCCTGGTTCACAGGCCATATTTGGTATATCTCAGGATCCTCCCATGTGTGTGCACGCATCTCTTAGCCAAGATGGATTCAACTGAAGAGGCCAATGGGTAGTTTGGCATCACTTAGCATCACTCCCCTTTGACCTCCAAGGAGCCTTCTGCACATGTGTGGTTGGGGAGGTCTCCTGACTTGAGAATGAGAAATATGTGGTCTGGGCAGGGCCCAGTCTTCTCTCTTAATTGTCCTGCTATTCTCTCTTGGAGTTTCAGTCCAAGCAATGAAATCTCCTATTACTTTACCCTGGGGTGGGGTGGGGCTCATCTGTCCACTGCCTCAATATAATCCAGCAACTGTACTCCTTGGTATTTACCCAAATGAACTGAAAACTTATGTCCACATAAAAACTGGCACATGTATGTTTATAGCAAATTTATTTATCATATCTGACAAAGCTTGGAAGCAACAAAAATATTCTTTACTATGTGAATGAATAAATAAACTGTGGCACATCTAAACAACAAAATATTAGTTCAGTTCATTCGCTTAGCTGTGTCTGACTCTTTGCAACCCCATGGACTACAGCACACTAGCCCTCCCTGTCCATCACCAACTCCCAGAATTTACTCAAACTCATGTCCACTGAGTCAGTGATGCCATCTAACCATCTCATCCTCTGTTGCCCCCTTCTCCTCCCACCTTCAATCTTTCCCAGGGTCTTTTCAAATGAGTTGGTTCTTCGAATCAGGTGGCCAAAGTATTGGAGTTTCAGCTTCAGCATCAGTTCTTCCAATGAGTATTCAAGACTGATTTTCTTTAGGATTGACTGGTTGATCTCCTTGCTGTCCAAGGGACCCTCAAGAGTCTTCTCCAACACCACAGTTCAAAAATATCAATTCTTCAGCACTCAGCTTTCTTTATAGTTCAGCTGTCACATCCATACATGACCACTGGAAAAACCATAGCTTTGACTAGACAGACCATTGTTGGCAAAGTAATGTCTCTGCTTTTTAATATGCTGTCTAATATGCTTGTCCAAGGATCAAGTATCTTTTCATTTCATGGCTGCAGTCACCATCTGCAGTGATTTTGGAGCCCCCCCCCCAAATAAAGTCTGTCATTGCTTCCACTGTTTCTCCATCTATTTGACATGAAGTGACGGAACCAGAGGCCATGATTTTAGTTTTCTGAATGTTGAGTTTCAAGCCAACTTTTTCACTCTCCTTTTTCACTTTCATCAAGAGGCTTTTTAGTTCTTCTTTGTTTTCTGCCTTAAGTGTGGTATCATCTGCATATCTGAGGTTATTGATATAGTCATAGTCAAAGGCTTTGGCATAGTCAATAAAGCAGAAGTAGATGTTTTTCTGGAACTCTCTTGCTTTTTTGATGATCCAGCAGATGTTGGCAATTTGATCTCTGGTTCCTCTGCCTTTTCTAAATCCAGCTTGAACATCTGGAAGTTCACAGTTCATGTACTGTTGAAGCCTGGCTTGGAGAATTTTGAGCATTACTTTATTAGCATGTGAGATGAGTGCAATTGTGTGGTAGTTTGAGCATTCTCTTTGGCATTGCCTTTCTTTGGGATTGAAATGAAAACTGACCTTTTCCAGTCCTGTGGCCACTGCTGAGTTTTCCAAATTTGCTGGCATATTGAATGCAGCACTTTCACAGCATCATCTTTTAGAATTTGAAATAGCTCAGCTGGAATTCCATCACCTCCACTAGCTTTTTTCATAGTGATGCTTCTTAAGGCCCACTTGACTTCATATTCCAGGATGTCTGGCTCAAGGTGAATGATCACACCATTTTGATTATCTGAGTCATGAAGATTTTTTTGTACAGTTCTTCTGTGTATTCTTGATATCTCTTAATATCTTCAGGTTTGATCTAAATTAAATCCCTTATGATTATATAGTGGAGATGACAAGCGGATTCAAGGGATTAGATCTGGGAGACAGAGTGCCTGAAGAACTATGGACAGAGGTTCATAACATTATATAAAATATTATTCAATGATAAAAAGAAGTGCATTATTAAGCCATGAAAAGACACAGAGAAACCTTAAATGCATATTACTAAGGGAAAAAAAGCCAATCTGAAAAGACTACACATTGTATCATTCCAACTATATGACATTCTGAAAAGACAAAAGAATGAAGACAATAAAGAAGTCAGGGGTTCAGGGAGAAGAAGGAAAGGGTAAATGATTGGAAGAGGGGAATTTCAGAGCAGTGAAACTACTCTGTATGATACTGTAATGGTGGATACATGTCATTATACATTTGTCAAAACCCATAGAATGTAAAACAAAAAAAAGTGAATCTTAATGTAAACTATGGTCCTTTGGAATACAAAATGAAGCAAGGCAAAGGCTAACAGAGTTTTGCCAAGAGAACGCACTGGTCATAGCAAACACCCTCTTCCAACAACACAAGAGACAACTCTACACATGGACATCACCAGATGGTCAATACCAAAATCAGATTGATTATATTCTTTGCAGCCAAAGATAGAGAAACTCTATATAGTCAGCAAAAACAAGCCCTGAGGTTGACTGTGGTTCAAATCATCACCTGTTTATTGAAAAATTCAGGCTTAAATTCAAGAAAATAGGGAAAACCACTAGCCCAATCAGGTGTGACATAAATCAAATCTCTTATGATTATACAGGGGAGATGACAAGTAGATTCAATGGATTAGATATTGCAGACAGAGTACCTGAAGAACAATGGACAGAGGTTCATAACATTGTACAGAGACAGTGATCAAGACCATACCCAAGAAAAAGAAATGCAACAAGATAAATGGCTTGCCTGAGGAGGCTTTACAAATAGCTGAGGAAAGAAGAGAAGCAAAAAGCAAGGGAGAAAGGGAAAGATATACTCAACTGAATGCAGAGTTCCAGAGAACAGCAAGGAGAGATAAGAAAGCCTTCTTAAAGTGAACAATGCAAAGAAATAGAGGAAAACAATAGAATGGGAAAGACTAGAGATCTCTTTAGGAAAACTGGAGATATCAAGGGAACATTTCAGACAAAGATGGGCACAATAAAGGACAGAAATTGCAAGGACCTCACAGAAGCAGAAGAGTTTAAGAAGAGTTGGCAAGAACACACAGAAGAACTATATAAAAAGGTCTTAATGTCTTGAATAACCGTGATGGTGTGGTCACTCACCTAGAGCCAGACATCCAGAGTGTGAAGTCAAGTGGGCCTTAGGAAGCATTGCTACAAACAAAGCTAGTGGAGGTGATGGAATTCCAGTTGAGCTATTTCAAATCCTAAAAGATGTTGCTGTGAAAGTGCTGCACTTAATATGCCAGCAAATTTGGAAAACTCATCAGTGGCTACAGGACTGGAAAAGGTCAATTTTCATTCTAGTCCACAAGAAAGGCAATGCCAAAGAATGTTCAAAATATCACACAATTGCACTCATTTCACATGCTAGCAAGATTATGCTCAAAATTCTTCAAGCTAGGCTTCAGCAGTATGTGAACTGAGAACTTCCAGATGTACAAGCTGGATTTAGAAAAGGCAGAGGAACCAGAGATCAAATTGCCAATATCCATTGGATCATAGAAAAAGCAAGAGAATTCCAGAAAAACACCTACTTCTGCTTCATTGACTACACTAAAGCCTTTGACTGTGTGGATCACAACAAACTGTGGAAAATTCTTAAAGAGATGGGAATACTAGACCACTTTACTTGTTTCCTTCTCAAGAGGAGTACACATGACAAGAAGCAACAGTTAGAACCAGATATGGAACAACGAACTGGTTCAAATTGGAAAAGGAGTACATCAAGGCTGTTTATTGTCACCATGCTTATTTAACTTATATGCAGAATACATCATGTGAAATACCAGGATGGATGAATCACAAGCTGGAATCAAGATTTCCTGGAGAATATCAACAACCTCAGATATGCAGATGATACCACTTTAATGGCAGAAAGTGAAGAGAAACTAAAGAGCCTCTTGATGAGGGTGAAAGAGGAGAGTGAAAAAGCTGGCTTAAAACTCAACATTCAAAAAACTAAGATCATGGCATCTGGTCCCATCACTTCATGGCAAATAGATGGGGAAAAAGTGGAAACAGTGACAGATTTTATTTTCTTGGGCTCCAAAACCACTGTGGACAGTGACTGCAGCCATGAAATTAAAAGACGCTTGCTCCTTGCAAGAAAAACTATGACAAACTGAGATAGGTTATTAAAAAGCAGAGACATCACTTTGCTGACAAAGGTCCATATAGTCAAAGCTATGGTTTTTCCAGTAGTCATGTATGGATGTGAGAGTTGGACCATAAAGAAGGCTGAGTGCCAAAGAATTGATGCTTTCAAACTGTGGTGCTGGAGAAGACTCTTGAGAGTCCCTTGGACAGCAAGGAGATCAAACCAGTCAATCCTAAAGGAAATCAACCCTAAATATTCATTGGAAAGACTGGTGCTGAAGGTGAAGCTCCAATGATTTGGCCACCTTATGTGAAGAACTGACTTGTTGGAAAAGACTCTGATGCTGGGAAAGATTGAGGACAAGAGGAAAAGGGGATGACAGAGGATGAGATGGTTGGATGGTATCACTGACTCAATGGACATGAATTTGAGCAAACTCTGGGAGATAGTGAAGGACAGAGAAACCTGGCATGCTACAGTTCATGGGGTCGTAAAGAGTTGGACACAAAGTAGTGACTGAAAAATAACAACAATGGACGTTAGTTCATAACAATGTATCAGTCAATTGTATCTCAAAAAAGCTGGGAAAAAAGAAAAAAATATATTGTTATTTGTTCATCAATTGTAACAAATGTACCACACTAATGCTAGACATTAGTAATAAAGGAGACTGAATTGGATGAGGCTCTTCTTGGAAACTATCTTGCACTTTCCATCCAATTCATGTGTAAACCTAAAACTAAGACTTCCTTTGTGGTCCAGTGATTAAGAATCTGCCTTTCACCCTAAAGACTCTATCAGAAAATTACTAGAGCTAATCAACGAATATAGTAAAGTTGCAGGATATAAAATTAACACACAGAAATCCCTTGCATTCCTATACACTAACCAATGAGAAAACAGAAAGAGAAATTAAGGAAACAATACCATTCACCATTGCAACAAAAAGAATAAAATACTTAGGAGTATATCTACCTAAAGAAACAAAAGCCCTATACATAGAAAACTATAAAACACTGATGAAAGAAATCAAAGAAGACACAAACAGATGGAGAAATATACCATGTTCATGGATTGGAAGAATCAATTTTGTCAAAATGACTATACTACCCAAAGCAATCTATAGATTCAATGCAATCCCTATCAAGCTACCAACGGTATTTTTCACAGAACTAGAACAAATAATTTCACAATTTGTATGGAAAAATAAAAAAACCTCGAATAGCCAAAGCAATCTTGAGAAAGAAGAATGGAACTGGAGGAATCAACCTTCCTGACTTCAGACTATACTACAAAGCTACAGTCATCAAGACAGTATGGTACTGGCACAAAGACAGAAATATAGATCAATGGAACAAAATAGAAAGCCCAGAGATAAATCCACGAACCTATGTAGACACCTTATCTTCGACAAAGGAGGCAAGGATATACAATGGAAAAAAGACAACCTCTTTAACAAGTGGTGCTGGGAAAACTGGTCAACCACTTGTAAAAGAATGAAACTAGAACATGGAATTTAGAAAGATGGTAACGATAACCCTATATGCAAAACAGAAAAAGAGACACAGATGTACAGAACAGACTTTTGGACTCTGTGGGAGAAGGCGAGGGTGGGATGTTTCAAGAGAACAGCATCGAAACATGTATATTATCTAGGGTGAAACAGATCACCAGCCCAGGTTGGATGCATGAGACAAGTGCTCGGGCCTGGTGCACTGGAAGACCCAGAGGGATTGGGTAGAGAGGGAGGTGGGAAGGGGGATCGGGATGGGGAATACATGTAAATCCATGGCCGATTCATGTCAATGTATGGCAAAAATCACTACAATATTGTAAAGTAATTAGCCTCCAACTAATAAAAATAAATGAAAAAAAAAGAATCTGCCTTTCATTGCAGTGGAGGAGGGTTTGATCCCTGATCTGGGAAGATTCCACATGGTGCAGGGCAACTAAGCCCATGAGCTACAATTGCTGAGCCTGTCCTCTAGTCTCTGCTCACTACAAGAGGAAGCCCACTTGCAACAATGAATACCCAGCCCAGCCATAAATAAATAAACCCTAAAATTGCCAAAAAAAAAAAAAAGCAAAGTCTATACATGGAAAATGATTATAGAATCTTCCCTGGTGATCCAGTGGTTAAGAATCTGCCTTGTAATGCATGGGATGTGGGTTCGATCTCTGGTCAGTGAATTAAGATCCTGCATGCCCCAGGGCAACAAAGCCCACACATCACAACTACTGAGCCTGCACGCCACAACTAGAGAGTCTGTTCGTCAGCAACAATCCACATGACACAACGAAGATCCCACCTGCCACAACTAAGACTCAATGCAGATAAGTACATATTTTTTTAAAAAAAGGAATGAAGTATTGATAATATACAACAACACAGATGAACCTTGAAAACATTATGCTAAGTGAAAGATGCTAGTTGCAAAAGGCCACATACTGTATGATCCCATTTATTTTAGTTAGGCTGGTGTGCTTGCTCCAGGGTGAAGTGAGGCTGGGCTACCATTTGTGTGACATCACTGCCATTGGCACGGGGAAACACCTATTTACAGAAGGTATATGGGGAGTTGTGTGACCTGAACATGTGTGTGTTGGATTTGAGGGCATCAAAAGCCAAGGCAGCAACTTTCCTGGTGGTCCAATGGTTAGGACTCTGTGCTTCCACTGCAGGGGGCATGGGTTTGATCCCTGGTTGGGGAACTAAGATCTCACATGCCACGTGCTTTGGAAAAAAAAAAAAAAAAAGCCAAGGCAGTCAAGTCACTCTCACCCCGGGAGGCCATATCTTGACAGTCAGGAATGAGAGACTTCTCTGAACAGTGAACCCCAGAATGCCACTTCCTCAGGAAATACTTAAATAGAGGCCTCTGAGTTCTGATCTCAAGTCGTCACCTGAGTGTGGCCCCAAGTCAGTTCTAACCCACTCTGGGTCCCAGGTTTCCCACATGAACAATAACAAAAGCATATGTGTGTTGGTGGAGAGGTGGATGGAATGTGTTCAAAGGTCTTGTCCAGGTTTGTTATGCTTCAGTTCTCTGACCCTGAATCCTTTTTAAAAAAAATTTAACCCTGTCTCCATTGCTGACTTACTGTGTGGACTTGAGCCAGCTTCTGGACCTCTCTGGGCCTATTTCCACATCTGGAATATCAGGAGATTGGGTAAGAGAGTCTCTAACATCCAATGATTCTCCCTGGAGGATGCTCATCATCTTCTCCAGCTAAACGCTTCAGACAAATCAGAGGAAAGAGAGGCTCTGGTCACAGACGACCCCCTCTTCCATATCTTCTGTCTTCTCCCACTGCCCTCCCCTTCCTACTGTCAGGAGCTTGCAGCACTGGCTCGCTTGCCAAACTTGTTTCTATGACAACGGGTTACAAATAACTCAGATGCAGACAAAGATTTTAACCCAAGAACTGCTGGGCCAGTGGCTTCTTCCTCTCTCCCTCATCAGACTGAGTGAACAATCTGACAAATTCTTTGAGATCAAATTACTCACCTGCTCATAAGCCTGCCAGGGTTCCTTAGTGTCACAGGATTAAGTCCTCACATCTTGAGGCCCTCCTGGAACCTGATTCAAGTCCTTCCAATTACATTTCCCACCTGCTCCCATTTAAAAGGGGTCACTCCCATTTTTTGAGCACCTACTGTCTGCCTGCCAATCCCTGTGTTGGATGCTTTACATACTGTAGCTAAGAAAATCTTCCCAGAATTGTATCAGATAAACATTATTATTCCTATTATAGAGGAGAAAATTGAAGCTCATGAATATGATGAGTAAGAAGGTCAGTGAGTCAGAATTCAAATTCAAATCCACCAGATTTCCAGACCTGGGCTTTTTTCATTGCCAGTGGTTCACAAACGTTGATCTACACACTTGGGGGCATATTCAGATAATCTGAGACAGTTTAAAAATTCAGATTCTAACTTCCATTCAAGAAGGTGGGACACATCTGTCTCCTCTAACTCCTGAAACTGTTGCAAAGTCCAAGCTCTGGTCGCCACATGATAGGCCAATGAATCTGAGTCAAGGTGTTAGGGCAAGAAGAGACTTAACTGGACAGCCGTCGGACCGAGAAGATGGCAGGCTAGCACCTCAAAATAACCATCTTATTGGGGTCTGGATGCCAGGTTCTTTTATAGATCAGAGATGAGGGGAGGTGAGGAAGCAAAGTAAAAAGGCCATTAATCTTGCAAACATCTCCTAGAATGGCAAGCCTCAGGCAGGGGATGTGTTAATTTCTTCCTTCCTGCCATCCACAGGTGGACAGGGTTCTGAACAAAGGCACTTTAGTTTAACAGTCAGGCAGAGGGGCAGGATTCTCTGAGGCAGGCCATTCTGTATGATTATAATAACAAAAGCAATGAAAAGCAAGTCAAAAGAAACAGTTCCAAACATGGAGTCAGAATTGGCTTCCTCCCTGCAACAAGACTTCATAAAATAAGAGTAAATGAATCAAGAGTATAAACCCATATCTTCAAGGAAAACTGGAGGTTTTCCGTCAATCAGGGAGATATTGTAACAAGTTTCTGGCAAGCAGAAAGGGGCTGGACAGGTGATAGTGAGAAAGCAGGGCAGGCAGAGGTGAAGCAAAATCCACACGTGGGAGGGTATACACAAACAGAGTGTTGATCTAACCCGAAAAATTCTGGTGAGGCTCTGGTGCAGAAAAGGTATCCTGACAGTGCAAGTGAGGTGTAGAGTTCCCATTAAGGGGAGAATTGAAAGTATGTGTTGACGACTACAATATTGTAAAGTAATTAGCCTCCAACTAATAAAAATAAATGAAAAAAAAGTATGTGTTGGAACAGTTGACTTCCTCACCCTCCCTCTAACCTTCCCTGTGCTCGTGGGTAGAAGGCACAAGTGCCAAACATGTACACTCAAGCAGAATACAGAGAGTCCCCCAAAGAAATCAAACTCCCAGAGCAAAACCTCCACTTTCTGAATGTAAAGATTCTCCAGCAAGTTGTGTAAGTTCCCACCCAGTCACCTTAAGGGGAAATTTAATAGCAGACTTGACAAAACCCTAACCTTCCACAGGCTCCCAACCAAACAAAGTTTTATTGGTTTCATCTTAAATCTACTGGCTGAGAGGTTTGGGGAAATATACTAATAGATTTATGAATGAACTGATGTAGCAAATGGCAAAAATTAAGGCTGGGAACTTTTCAAGTGAATAAAAAACCCTAAGCAATTATTAAATACAGAAACACAAAAAAGGCCAAAAAATCCAGGTAATTATAGTACATTTCTTGGCTCTGTAGCAACTATGGATTTACTAGGAATTGGGATACAAACATATTGAAAGGAAGGGAAAGTAGGAATGTATGTGTGGAGAGGGATAAAATTATCTTCTACCATAATGAGATGTCAAGAGGTAATGTCTCAAATTGCTAAGAAATAATAGCACATTATTAGAGAAATGCAAATCAAAACTACAATGAGGTATCACCTCACACCAGTCAGAATGGCCATCATCAAAAAATCTACAAACAATAAATGCTGGAGAGGGTGTGGAGAAAAGGGAACCCTCTTGCACTGTTGGTGGGAATGTAAATTGATACAGCCACTATGGAGAACAGTATGGAGATTCCTTTAAAAACTAGGAATAAAACTACCATATGACCCAGCAATCCCACTACTGGGCATATACCCTGAGAAAACCATAACTGAAAAAGACACATGTACCCCAATGTTCATTGCAGCACTATTTACAGTAGCCAGGACATGGAAGCAACCTAGATGTCCATCAACAGATGAATGGATAAAGAAATTGTGGTACATATATACAATGGAATATTACTCAGCCATAAGAAGGAACAAATTAGAATCAGTTAAACTGAGTTGGATGAATCTAGAACCCATTATGGGCTTCCCTGGTAGCTCAGCTGGTAAGGAATCCGCCTGCAATGCAGGAGACCCCAGTTCAATTCTTGGGTTGGGAAGATCCCCTGGAGAAGGGATAGGCTACCCACTCCAGTATTCTTGGGTTTCCCTGGTGGCTCAGATGGTAAAGAATCCTCCTGCAATGTGGAGACCTGGGTTCGATCCCTCAGTTGGGAAGATCCCCTGTAGGAAGGCATGGCCATGCACTCCAGTATTCTTATCTAGAGAATACCCATGGAGAGAGGAGCCTGGCAGGCTATAGTCCATGGGGTCACAAAGAGTCAGACATAACTGGGTGACTAAGCACAGAACACAGAACCTGTTATACTGAGTGAAATAAGTCAAAAAGAGAAAAACAAATATATATTAATGTTTATATACAGAATCTAGAAAAATGGTACACATGAACCTATATTCCGGGCAGGAATAGAGATGCGGACATAGAGAATGGACTGTGGACACAGCGGGGGAAGGAGAGGGTGGGATGAATTGAAAGAGTAGCATTGAAATATATACATTACCATGTGTAAAACAGATAGCTAGTGGGAAGTTGCTATTAATATATAATACAAGAAGCCCAGGCTGGTGCTCTGTATGACCTAAAGGGGTGGGATGGTAAGGGAGGCTGAAAAGGGAGGGGATATACATATAATTATGGCTAATTTGAGTTGTCTTATGGCAGAAACCAGCACAACATTGTAAAGCAATTATCCTCCCGTTAAAATTTTTAAAAATAGAAATAGCATAAGTACATTATTTAGAAACGTGGTGTTCATTCAGTTAAAAATCGTTTCAGCACAAGCAACAAAAAACCCAACTGATAATGGCTTAAACAAATACAGCACTATTTATTCATTTTTATATTTTCATTTATTTATTTGGCTGTGCTGTGTCTTAGTTGTGACATGTGGGATCTTTGATCTTCCTTGTAGCAAGTGGGATCTTTAGCTATGGCATGTGAGCTCTTAGTTGAGACATATCTAGTTCTTGGGCCAGGGCCCCCTGCATTGGGAGTGCAGAGTTTTAGCCACTGCACCATCATTGAAGTCCCTATTTATTTATTTTACAAGAAGTCAATTTATTATTAACAGAAGTGCCATGCCACAGTTCAGCTGCTCAATGATGCCATCAAGGATCTAGGTTCTTTCTAACATTTTCTTCCTTAATGTGTGGTGTCTACATCATCATGTTCATCCCTTCATGATCACAAGATTGCTGTCACGGCTCCAAGCAGTAGAATTATATTTAAGGCAGAAAAAAGAAGGAAGGTGACATTGTGTGTTTTAGGAAAACAAAAGCCTTTCAAAAGGCCACCAGCAAATATGTTATGGCTATAACTGGGATACATGGCCATCTCTCTAGCTGCAAGGGAGGCTAAGAAATTATCTGGTTCTTCAGCTTCAGAATAGGAGATGACAAGGGAGAAGCAGGGGGTTGGAGTAGTAAATGACAGAAGAAAAAGCCAAAGAATGGTAAAATAAAGTAGTTGCCTCTAGAAAGCAGTAGGAAGGAGTGGGCCAAGATATTGCTGGGGTTTGTTATGAGATCTTTAGCATTATTTTTTAACTATGTGAAGTATTAATATTACTTTGATGAAAATAAAAACTTAGAAATAAAATGTTATGGTTTCTATGAAAGAAAAACTTTTGAAAAAAGCTAGTAGTTGCTTTCTGTCTCCAAAGAAAAGGACATCAATTAGCCTTAGAAGCTAACTAACCAAAATTGGCTCCTTATTGGACTAAGGTATCTTGGGTGTCCACCCACTGATCTGACAGAAAATTGTGCCATCATTATTAACCTAAATGGGACTGCTGGAAACCAGTACAGCACTGTGTAGCAGCTACATGGGTTGACTGTGGTTAGACAGTCTTGGAGAAATTTCCTGTCTGCCATTTATTAGCTTTGTGACCCTGTGCAATAGAAACCTAGGAACCTCACTTTGCTTCTTTGTGAAATGAAGGTAACTCAAGGGCCTGGTGCCAAGTAAGCACTTGGCAAATGTTATCTACTGTGATACAAATGTTAAACTTTCTGAGCAGTGACATAATTTGGGTGTATTTTAACAGTATTATACTTCTACTGAGTTAATTATTCATTGCATTCATGGGCTTCAACTAGACTGTCTCTGAAAATTATTATTTGTTCCTGAGAGATGTGTGTGCATAGCCTTTGCTCACAGAAGACATGTAGTATGAGCCACCAAGAAATGTTCAGGCTTGGATTGCTGCTGGCTCCTGTTGGAAGAAAGATGGCAAAAAGGAACTAGTCTGGATTATTATTTCCACTACTAAGAACTTCCAGATGTACAAGCTGGATTTAGAAAAGGCAGAGGAACCAGAGATCAAATTGCCAACATCTGTTGGATCATAGAAAAAGCAAGGGAATTCCAGAAAAACATCTACTTCTGCTTCATTGACTACACTAAAGCCTTTGACTGTGTGGATCACAACAAACTGTGGAAAATTCTTAAAGAGATGGGAATACCAGACCACCTGTATCTACCTGCCTCCTGAGAAACCTGTATGCAAGTCAAGAAGCAACAGTTAGAACCAGACATGAAACAACAGACTGATTCCAAATTGGGAAAGGAGTATGTCAAAGCTGTATATTGTCACTCTGCTTATTTAACTTATATGCAGAGTACATCATGCAAAATGCTGGGCTGGATGAATCACAAGCTGGAATCAAGACTGCCAGGAGAAATATCAACAACCTCAGATATGCAGATGATACCACTCTAATGGCAGAAAGTGAAGAGGAACTAAAGAGCCTCTTGATGAAGGTGAAAGAGAAGAGTGAAAAAACTGGCTTAAAACTCAGCATTCAGAAAACTAAGATCATGGCATCTGGTCCCATCACTTCATGGCAAATAGATGGGGAAACAGTGGAAACAGTGACAGACTTTATTTTGGGGGGCTCCAAAATCACTGCAAATGGTGACTGCAGCCATGAAATTAAAAGATGCTTGCTCCTTGGAAGAAAAGCTATGACAAACCTAGACAGCATATTAAAAAGCAAAGACATCACTTTGTCAACAAAGGTCTGTATAGTCAAAGCTATGTTTTTCCAGTAGTCATGTACAAATGTGAGAGTTAGATCATAAAGAAGGCCAAGTGCCAAAGAATTGATGTTTTCGAACTGTGGTGCTGGAGAAGACTCTTGAGAGTCTCTTGGATAGCAAGGAGATCAAACCAGTCAATCCTAAAGGAAATCAACCCTGAATATTCATTGGAAGTACTGATGCTGAAGCTGAAGTTCCAATACTTTGGCCACCTGATGCAAAGAGCTGACTCATTGGAAAAGCCCCTAATTCTGGGAAAGATTCAGGGCAGGAGGAGAATACGGGGATAGAGGATGAGATGATTAGACGGCATCCACTAAATGGACATGAGTTTGGGCAAACTCAGGGAGATAGTGAAGAACAGGGAGGCCTGGTATGCTACAGTCCATGGGATCGCAAAGAGTAGGACACAGCTTAGTGACTGAACAACAACAACAACATATATTGTTATTTAACATTAAAAACAATCTACCTTGTGAAATGTGTTTCTGACTACTGCAATTGCCTTGTGTAGGCCACATGGATCAGGTCACCACTGTGGGAAGTAGGTGTGAGAATGTTCCAGAAGGAAAAAGGATATGGGGAGTGCTATGCTGGCACAGGAAGTACGGTTCACCTGGGAGTAGGGAAAAGAACAATGACCTCCTCTCTGATATCAAGGTGAGAGCTGGAGATCTGGACTCCAGGTAGGGAGCATATGGCCCAAAACCATCCAGTTGGTAGATAATAATAATCTTTGCCACACATAATACCAGACTAGAGGGCTAAAGAGAGTGGTAGCCAGTAGGTGGGCCTCTTCAGAGGAACATGGTTGACATTCTTGTGGATGGTATCTGGTATCCATTTAAAATTTTTCTTTCCGGACTGGTAATTTTCTTCTGTTATCCTTCAAGTTCCAGTAAAGTTTTGTTAAGCACACATACAGAGAAGAAAAGCATGCTATGGAAAAAGTACCTTTGGAGAATAAAGAAGAGTGCTTAGAAATTTAAAACAATTCCCAAAATAATAAACTTAATAGAAGGTAATGTCGAGAAAATGTTTCAGAATGTTTAGTAAAAAACAAACAAAAAAATGGTATAATTTCAGTTTCTGGTCTGGCATGTAAGGAGATTGAAAGTTGTCACTCCATACAAGAAAAAGGCTGAAGAAAGTGAAAATTAACAACTCTTTTAAGATCTGTAAGAGAACTGTGGCCAGAGGGAAAATGTCTATCTCCCAAATTGAGGAGATACCCCAACAAATAAAGAAAATCACAGCTTACTGGAGCGCAAGCCAGGAGCAAAAATCTCCATAAGAAATAGTGCCAGGGTGGGAAAACCCAAAGAGTAATTGATGAATTACTAGAGGTTTAGAGTGGGAAAATTTGAAAATTAAAAGTTCCAAGGAAGCCTAAAGTTAGCGGTCCCCGGCACTTGACTGAGTTTTACTTCCAGGCACTCTACCAGATTCTCATAGTGAAAATTGAGGAAAAATCCTCTCCTGCATCTGGTAGGGAGAGTGGATTAATGGTTATTTAAAATAATCCCAAAGTGTTGTGTTCTCCTAAATAAGGCCTGCTTTTCTTAATTTAAAATTTTTAATTGGAGTATAGTTGCTTTACAATGTTGTATTAATTTGTACTGCACAGCAAAGTGAATCAGTTATTTATATATATATATATGTGTGTGTGTGTATGTGTGTGTGTGTGTGTGTACACACTCTCTTTTAGATTCACTTATCATTTAGGTCACAGAGCATTGAGTAGTCTTCTGTGCTATACAGTAAGTCCTCATTAGTTATCCATTTTATATACAGTGGTCTGCATATATCAATCCCAAACTCCCAAGACTTCTCTAGCAGTCCAGTGGTTAAGACACTGTGCTTCCACTGCAGGGGCCATGGGTTCAATCCCTGGTGGGAGAACTAAGATCTTGCATGCTGTATAGCATAACCAACTCCAGCTCCACACACAAAAACAAAAAACAAGGCCTGCTCTTAAAGCGAACCATTTTACCACAGTCCAAGTGACTAGAGTTTTATCAAACAGTAACTGAACTGGAGGGATAAAAATACCCACTTCCAGGCTTTTCTAGCCCTCCTCTATCACCTAATAGGGGAAAAAACTGAGAAGCATTTTTCAAGTTCACAGTCTAGGGGCTCAGTTGACCAACATAGAGGTTTCATTATAGGACTATAGAACAATTCTTCTCCCCTGACACCTTAGCCCAGTAGGGCTTATATATAATAACAGAGGAATAAAACAGAAAGAATGGTGTATATCAGATGTATCTTAAGAAGAGATCTCAAGGGAAACCCAAAGACAAAATGGGAGACAAAAACAAGGACTGTAGAGGAAATTTTAGCTTTTGACATGTATAGCTACAGGAAACCCTATAAGCATAGTTTAATTCTAGCCAGATAAACACAATGCCTCACATTAAAGGCTTATGTACCTCAGTTAATTTTACACAATACATTATGTCTGGCCTTCAGACATAAAAATTAAAAGGCATACTAAGAGACAAAAGCACACTTTGAATAGGCAGAGCAAACATCAGAACCAGAATCAGATATAACAGATGTGTTATTATCAGTATGAAATTTTTTGACTGAAACTTTTAATATTTTTCTTACATTTAATACTTGATGTAGATGTGATTTTTAATTCAATAAGTACCTGTTGAGTTTTTGCTGTATGCACACCACTTTTAAAGTCCTCTTTATTTTAAAAAAATATTTTTAAAATATATTCTTGTTGGTTATGTGCACATGTAAATCCCAAACCCCCAATCTATCCCTTCCTCCCACCCCCTAGTAACCATAAGTTACCTTCTCTAAGTCTGTGAGTCTGTTTATTTTGTAAATAAGTTCATTTATATCATTTTTTTTAGATTCCACATATAAGCAGTATCATGTGATATTTGTCTTTCTCTGACTTTCTTTGTTTAGTATGATTATCTCCAGGTCCATCCACTTTACTGCAAATAACATTATTACATTCTTTTCATTTTTATTTACTATTTTTAACTTTCATTTTAAAATGTAATTATTGGAGTATAATTGCTTTACCATGTTGTATTAAATTTTGCTGTCAAAGTGAGTCAGCTATAGGTATATATATATGTATGTATATATATATATGTATATATATGTATATCCCCTCCTTCTTGAGTGTCCCTTCCACCCCCTTTCCACCCTCAAGATGATCAGAGAGCATGGGGTTGGGCTCCCTGTGTTATAAAGCAGCTTCCCACTAGCTATCTATTTTACACATGGTGGTGTATATATGTCAATGCTACTCTCTCAATTCGTCCCACCCTCTCCTTCTCCTGCAATGTCCAGAAGTCTATTCTCTACATCTGTGTCTCTATTCCTGCCCTGCAAATAGGTTCATCTGTAGCATTTTTCTAGATTCCATATATATGTGTTAATATATGATATTTTTCTCTTTCTGACTTACTTCACTCTGTATGACAGACTCTAGGTTCATCCACCTCACTACAACTGACTCAAATGTGTTCCTTTTTATGACTGAGTAATAGTTTATTGTATATTTGTTCCATAATTTCTTTATCCATTCACCTGTCGATGGGCACCTGAGTTGCTTCCATGTCCCAGCTACTGTAAATGGTGCTGTAATGAACATTGAGGCACATTTGTCTTTTTCAGTTATGGTTTTCTCCAGATATAAGCCCAGGAGTGGGATTGCTGGACCACATAGTAGCTCTATTTTTAGTTTTGTAGGGAACCTGCATACTGTTCTCCAATGTGGCTGTAACAATTTACATTGCCATTGTGCAGGGGAAGGTTTCCTTTTCTCCACACCCTCTCCAGCAGTTTTGTTTGTAGATTTTTTGATGGTGGCCATTCTGATGGTGTGAGGTGATATCTCATTGTAGTTTTCATTTGCATTTCTCTAATAATTAGTGATGTTGAGTATCTTTTCATGTGCCTCTTGTCAACTTGTATGTCTTCTTTGGAGCAATGTCTATTTATATCTTCTGTCTATTTATTGATTGGGCTGTTTGTGTTTTGGATATTGAGCCACATGATCTGTTTATAAATTTTGGAGACTAATTGTCAGCCACAGCATTTGAGAATATAATGTTTCTCCCACTCTGTGGATTGTCTTTTAGTTTTGTTTGTTGTTTTCTTTTTGTGCAAAAACTTCTGAGTTTAATTAGGTCCCATTTCTTTATTTTTGTTTTTATTTCCTTTATTAGAAAAATTAAAAAGATACTGCCATGATTTATGTCAAAGTGCCTTCTGCCTATACCTTCTGTTAAGAGTTTTTATAGTACCAGTCTTACATTTAGAACTTTAATCCATTTTGAGTTTATTTTTGTGTTAGGTGTTAAAGAATGTTCTAGTTTCATTTTGTACATGTAGTTGTCCAGTTTTCCAAGCACCCTTTGTTGAAGATACTGTCTTTTTTCCATTGCATAGTCTTCCCTCTTTTGTTGTAGACAAATTGACCATATGTGCGTGGGTTTTTTCTGGGCTTTCTATCCTGTTCCATTGATCTATATTTCTGTTTTTGTGCCAGTACCATGCTGTTTTGATGACTGTAGCTTTGTAGTATAGTCTGAAGTCAGGGACCCTGATTCCTCCAGCTCCGTTTTCCTTTCTCAAGATTACTTTGGTTATTTGGAGTCTTCTATTTCTCCAAACAAGTTTTAAGATTTTTTGACCTAGTTTGGTGAAAAATGACCTTGGTAATTTGATAGGGGTTGCATTGAATCTGTAGATTTCCTTGGGCAGTATAGTCATTTTACAATATTGATTCTTCCAATCCAAGAATATGATATATCTTTCCATCTGTTTGTGTCATCTTTGATTTCTTTCATCAGTGTCTTATAGTTTTCAGAGTACAGATCTTTTGTAGGTTTATTCCTAGGTATTTTATTTTTTGATATGATGGTAAATGGAATTGTTTCTTGAATTTCTCTTTCTGATTTCAGATTTCTGCCTATGAATTTTGCATCTTGCAGATTTACTTCAGAAATTGTTATCAGTTCTTTATTGGTTCATCTTTATATTTTGAAGTTTATTGTTGTGGTGATATGCATTTCTATTGATAATTTTTTTAGTTCAGATATCTTTTTTTATTGCCACTTTTAGAACTTAAAATCTGGTATTCTGGTGAGCTCTGTTTCATTATTTCCTCTTTCAGGAGATTTTTCTTGATCTTTTAACTGGGAGTCATTCCTCTGCCTTTTCATTTTATTTAACCTTCTCTGTGTCTATGAATTCTGGAGAAATATGTATCTACTCTCTTCTTATTTAAATTGTAATACAGTTGATTTACAATCTTGTGTTAGTTTCTGTTGTACAGAAAAGTGAATCAGTTATACACATATCCACTTTTTAAAAAAAAGATTCTCTTCCCATATAGGCATAAAATCAGTTATACACATATCCACTTTTTTAAAAAAAGATTCTCTTCCCATATAGGCATATTGCAGAGTATTGAGGGGATGTGCTATACAGTAGGTCCTTATTAGTTATCTATATTATATATAGTAGTGTGTATATGTCAACTCCAACATCCCAATTTATTCCTGCACTTGCCCCCAGGTAACCACACATTTGTTTTTTATATCTGTGAGTCTGTTTCTGTTTTGCAAGTAAGTTCATTTGTATCATTTTTTTAGAATCCACATGTGAGCAATATCATATGATATTTGTCTCTCTCTGTCTGGCTTACTTCAGTCAGTATGACAATATCTAGGTCCATTCATGTTGCTACAAATGGCATTATTTCATTCTTTTTTAAGGCTCAGTGATATTTAATTAATATTTTTCTAATAATACTCACCTTCTTTTGAGAAAGCTGGCTTGAACTTCAACATCAAAAAAAATTTCAGATCATGGCATTTGGTCCCTTCACTTCATGGCAAATAGAAAGCGGGAAAGTGGAAGCATGATAGATTTTACTTTCTTTGGCTCCAAAATCACTGCAGACAGTAACTACAGCCATGAAATTAAAAGACACTTGCTCCTTGGAAGGAAAGTTATGACAAACCTAGACAGCGTATTAAAAAGCAGAGACATCACTTTGCTGACAAAGGTCTGTGTAGTCAAAGCTATGGTTTTTCCAGTAGTCATGTATGGATGTGAGAGTTGGACCATAAAGAAGGCTGAGCACTGAAGAATTGATGCTTTCAAACTGTGGTGCTGGAGAAGACTCTTGAGAGTCCCTTGGACTGCAAGGAGATCAAACCAGTCAATCCTAAAGGAAATCAACCCTGAATATTCATTGGAAGGATTGATGCTGAAGCTGAAGCTCCAATACTTTGGTTGGGTTTTGTGAAGAACTGACTCATTGGAAAAGCCCCTGATGCTGGGAAAGATTGAAGGCAAAAGGAGAAGGGGCAGCAGAGGGTGAGATGGTTAGATAGCATCACCAACTCAATGGACATGAATTTGAGCAAACTCTGGTAGATAGTGGAGACAAGGGAGCCTGATGTGCCACAGTCTATGGGATCACAAAGAGTCAAACATTACTTAGCAACTGAATACAACAACAAAAACATTTCATTGTAGATAAGTACATTTTCTTTACCTGTTCACCTGTCATGGTCATATAAATTGCTTCCATTTCTTCAATATTGTAAACAGGGCTGTTATGAACAGTGGGGTGCAAGTATCCTTTCAAATTCTGGTTTTCTCTGGAGTAGTATTGCTGGATCATACAGTAGTTCTATTTTTAGTGTTTTAAGGAAATTTCATACTATTCTCCATACTGGCTGCAGAAATTTACATTCCCAACAACAGTGTAGGATGACTCCCCTTTCTCCACACCCTCTCCAGAATTTATTGATTGTAGACTTTTTAAATTAAACTTTTTATTTTGTATTGGCATATAGCTAATTAACAATGTTGTGATAGTTTCAGGTGAACAGCAAAGGGACTCAGCCATACATATATATGTATCCATTCTCCCCCAAACACCCTCCCAACCAGACTTCCATATAATATTTAGCAGAATTCCCTGTGCTATAGAATAGTCCTTTGTTGGTTATCCATTTTAAATACAGCAGTGTGTACCTGTCCATCCCAAACTCCCTAACTATCCCTTCCCCCCATTCTTCCCCCTGGCAACCATAAGTTCATTCTCTAAGTCTGTGAGTCTGTTTCTGTTTTGTAAATAAGTTCATTTGTATCATGTCTTTTAGATTCTGCATATAAGGGATGTCATATGATGTTTCTGCTTCTCTGTCTGACTTACTTCACTCAGTATGACAGTCTCTAGGTCCATGGGTCCATCTTCTTTATCTATTTCTCTGTTGATGGACATTTAGGTTGCATCTGTGTTGTGGCTATTATAAACAGTACTACAGTGAACACTGAGGTGCATGTATCCTTCCAGGCCTATTTTTCTCTGGATATATGCCCAGAAGTGGGATTGCAAGGATTATGTGGTAGCTCTATTTTCAGTTTTTTAAGGAACCTCCATACTGTTCTCCATAGTGGCTGTACCAATTTACATTCCCCACCAACAGTGTAGGAGGGTTCCCTTCTCTCCAGCATTTATTGTTTGTGAATTTTTTGATGATAGCCATTCTGACTGGTGTGAAGTGATATCTCATTGCAGTTTTGATTTGCATTTCTCTAGTAATTAGTGATGTTGAACATCTTTTCATGTGCCTCTTAGCCTTCTGTATGTCTTCTTTGGAGAAAAGTGTGTTTCAGTCTTCTGCTCAGTTATGGACTGGGTTTTTCTTTTGATGATGTTGAGCTTCATGAGCTATTTGTAGATTTTGGAGATTAATCCCTTGTTGGTCACATCGTTTGCAAATATTTTCTCCCAGTCTGTGGGTTGTCTTTTAGTTTTGTTTATTGTTTCCTTGCCATAAAGCTTTTGAGTTTAATTAGGTCCCATTTGTTTATTTTTGTTTTTATTTCCATTATTCTAGGAGATGGATCAAAAAAGATATTGCTGCAATTTATGTCAAAGAGTGTTCTGCCTATGTTTTCCTCTAGGAGTTTTATAGTGTCTGGTCTCACATTTAGTCTTTAATCCATTTTGAGTTTATTTTTGTGTATGGTGTTAAAGAATGATCTAATTTCATTTTCTTTTACATGTAGCTGTCCAGTTTTCCCAGCACCATTTGTTGAAAAGACTGTCTTTGCAACATTGTGTAGTCTTGCCTCCTTTGTCATAGATTTCTTGACCATTGGTGCATGGGTTTATTTCTGGGATTTCTATCCTGTTTCATTGATCTATGTTTCTATTTTTGTGCCAGTAACATACTATTTTGATTACTATAGCTTTGTAGTACAGTCTGAAGTCAGGGAGTCTGATTCCTCCAGCTCCATTTTTCTTTCTCAAGATTACTTTCATTATTCAGAGTATTTTGTGTCTCCATACAAATTTTATTAATAAGATTTTTTGTTTTAGTTCTGTGAAAATGTACTTGGTAGTTTGATGGAGATTCCATGGAATATGTAGACTGCCTTGAATAGTATTGTCATTTTGACAATATTGACTATTCTGATCCATGAACATGGTATGTCTTTCCATCTTTTTGTGTCTTCTTTGATTTTTCATCAGTGTCTTATTAGTTTTCAGAGTACAGGTCTTTTGTCTCCTTGCTGTGCTAAGTTGCTCCAGTCCTGTCCAATTTCTCATGACCCTATGGACTGTAGCCTGCTAGGCTACTCTGTCCATGGGATTCTCCAGGCAAGAATGCTGGAGTGGTTTGCCATTTCCTCCTCCAGGGGATCTTCCTGACCCAGGAATTGATCCCACATCTCTTAAGTCTCCAGCATTGGTAGGCGGGTTCTTTATCACTACTGCCACCTTTGTCTCTTTAGGTAGATTTATTCCTTTTTTTTATGCGATGATAAATGGAATAGTTTTTTGAATTTCTCTTTCTGATCTTTCATTGTTAGTGTATAGAAATGCAACAGATTTCTGTGTATTAATTTTGTATCCTGCAACTTTACCAAATTCATTGATGAGCTCTAGTAGTTTTCTGGTAGCATCTTTAGGATTTTCTATGTATAGTATCATGTCATCTGCAAACAGTGACAGTTTTACTTCTTTTCCAGTTTTCCCAGTTCTTCTTTTCCATTGCAGAAACTGCCTGCAATGCAGGAGACATTCCCTGTTTGATCCTTGTGTCAGGAAGATCCCCTGGAGAAGGGAATGGCAATCCACTCCAGTATTCTTGCCTGAAGAATTCCATGGACAGAGAAGCCTGGTGGGCTACAGTCCATAGGGTCGCAAAGAGTCAGACACGACTGAGCAACTAACACTTTCACTCTTCAGTTTTGATTCCCTTTTTTTTCCTTCTCTAGCTGCTGTAGCTAGGACTTCCAAAACTATGTTGAATAAAAGTGGTGAGAGTGGACATCCTTGTCTTGTTCCTGATCTTAGAGGAAATGCTTTCAGCTTTTCATCATTGAGTATGATGTTAGCTGTAGGTTTGTCATATATGGCCTTTATTATGTTGAAGTATGTTCCCTCTATGCCCACTTTCTGAAGAGGTTTTTTTTTTTTTAATCATAAATAGTGTTGAATTTTGTCAAAAGCTTTTTCTGCATCTATTGAGATGATCATATGGTTTTTATTCTTCAATTTGTTGATGTGGTGTATCACACTGATTGATTTGTGGATACTGAAAAATCCTTGCATCCCTGGGATAAATCCTCTTAATCATGGTGTGTGATCCTTTGAACATACTGTTGGATTCTAATTTCTAGTATTTTTTTGAGAATTTTGTGTCTATGTTCATCAGTGATATGGACCTATAATTTTCTTTCTTTGTAGTATCTTTGTTTGGTTGTGGTATCAAGGTAATGTTGGCCTCATAGAATGAGTTTGAGAGTATTCCTTCTTCTGCAATTTTTGGGAACAGTTTCACAAGGATAGGTGTTTTAGCTCTTCTGTAAATGTTTGATAGAATTTGCCTGTTAAGCTATCTGGTCCTGACTTTTGTTTGTTGGGAATTTTTAAATCACAGTTTCAATTTCAGTGCTTGTGATTGGTCTGCTCATATTTTCTATTTCTTCCTGGTTCAGTCTTGGGAGATTATACCTTTCTAAGAATTTGTCTATTTCTTCTAGGTTGTCCATTTTATTGGCATATAGTTGCTTGTAGTAGTCTCTTATGATCCTTTGTATTTCTGTGGTGTCAGTTGTAACTTCTCCTTTTTCATTTCTAATTTTATTGATTTGAGTCCTCTCCCTTTTTTCTTGATGAGTCTGGCTAAAAGGTTTATCATTTTTAAAATCATTACAAAGAAACAATTTTTAGTTTAATTGATCTTTGCTATTGTTTTTGTATTTCATTTATTTCTGCTCTGATCTTTATGATTTCTTTCCTTCTATTAACTTTAGGTTTTGTTTGTTCTTCTTTCTTTAGTTGTCTTAGGCGTAAGGTTAGGTTTTTATTTGAGATTTTTCTTGTTTCTTGAGGTAAGATTGTATTGCTATAAACTTCCCTTTTAGAACTGCTTTTACCGCATCCCATAGGTTTTAGACCATTGTGCTTTCATTTTCATTTGTCTCTAGGTATTTTTTATTTCCTCTTTGATTTTTCAGTGATCCATTGGTTGTTTAGTAGCATATTGTTTAGCTGCTATATTTGTGATTTTTTTTTATAGCTTTCTCTTGTAGTTTACTTTTAAACTCATATTGTAATCAGAATAGTGCTTGATATGATTTCAATTTTTTAAAATTTACCAAGGGTCACTTTGTGGCCCAGCATGTGGCCAATCCTGGAGAATGTTCCATGTGCATTTGAGAAGAAGGTGTATTCTGCTGCTTTTGGATGGAATGCTCTATAAATATCAATTAAGTCCATCTGGTCTAATGTGTCATTTAAGGCCTGTGTTTCCTTATTAATTTTCTGTCTGAATGATCTGTCCATTGATGAATGTGAGGTGTTAAAATCTCCCACTATTATTGTGTTACTGTTGATTTCTGCCTTTATGGCTGTTAGTATTCTTTCCATATTTAGTAGTTCCTATATTGGGTATATACATATATGTATATATTTATAATTGCTATATATTCTTCTTGGATTGATCCCTTGATCATTATGTAGTGTCCTTCTTTGTCACTTAGTCTTTATTTTAAAGTCTATTTTGTCTGATATGAGTATTGCTACTCCAGCTTTCTTTTGATTTTCATTTGCATGAAATACCTTCTTCTATCCCCTCACTTTTGTAGAATGGCATGGCAACCCACTCCAGTATTCTTGCCTGGAGAATCCCATGGACAGAGGAGCCTGGAGGGCTAGAGTCTATTGAGTTGCAAAAAGTCAGACATGATTGAAGTAACTTAGCATGCATACATGCATCCCCTCACTTTTAATCTGTATGTGTTCCTAGGACCGAGGTGGGTTTCCTGTAGATAGCAAACATACAGCTTTGTTTTGCAGCCACTCAGCCAGTCTATTTTTTTTTTTTTTTTTTTGGTTGGTGCATTTTATCCATTTACTTTAAAGGTAATTATCAATATGGATGTTTCTATTACTATTTTCTTAATTGTTTGTGTTTGTTTTTGCATGTCTTTTCCTTCTCTTGTGTTGCCTGCCTAGAGAAGTTCTTTAGAAATTATCAAAAGGCTTGTTTGAAGTGAAGTGAAGTGAAGTGAAATGAAGTGAAATGAAGTGAAGTTGCTCAGTTGTGTCTGACTCTTTGCGATCCCATGGACTGTAGCCTACCAGGCTCCTCTGTCCATGGAATTTTCCAGGCAAGAGTACTGGAGTGGGTTGCCATTTCCTTCTCCAGGGGGATCTTCCCAACCCAGGGATTGAACCCAGATCTCCCACATTGCAGGCAATTGCTTTTACCCTCAGAGCCACTAGGGAAACCCAAGGCTTGTTTGGTGGTGCTGAATTCTCTTAACCTTTGCTTGTCTGTATAGCTTCTGACTTCTCCAGCAAATCTGAGTGAGAGCCTTGATGGGTAGAGTATTCTTGGTTGTAGTTTCTTCTCTTTCATCACTTTAAATATATTGTGCCATTCCCTTCTGGCTTGCAGAGTTTCTGCTGAGAAATCAGCTGATAACCTTTTGGGAGTTCCCTTGTATATTATTTGTTGTTTTTCTCTTGTTGCTCTTAATAATTTTTCTTTCTCTTTAATTTTTGTCAATTTATTACTATGTGTTTTGGCAGGTTCTTCCTTGGGTTTATCTTGCTTTGGGCTTTCTGAACTTCCTGGACTTGGTGGAGTGTTTCCTTTCCCATGTTAGGGAAGTTTTCAGCTATTATCTCTTCAAATATATTCTCAGGCCCTTTGTCTCTCTCTTCTCCTTCTGGAACCTCTATAATGTGGGTGTTGGTGCATTTAATGTTGTCTCTTAGGATGTCTTCATTTCTTTTCATTATTTTTTCTTTATTCTATTCTGCAGCAGTGAAATCTATCTTTTTGTCTTCCAGGTCACTTATTTGTTCTTCTGCCTCAATTATTCTGCTATTGATTCCTTCTAGTGTATTTTTCATTTCAGTTATTGTATTGTTCATCTCTGTTTGTTCTTTAATTCTTCTAAGGTCTTTGTTAAACATTTCTTGCATCTTCTCCATCTTTGCCTTCATTCTTTCTCCAAGATTTTGGATCAGCTTCATTATCATTATCTTGAATCTTTTTTCTGGAAGGTTGCCTATCTCCACTTCATTTAGTTGTTTTTCTGAGGTTTTATCTTGTTCCTTCATCTGGGACATAATCCTCTGCCTTTTCATTTTGATTAACTTTCTGTGATGTGGTTTTTGTTCTGGAGGCTGCAGGAATAGTTGTTCTTGCTTCTGCTCTCTGCCCTTTGGTGGATGTGCCTATCTAAGAGCTTGTACTTCCTGATGGAAGAGGCTGGTGGTGGGTAGGGCTGTGGCCAATAAAACTTTAATCCAATTGTCTGCTGATGGGTGGGGCTGTGCTCCCTCCCTGTTAGTTGTTTCACTTGAGGCAACCCAGCTCTCGATTCTCTAGGCTCTATGGTAGGGCTAATGGCAACAACTTCCAGGAGAACTCAGGTGCTTTCTAGGACTGGTGTTGCCAGTGCCTTTGTCCCTGCAGTGAGCCACTGCCAACCCACACATCTACAGGGGATCCTCCAACACTAACAAGCAGGTCTAATTCAGTTTTCTGTGGGGTCACTTCTCCTTTCCCCTGGGACCTGTTGCACACAAGATTTTGTGTGTGTCCTTCAAGAGTGGAGTCTCTGTTTCCCCATGTCCTGTGGAAGTCCTGCAATCAAATCTCACTGTCCTTCAAAGTCAAATTCCCTGGGGATTCCTACTCCCTCAGCCAGATTTCCCAAGCTGGGAAGCCTAATGTGGGGCTTAGAACCATCACAACAGTGGGGGGAACCTCTGTGGTATAGTTGTTCTCCAGTTTGTGGGTCCCTCACCTGGCAGGAATGGGATTTGATTTTATCATGGTTGCGCTTCTCCTACTGTCTTGTTATGGCTTCTTCTTTGGACATGGGGTATCACTTTTGGTGGGTTCCAGTGTTCTCCTGTCAACAGTTGTTGAGCAGTTAGTTGTGATTTTGGGTTTCTTGCAGGAGAAGGTGAGCACACATCCTTCTACTCTACCAACTTGAACCAATTTCCTTTTGTAGACTTTTTGATGATGGCCATTCTTGGGTGATACCTGATTGTAGCTTTGTTTTTTAAGTTTTATTTTGTATTGGGGAATAGCTGATTAGGGATCCACTTGTAATGCAGGAGATGCAGGATGTGCAAGTTCGATCCCTGGGTTAAGAAGATCCCCTGAAGGAGGAAATGGCAACCCACTCCAGTATTCTTTCCTGGAAAATCTCATAGATGGAAGAGCCTGGCAGGCTACAGTCCATAGAGTCCCAAAGAGTCAGACACAACTGAGCGACTGAGCATACCCAAGGGTAATCACTTAAAAAATCTTTTAGAAAAGAACTATAATTGACATTCTGAGAGGAGAAAAAGATGAGATCATATAAAAATCTCAAAACCAGGGAACTCATAAAAATGAGGACAATAAAAAAGAAAAAAAAGCACATGAGCAACAACAGAAAACAGTAACACAGTAGTTATTAATACAATTATATCAATAATTAAACCTGAATGGTCTAAATTTACCTGTTAAAAAATAGAGATTCCAAATGTGGACCGAAAAACAGGACATAACAGTTAACTACGAGAAAACCAGTTTAATTGTAAAGACACAGATAGATTAAAAGTAAAGGCATGTTTGTCCATTTCTTCCAGGTTGTCCATTTTATTGGCATACAGTTGCTCATAGTAGTCTCTTATGATCCTTTGTATTTCTGTGGAGTCAGTTGTAACTTCTTTTTCATTTCTAATTTTATTGATTTGAGTCCTCTCCTTACTTTTCTTGATGAGTCTGGCTAAAGGTTTATCAATTTTGTTTATCTTTTCAAAGAACCAGCTTTTAGTCTCATTGATCTTTTCTATTGTTTTCTTTGTCTCTATTTCATTTATTTCTTCTCTGATCTTTATGATTTCTTTCCTTCTACTAACTTTAGATTTTGTTTGTTCTTTCTCTAGTTGTTTTAGGTGTAAGATTAGGTTTATTTTTACTTGAGATTTTCTTGTTTCTTGAGGTAAGATTGTACTGCTATAAACTTCCCTCTTAGAACTACTTTTGCTACATCCCATAGGTTTTGGACCTTTGTGCTTTTGTTTTCACTTGTCTTTAGGTATATTTTGATTTCTTCAGTGGTCCATTGGTTGTTTAATAGCATATTGTTTAGCGGCCATGTGTTTGTGTTTCTTATAATTTTTTTTCTTGTAGTATATATCTAATCTCATAGCATTATGATCAGAAAAGATGCTTGATATGATTTCAATTTTCTTAAATTTACCAAGGCTCTCCTTGTGGCCCAGCATGTGGTCAACCCTGGAGAATGTCAATGTGCACTTGAGAAGAATGTGTAGTCTGTGGAGTTTGGGTGGACTGCTCTATACATATTAAATCCAACTGATCTAAAGTGTCATTTAAGGCCTGTGTTTTCTGGGGGAGTTTGGGGGAGAATGGATACATGTATATGTATGGCTGAGTCCCTTCACTGTTCATCTGAAACTATCACACATTGTTAATCAGCTATACCCCAATACAAAATTAAAAGTTTTTTTCCTAAAAAGTAAAGGGATGGATTGCTAAGTCATCTGGTAGCCCTATTTTTAGTTTTTTTTAAAGGAAACTCCATACTGTTCTCCATAGTAGTTGGATCAATTTACATTCCCACCATCACAGAAACAACCTAAATGTCCATCAACAGAAGAATGGATAAAGAAGATGAAGCACATGTATACAATGGAATGTTTGTTGTTATTGTCTTTGTTGTTCAGCGACTAAGTTGTGTCCTACTCTTTGTGATCCCATACACTGCAGCATGCCAGGCTCTCCTGTCCTTTGCTATTTCCCAGAGTTTGCTCTCATTCATATTCATTGCATTGGTGATGCTATCTAACCATCTCATCCTCTGCCACCCCTTTCTTCTTTTGCCTTCAATCTTTCTCAGCATCAGGATCTTTTCCAGTGAAGTTGACTCTTCACATCAGGGGCCAAAGTATTGGAGCTTCAGCTTCAGCATCAGTCCTTCCAATGAATTTTCAGGGTTGATTTCCCTTAGGATTGACTGGTTTGATCTCCTTCACACCAAGGACTCTCAAGAGTCTTCTACAGCACCACAATTCAAAAGCATCAATTTTTCAGCATTCAGCTTTCTTTATGAATTAACTCTCACATCTGTGCATGACTACTGGAAAAATCAGAACTGTGACTATCTGGACCTTTGTTAGCAAAGTAGTGTCTCTGCTTTTGAATAGTGCTGTCTAGGTTTGCATAGCTGTTCTTCCAAAGAGCAAGTGTCTTTTCATTTCACGGCTTTAGTCCATGAAATTTTGGATGGTGATTTTGAAGCCCAAGAAAATAAAATCTGTCACTGCTCCACTTTTCCCCCTTCTATTTGCCATGAAGTGATGGGACTGGATGCCATGATCTTAGTTTTTGAATGCTGAGTTTTAAGCCAGCTTTTTCACTCTCCTCTTTCACCTCCATCAAGAGGCTCTTTAGTTCCTCTTCACTTTCTACCATTAAGGAGGTATCATCTGCATATCTGGGGTTATTGATATTTCTCCTGGAAATCTTGATTCCAGCTTGAACTTTATTCAGCCTGGAATTTCACATAATGTGCTCCGCATATAAGTTAAATAGGCAGGGTGACAATATACAGCCTTGTCATTCTCCTTTCTCAATTTTGAACCAGTCCATTGTTCCATGTCCAGTTCTAACTGTTGCTTCTTGACACACATACAAATTTCTCAGGAGACAGGTAAGTCTCATACTCCCATCTCTTAAAAAATTTCCCACAGCTTGCTGCAATCCACACAAAGGCTTTAGTGTTGTCAATGAATCAGACATATATGTTTTCATGGAACTCCCTTGCTTTCTCTATGGTCCAACGCATGTTGGCAATTTGACCTCTGATTCCTCTGCTTCTTTGAAATACAACTTGTACATCTGGGAGTTTTTGGTCACGCACTGCTGAAGCCTAGCTTGAAGGATTTTGAGCATAATCTTACTAGCATGTGAAATGAGCTCAATTGTATGGTAGTTCTAAACATTCTTTGGCATTGCCTTCTTTGAGATTGGAATGAAAACTAACCTTTTCCAGTCCTGTGACCACTGCTGTTTTCCAAATTTGCTGACATATTGAGTGCAGCACTTTAACAGCATTATCTTTTTAGGATTTTAAATAACTCAGCTCAAATTCCATCACCTCCCACTAGCTTTGTTCGTAGTGATGCTTCCTAAGGCCCACTTGACTTCATACTCCAGGATGTCTAGCTCTAGATGAGTGACCATACCATCAAGGTTATCTTGGTTGTTGAAATCTTTCTTGTATAGTTCTTTTGTATATTCTTGCTACCTCTTCTTAATCTCTCCTGCTTCTTTTGAGTCCTTACCATTTCTGTCCTTGACAGACATAAGAGTCCTAACCCTTACCACTTCTGTCCTTTTGTGTCCATACTTGAATGAAATATTCCCTTGATATCTCCAATTTTCTTGAAGAGATCTCTAGTCTTTCCATTCTATTGTTTTCCTCTATTTCTTTGCATTGTTCATTTAAGAAGCCTTCTTATCTCTCCTTGCTATTCTCTGGAACTCTGCATTCAGTTGGGTATATCTTTCCCTTTCTCCTTTGCTTTTCCCTTCTTTTCCCAACTAGTTGTAAGGCCTCCTCAGACAATCATTTTGCCTTGTTTCATTTTTTTCCTTGGGGATGATTTTGGTCACTGCCTCTTGTACAGTGTTATGAACTTCCATCCATGATTCCTCCATGAAGGGGAATGGAATATTTCTCAGCCATGAAGAAATGATATATTGCCATTTGCAGCAACATGAATGCACCTAGAGGTTTTCATACTCAATGAAGCAAATTAGACAAAGATGAATATTATATAATATCACTTAAAAGTGGGATCTAAGAATAATACAAATGAATCTATATACAAAACAGAGATAGACTCACAGCTATAGAACAAACTTATGCTTACCCAAAGGGAAAGGGATTGGGGAGGGATAAAATAGGAGGTTGGGATTAATAGATACACACTACTCTATATAAAATAGATAAGCTAGAAGGATTCACTATGTAGCATAGGGAGCTATATTCAACATTTTGTAATAATCTATAATGGAAAATATTCTGAAAAAAATGTTTATATATAACTGAATCACTTTGTTGCACACCAGAAACTAACACAACACTGTAAATCAGCTATGCTTCAATTTAACAAATGGCCAAATGGAGTGACATCAGCAAAATATTGAACTGAATAATTCCAGGTCCTAAATCCCTCATGGAGACACCAAATATAGAACAATATATGGGCCTAAATAGCTTTGTGAAAACTCTAGAACCAGTTAAGAAGCTACTCACCCAGAATGCACTTCCTCTCCAGTGCAATGCATTGTGGTCAGAGGGGGGCACCCGCTTACAGCTATTCTCTTAAGGAAGAAGGGGAATACAAATTTGCTTGAAATACTCTGGTTTGTTTTTGTCTTGACTGGTTTTTGTCTTGTCTGACTTGGAGCACTGATGGAAAATGTTACATAGTTTGGATGTAAGAATCAAAGTGACTGAAAACAGAGGCACTGGCTCTGGTGTGTTAGAGTTGCCGGGGATCTGCAGAACTGTAAACACCTAGGGTCTAGAGTTGAGCTGAAGAATACAATAGAAATCCAAGGTTTCTGAGAAAAAGCAGGGGTGAGACTCCTAGGGAAACTAAGACATTTGAAAGCCCCCATGTATACTGGAAGCTTGAATAAAAGCATACACAGAGACCCAGGGAAGATGCATTCCCAGAATAAATTTGAAAGGACCCAAAGCCTTTACATGCTGAATTAGTGAAGGACTTCCTCTGGTGAATAGTTTTAGTTGCTCAATTGTGTCCGACTCTTTGCGACCCCATAGACTAGCCTCCAGGTTCCTCTGTTCATGGGATTCTCCAGACAAGAACACTGGAGTGGGTTGCCATTTCCTTCTTCAGAGGATCTTCCCAACCCAGGAACTGAACCCAGGTCTTCTGCATTGCAGGCAGATTTCATTACCATCTGAGCTACAGGGAAGTCCCCTAATGAAGACAGTTGCAAAGACTGGGACAGCTGGTGATTTTTTCCAATGCTTAACTTTCAACAGAACTTCAAAAGGTGTTCAAAAAAACAGAGAAACATAACCCATTCAAAGGAAAAAATATTCAGAAATTGACCTGAAAGAAATTCAGGCCTCTGTTTTCCCTAAGAATTTGAAACATCTCTGTCCCAAAGATGCTCAATGAAGTAAAATAGAACATGGACAGACCACTAAATAAAATCTGGAAAATGATGTATGAACAAAATGAGAATACCAATAAAAATATAGATTAAAGAAAAAAAGAACTAAACAGAAATTTGGGGCCTGAAAGATACTGTGATGATTAATTTTATGTGTCAACTTGACTGAGTCATAAAGTGTCACACGTTTTCTTAAACATTATTTCTGGTTGAGTTTGTGAAAATGTTTCTGGGAAATCAGCATTTGAATTGATAGACTGAATAAAGTAGATTGCCCTTCTCAATGTGAGTGGGTCTCATCCAATCAACTGAATATCTGAATAGAATAAAAGGACAGAGGATGAGAAACTCTTTCTCTGTACCTGACTGTTGAGCTGAGACATTGGTCTTCTCCCCACAGAGTGGAACTTACACACCATTAATGCTCCTGGTTCTCAGGCCTTCAGACTTATATTGGAACTATACCACTGGTTTTCCTGGGTCTCTGACTTGTAGACTGTGGAACTTCTCAGCCTCCATAGTCACATAAGTAAATTCCTTATTTTTAAGACATATAAAGCTATAATACTCCTATGTTTATTGCAGCTGTATTTACAAAAACCAAATATGGAAGCAACCTAAATGTCCATCAATAGATGAATAGGTAAAGAAGATGTGGCATATATATAATGGAATATTACTCAGCCATGAAAAAGAATGAAATCTTGCCATGTGACAACATGGATGGACCTAGAAGCTGTTATCTAAGTGAAATAAGTTAGACAAGCAAAGAAGGAATACTGTATGACCTGAATTATATGGGAGATCTAAAAAGCAAGATAAATCAAAAAACAAAACAAAACTGAAATATACTTAATAGATAAAGGGAGCAAACCATTGGTTGCCAGAGGGGTGATGGGGCGGTTAGGCAAAATAGGTAAAAGGGATGAAGAGGTATAAACTTCCACTTGTAAAATAAATGTCATGAAGATATAATATATAGCATAAGGAATGTGGTCAATTATACTGTGATAATTTTGTATGGTGTTAGACGGCTAGTCTTATTGTGGTGATCATTTCTTAATGTATTTTATTGTAAAATCACTATGTTGTACACTTGAAACTAATATAATATTGTATGTCAACTATACTAAAAAATTACCCCAAATCAACAATCTAGGCTTACATGTTCAACAATTAGAAAAAGAACATACTCCTTGTTTGAAATATTTTGACCTCCCTTCCTTGAAAGAAAGACCTGGAACCAGAGGAGAAGAGTGATTGCAGAGATAAAATTCCTGGCTTTCTGAAACTATCGACCTGAATTGGATGAATCTCTAGGAGTTTGGAGAGAAAGGTGATCAGTTTGTACCTCGGGCATGCTGTCCCAGGGAACTTGGGCTCCAGCTAAGTTATGAAATTTTTTAAATACATTGAAAATGACATGGTGTTAAAATAAATTGGATATGCTCATAAAAAAGAAAAAGAAAAAACTAAGGTCAAGGTAGCATGTGGGAGATAATAATAAAGATTAGAGCAGAGATAAATGAAATAGAGAATAGAAAAACAATAGAGAAAATCAACAAAACCAAAATATTGGGTCTTTGATAGATCAACAAAATTGATAAAATCTTAAGCTATATTAAGAAATAAGAGAAGTTTCAAATAATTAAAATCAGAAATGAAAGTGGGGACATTATCAATTCAGTTCAGTTCAGTTGCTCAGTCATGTCTGACTCTTTGTGACCCCATAGACTGCAGCATGCCAGGCCTCCCTGTCCATCACCAACTCCCAGAGTTTACTCAAACTCATGTCCATTGAGTCAGTGATGCCATCCAACCATCTCATCCTCTGTCGTCCCCTTCTCCTCCTGCTTTCAATCTTTCCCAGCATCAGGGTCTTTTCCAATGAGTCAGTTCTTCACATCAGGTGGCCAAAGTATTGGAGCTTCAGCTTCAGCATCAGTCCTTCCAATGAATATTCAGGACTGATTTCCTTTAGGATGGACTGGTTGGATCTCCTTGCAGTCCAAGGGACTCTCAAGAGTCTTCTCCAACACCACAGTTCAAAAGCATCAATTCTTTGGTGCTCAACTTTCTTTATAGTCCAACTCTCACATTCATACACGACTACTGGAAAAACCATAGTCTTGACTAGATGGACTTTTGTTGGCAAATAAATGTCTCTGCTTTTTAATATGCTGTCTAGGTTGGTCATAACTTTCCTTCCAAGGAGCAATCATCTTTTCATTTCATGGCTGCAGTCACCATCTACAGTGATTTTGGAGCCTAAAAAAATAAAGTCTGTCACTGTTTCCATTGTTTCCCCATCTATTTGCCATGAAGTGATGGGACCAGATGCCATGATCTTAGTTTTCTGAATGTTGAGCTTTAAGCCAACTTTTTCATTCTCCTCTTTCACTTTCATCAAGAGGCTCTTTAGTTCTTCACTTTCTGCCATAATGGGTGATGTCATCTGCATATCTCAATTCCAGCTTGTACTTCATCCAGTCCAGTGTTTCTCATGATGTACTCTGCATGTAAGTTAAATAAGCAGGGTGACAATATACAGCCTTAACGTACTCCTTTCCCTGTTTGGAACCAGTCTGTTGTTCCATGTCCAGTTCTAACTGTTTTTTCCTGACCTGCATACATATTTCTCAAGAGGCAGGTCAGGTGGTCTGGTATTTCCATTTCTTAAGGAATTTTCCAGTTTGTTGTGATCCACATAGTCAAAGGCTTTAGCATAGTCAATAAAACAGAAGTAGATGTTTTTCTGGAACTCTCTTGCTTTTTTGATGATCCAACAGATATTGGCAATTTGATCTCTGGTTCCTCTGCCTTTTCTAAATCCAGCTTGAACATCTGGAAGTTCACGGTTCATGTACTGTTGAAGCCTGACTTGGAGAATTTTGAGTGTTACTTTACTAGCATGTGAGAGGAGTGCAACTGTGCATTAGCTTGAGCATTCTTTCGCATTGCCTTTCTTTGGTATTGGAATGAAAATTGAACTTTTCCAGTCCTGTGACCACTGCTGAATTTTCCAAATTTGCTGACATATTGAGTGCAGCACTTTCACAGCATCATCTTTTAAGATTTGAAATAGCTCAACTGGAATTCCATCACCTCCACTAGCTTTATTCATAGTGATGCTTCCTAAGGCCCACTTGACTTAGCACTCCAGGATGTCTGGCTCTAGGTTATCATACCATTGTGATTATCTGGGTCATGAAATGAAATGGGTCATAGAGAATATTATGAACAATTGTACATCAACAAATTCTATAGCCTTAGAAGAAATGGAAAAATACTTAGAAACACACAATTTACCAAGAATGAATCCTAAAGAAATTAAAAATCTGACCAAACCTATAACTAATAAAGAGAATGAATCAGTAATAAAAACATTCCAACAAAGAAAAGCCCAGGACCAGAAAATTTCAAGGCACATTTTACCAAACATTTTAAGAATTAACACTAACTCTCCTGAAACCCTTACTAAAAATTGAAGAGGAAAGGACATTTCTAAGCTCATTCAATAAATCTAGCATCACTCTAATACTGAAGTCAGACAAAGACTCTATAAGAAAAAAACTACAGACAAATATCACTATAAAAATTTCAACAAGATGATAGCAAACAGAATTCAACAGCACATTGAGAAAACTATAAACATGGCCAGGTAGGATTAATTCCTAAACTATAAGGATGGTACAATATATGAAAACTAATCAGTGCAGCAAACCATATTAACAGAGTGATGAAAAACACATTACTATCTCAATTGATGAATAAAAAGCATATTACAAAATTCTGCATCCATTTGTGTTAAAATTTTACACTCAAGAAACTAAGAATAGAAGGAAACTATCCCAACATAGTCAAAGTTGTATATGAAAGCTCACAGCTAACATCATATACAATGGTGAAAAATGAAATATTTTTCATCTAAGATCAGGACCAAAAAGGTCACGCACTTTCATTACTTCTGTATTAGAAGTTCTCTCTGAGCAAGTAGGCAAGAAAAAGAAATATAAGTATCTAAATGGACAGGGAAGAAGTAAAATTATCTCTGTTCACAGATGACAGAATCTTATGTATAGAAAATGCAGATGCCACAAAAAACCTGTTAGAACTAATTTTAAATTCAGCAAAGTTGTAGGACACAATAGTAACGCAAAAACTGAGTTGCATTTCTATACATTAATAATAAGAATTCCAAAAAGAAAATTAAGAAAACAATTCCATTTACAATCACAACAAAAAGAATTTAATTAAGGAGACAAAATATTTGTATACTAAAATCTACAAAACGTTGAAAGAATTTTAAAAGATAAAGTAAACGAAAAAATATTCTGTGTTGATGGATTGGAAGACACAGTATTGGTAAAATGACAATACTACACAAAATAATCTATAGTGCAGTCTCTCTCAAAATTCCAACAGAATATTTTTTGCAGAAATAGAAAAGTACATCCTAAAATTCACATGGAATTTCAAGGGACTGCAAATAACCAAAATAATCTTGAAAAAGAACCTAGTTGGACGTCTCACATTTCCCGATTTTTAAACTTATTACAAAGCAACAGTGATCAAAAGAGTGTGGTACTGGCATAAAGACAGACATCCAGTTCCAGTTCAGTCACTCAGTCGTGTCCGACTCTTTGCAACCCCATGAACCGCAACACACCAGGCCTCCCTGTCCATCACCAACTCCCGGAGTCCACCCAAACTCATGTCCATTGAGTTGATGATGCCATCCAACCATCTCATCCTCTGTCATCCCCTTCTCCTCCTGCCTTCAATCTTTCCCAGCATCAGGGTCTTTTCCAATAAGTCAGCTCTCCACATCAGGTGGCCAAAGTATTGGAGTTTCAGCTTCAGCATCAGTCCTTCCAATGAACACCCAGGACTGATCTCCTTTAGGATGGACTGGTTGGATCTCCTTGCAGTCCAAGGGACTCTCAAGAGTCTTCTCCAACACCACAGTTCAAAAGCATCAATTCTTCAGTGCTCAGCTTTCTTTATAGTCCAACTCTCACATCCATACATGACCACTGGAAAAACCATAGCCTTGACTAGATGGACCTTTGTTGGCAAAGTGATGTCTCTGCTTTTTAATATGCTGTCTAGGTTGGTCATAGCTTTCCTTCCAAGGAGCAAGAGTCTTTTAATTTCATGGCTGCAGTCACCATCTGCAGTGATTTTGGAGCCCAGAAAAATAAAGTCAGCCACTGTTTCCCCATCTATTTGCCATGAAGTGATGGGACCAGATGCCATGATTTTAGTTTTCTGAATGTTGAGTTTTAAGCCAACTTTTTCACTCTCCTCTTTCACTTTCATCAAAAGGCTCTTTAGTTCTTCTTCACTTTCTGCCATAAGGGTGGTGTCATCTGCATATCTGAGGTTATTGATATTTCTCCTGGCAATCTTGATTCCAGCTTGTGCTTCTTCCAGCCCAGTGGTATTTCTCATGATGTACTCTGCATGTAAGTTAAATAAGCAGGGTGACAATATACAGCCTTGACATACTCCTTTCCCTATTTGGAATCAGTCTGTTGTTCCATGTCCAGTTCTAACTGTTGCTTCCTGACCTGCATACAGATTTCTCAAGAGGCAGGTCAGGTGGTCTGGTATTCCCATCTCTTTCAGAATTTTCCACAGTTTATTGTGATCCACACAGTCAAAGGTTTTGGCATAGTCAATAAATCAGATGTTTTTCTGAAACTCTCTTGCTTTTTTGATGATCCAGCAGATGCTAGCAATTTGATCTTTGGTTCCTCTGCCTTTTCTAAAACCAGCTTGAACATCTGGAAGCTCACGGTTCACATATTGCTGAAGCCTGACTTGGAGAATTTTGAGCATTACCTTACTAGTGTGTGAGATGAAGGCAATTGTGCGGTAGTTTGAGCATTCTTTGGCATTGCCTTTCTTAGGGATTGGAATGAAAACTGACCTTTTCCAGTCCTGTGGTCACTGCTGAGTTTTCCAAATTTGCTGACATATTGAGTGCAGCACTTTCACAGCATCATCTTTTAGGATTTGAAATAGCTCAACTGGAATTCCATCACTTCCACTAGCTTTGTTTGTAGTGATGCTTCCTAAGGCCCACCTGACTTCACATTCCAGGACAGACATACAGATGAATAAGATAGAATTGAGAGCCCAGAAATGCACTCTCATATATACAAATGATTTTTGACAAAAAACGTAAATAGCAATAAGATCATTCAATGGGAAGAGGATAGACTTTTCAACAAATAGTATTGGTGAAACTTGATATCCACAGCAAAAGAGTGAATTTGTATCCCTGTCTTATATCACATACAAAAATTAACTCAAAAGAAACTAAAGATCTAAACATACATATAAAACTATAGGCATATATACCACATTTTGTTTATCCATTCATCTGCTGATTAACACTACTGTTATTTCCACCTCTAGGCTGCTGTGATTAGTGCTGCTATGAACACTGTAAAAAGATCTCTTCAAGATCCTTCTGTATCAATCTGGCAAATTCTTTACTATTTGAGCCACCAAGAAAGCCTGTATCAGTCTTTAGCTGTAGGTATATGGGGCCTACATGCTCAAAGACATGAAGAACCAATGAAAAAACAAGTCTCCTAAGCTTCTTTCTTATAATAGCCTCCAAAAACTATTTCTAGAGTACTAAGAATGCTAGTCATTGAGGAAGATAATATAAAAAAACTGGCAGATACCTGGATTCTCAGGGGTAAGAAATTTTTACTTGCAATGAGTCAAAGATAAGACTGCCAAATGGTACAAATGCTTAGTCCTTAACCATCCTGCTCCTCCTGTAAAAATTAACCATGAATTGTCTTTTCATTTTGTTTACTGTTTCTTCTGCTGTGCAAAAGCTTTTGAGTTTAAGTAGCTCTCATTTGTTCATTTTTGCTTTTATTTCCAATATTCTGGGAGAGGGTTTAAAAAAGATGTTGCTGTGATTTTGTCAGAGTGTATTCTGCCTGTGTTTTTCTCTAGGAGTTTTATAGTGTCTGGCCCCACACTTAGGCCTTTAATCCATTTTGAGCTTATTTTTGTGGATAGAGTTAATTAATGATCTAATTTCATTTTTTTTTAGATGTGGCTGTCTAGTTTCCCCAGTACCGTTTGTTGAAGAGAATGTCTTTCCAGCATTGTGTAATCTTGCCTCCTTTGTCATAGATTAATTGACCATGGGTTTATTTCTGGGTTTTCTATCCTGTTCCATTGATCTATATTTCTATTTTTGTGCCAGTATCATACTGTTTTGATGACTGTAGCTTTGTAGTATAGTCTGAAATCAGGGAGCCTGATTCCTCCAGCTCTGTTTTTCTTTTTCAAGATTGCTTTGGCTATTCAGGGTCTTTTGTGTCTCCATACAAATTTTGAGATTTTTTTTGTTCTAGTTCTGTGAAAAATGCCATTGGTAATTTGATAGGGATTGCACTGAATCTGTAGATTGCCTTGGGCAGTATAGTCATTTTGACAATATTGATTCTTCCAATCCACAAACATGGTATATCTTTCCATCTGTTTATGTCTTCTTTGATTTCTTTCATCAGCATCTTATAGTTTTTGGAGTACAGGTCTTTTGTCTCCTTAGGTAGGTTTATTTCTAGATATTTTATTCTTTTTGATGCAATGGTAAAACAAACAGCTTATGATGCTTAATAGCATCAAAACAAAACCCACTCAAAAAATGAGCAGAAGACCTGAATAAACATTTCTCCAAAGAGGACATACAGATGGCCAATAGGCACATGAAAAGATGTTCAACATTTCTAGCTATTGAAATGAATGAAGTTGCTCAGTCATGTCTGACTCTTTGCAACCCCATGGACTGTAGCCCACCAGGTTCCTCCATCCATGGAATTTTCTAGGCAAGAGTACTGGAGTGGGTTGCCATTTCCTTCTCCAGGGGATCTTCCCGACCCAGGAATTGAACCAGGGATCTCCCACATTGCAGGCGAATTCTTTACCAACTGAGCTATGAGGGAAGCCCATTTCTAGCTATTAGGGAAATACAAATCAAAACTACAATTAGATATCACTTCACACCTGTCAGAATGGCTAACATTTAAAAAATCCACAAACAACAAATGCTGGAGAGGATGTGGAGAGAAGGGAACCCTCCTATACTGTTGGTGGGAATGTAAATTGGTACAGCCACTATGGAGAACAGTATGGAAGTTCCTTAAAAAACTAAAAATAGAGCTACCATATGACCCTGCAATCCCACTCCTGGGCATATATCCAGAGAAAAACATGATCCAAAAGGATACATGCACCCCAGTGTTCATTGCAGCACTGTTTACAAGACATGGAAGAAACTTTACATATGTCTTTACATAGCCAAAACATGGAAGAAACTTAAATATCCATTGACAGAGAATAAATAAAGAAGATGTGGTACACATATACAATGGAATATTACTCAACCATTTAAAAGAATGAAATAATGCCATTTGCAGCAACATGGATGGACTTAGTGTTATTGATTGAAGTCAGACAGAGAGGGAGAAATACCAAATGACATATCCCTTATGTAGAATATCTACATAACCTTATATGTGGAATCTAAAAATAAATGATACAAATGAACTTACAAAACAGAAAGAGACTCACAAACTTAGAAAATGAACTTCTGGTTGCCAGGGGGAAAGGGATTTGGGGATTTGGGGAAGGTCATATACACACTGCTATATTTAAAATGGATAACCAACAAGGACCTATTGTATAGCACATGGAACTCTGCTCAATGTTATATGCCAGCCTGGATGGGAGGAGGTTTGGGGGAGAATGGATACATGTATATGTATGACTGAGTCCCTTTGCTGTTCACCTGAAACTACTGCAACATTGTTAATTGGCTATTCAGTTCAGTCACTCAGTCGTGTCTGACTCTTTGCAACTCCATGAACTGCAGCACGCCAGGCCTCCCTGTCCATCACCAACTCCCAGAGTTTACTCAAACCCATGTCCATCGAGTCAGTGATGCCATCCAACCATCTCATCCTCTGTCGTCCCCTTCTCCTCCTGCCCCCAATCCCTCCCAGCATCAGGGTCTTTTCCAATGAGTCAACTCTTCGCATGAGGTGGCCAAAGTACTGCTATACTCCTACAGAAAATAAAAAGTTTACATTTGGGAAGAAAAAAAAAAAACATTCACCATGGAAAAGCCAAAGTAAAGAAACTGAAGTTGGAACGTCTTTCACTCCTAAATCTACCTGTGATATTGGCAATTTTAATACTTTCAAGTCAACTGCCAAAAATGTTAATAATAATACAAAATTTAGTAAAAAATATAATAGGTGAAATCTTTCACTTGATAAAAAATTTAATCAATAGCCTCACCTATCCAAACTGATTTAAATGGGCACTGATAACATATATGAATACTTCAAAGCATTGAAAAGGGACAGAGTAGAAGAGAAATGTGAAGATCAAAGTTGACTTGGCCCTAAGTTTGCAAAAGAGCAATAATATTCTCCCAAAATGATAATCAACCAAAACTTTGATGAAAATTATACTCCAACAACACAAGAGATGACACTACACATGGACATCACCAGATGGTCAATGCTGAAATCAGATTGATTACATTCTTTGCAGCTGAAGATGGAGAAGTTCTATACAGTCAGCAAAACAAGACCAGGAGCTGACTGTGGCTCAGATCATGAACTCCTTATTGCAAAATTCACACTTAAATTGAAGAAAATAGGGAAACCACTAGACTATTCAGGTATGACAAAAATCCCTTACAATTATACAGTGGAAGTGACAAATAGATTCAAGGGATTAGATATGATAGAGTGCCAGAAGATCTATGGACAGGGTTTGTGACAGGAAGCAGTGATCAAGACCATCCTCAAGAAAAATAAATGCAAAAAGGCAAAATGGTTGTCTGAGGAGGCCTTACAAATAGCTGAGAAAAGAAGAGAAGCAAAAAGCAAAGGAGAAAAGGAAAGATATATCCATCTGAATGCAGAGTTTCAAAGAATAAGCAAGCCTTCCTAAGTGATCAATGCAAAGAAATAGAGGAAAACAATAGAATGAGAAAGATAAGAGATCTCCTTAAGAAAATTAGAGATATGAAAGGAATATTTCATGCAAAGATGGGTGCAATAAAGGACAGAAATGGTATGGACCTAACAGAAGCAGAAGATAATAAGAAAAGGTGGCAAGAACACACAGAACTATATAAAAAAGTTCTTAATGACTCAGATAAATGTGATGGTGTGATCACTCACCTAGAGCCAGACATCCTGGAGTCTGAAGTCAAGTGGGCCTTAGGAAGCATCACTACGAACAAAGCTAGTGGAGGTGATGGAATTCCAGTTGAGCTATTTCAAGTCCTAAAAGATGATGCTGTTAAAGTGCTGCACTCAATATGTCAGCAAATTTAGAAAACTCACCAATGGCCACAGGACTGGAAAAGGTCAATTTTCATCTCCAATCCCAAAGAAAGGCAATGCCAAAGAATGTTCAAACTACTGCACAATTGCACTCATCTCACACGCTAGCAAAGTAATGCTCAAAATTCTCCAAGAGAGGTTTCAACAGTACATGAACTGTGAACTTCCAGATGTTCAAGCTGGATTTAGAAAAGGCAGAGAAACCAGAGATCAAATTGCCAACATCCATTGGATCATAGAAAAAGCAAGAGAGTTTCAGAAAAACATCTACTTTTGCTTTATTGACTATGCCAAAGCCTTTGACTATGTGGATCACAACAAACTGTGGAAAATTCTTTAAGAGATGGGAATACTGGACCACCTTACCTGCCTCCTGAGAAATCTGTATGCAGGTCAAGAAGCAACAGTTAGAACTGGACATGGAACAACAGACTGTTCCAAATTGGGAAAGGAGTACGTTAAGGCTGTATATTGTCACCCTGCTTATTTAACTTATATGCAGAGTACATCATGAGAAATGCTGGACTGGATGAAGCACAAGCTGGAATCAAGATTGTTGGGAGAAATATCAATAACCTCAAATATATAGATGACACCACCCTTATAGCAAAAAGTGAAGAGGAACTGAAGAGACTCTTGATGAAAGTGAAAGAGGAGAGTGAAAAAGCTGGCTTAAAACAACATTCAGAAAACTAAGATCATGGCATCCAGTCCCATCACTTCATGGCAAATAGATGGGGAAACAATGGAAACAGTGACAAACTTTATTTTTTGGGCCCCAAAATCACTGTAGATGGTGACTGCAGCCATGAAATTAAAAGATGTTTGCTCCTTGGAAGAAAAGCTATGACCAACCTAGACAGCATATTAAAAAGCAGAGACATTACTTTGCCAACAAAGGTCCATCTAGTCAAAGCTATGGTTTTTCCAGTAGTTATATATGGATGTGAGAGTTGGACCATAAAGAAAGCTGAGCACCAAAGAATTGATGCTTTTGAACTGTGGTGTTGGAGAAGACTCTCAAGAGTTCCTTGGCACTGCAAGGAGATCCAACCAGTCCATCCTAAAGGAAATCAGTCCTGAATATTCATTGGAAGGACTGATGCTGAAGCTGAAGCTCCAATACTTTGGCCACCTGATGTGAAGAACTGACTCATTGGAAAAGACCCTGATGCTGGGAAAGATTGAAGGCAGGAGGAGAAGGGGATGACAGAGGATGAGATGGTTGGATGTCATCACCAACTCGATGGACATGAATTTGAGCAAGCTCTGGGAGTTGATGATGGACTGGAAAGGCTGGTGTGCTTCAATGCATATGGTTGCAAAGAGTCAAACATGTCTAAGTGACTGAAATTACTGAAATGAATATTCCTCAAGATAGTGGCATTTGCTGCTCTGGCTTTCCAACAAATCAGTCTTCAAACTTTCTATAAACTGATGTGAATACATAGAAGGCATTTGGAACAGTGCTTGGTAAACAATATAAACCTTTGAAATGTTAGTTGCTCAGTCATATCCAACCCATGGACTGTGCCTGCTAGGCTCCTCTGTTCATGGAGATTCTCCAGGCAAGAATATTGGAGTGGGTAGCTGTTCCCTTCTCCAGAGGATCCTCCCAACCCAGGTGTTGAACCCAGGTCTTCTGTATTACATGCAGATTCTTTAATGCCTTAGCCACCAGGAAAGTCCTTGATAATGTTAAGTGTTATGTAATATAACAGGAAAATATGACTTCTGTCAGCATTAGGCTTACAATAAATGTAGACTCTACTTTAAAAAAAAAGACTCTGCCTTCAATTATTTTGGTTATATACTCAAAGTGGAATTACTGGGTCATATGGTAATTCTCTCCATACATGTATTAATAGGTATAAAATCTGTATATAAATAGATGCAAGAATCTTAGTACATATAGAAGTAAAAATACGTACATACATAGATGTATACATCTATATATGTGTAGATGTGAAAATCTCTATACATAAAAATGTAAATACCTCTATAACATAGATATTAAAATCTCTGTACCTGTAGATGCAAAAATCTTACACATATAAATACATCTATACATATACATGTTAAAATCTCTACACATAACAGAAAAATACTGCTATACTTGTAGATGTGTATATCTCCATACATATATGTGTATACCTCTATACATATACATATAAAAATCTCTACATATGTAGATATAAATGCTTCTATACATATATGAAAATATCTTTCTACATGTAGATGTAAATATCTATACACATATAGATGTGACTACTTCTATATGTTAGTATAATAATGTATGCATAATATAGCTATAAATCTGTGTGGCTGAAGGCTTAATAGTAAAGAATCTATTTACCAATGCAGGGGACACGAGCTTGATCCCTGGTCTGGGAAGATCCCACGTGCTGTGAGCAACTAAGCCTGTGAGCCACAACTACTGAGCCTGTGCTCTAGAGTCTGTGCTCCACAACAAGAGAAGCCAGTGCAATGAGAAGGCCACATACCACAACTAAGAGTAACTCCTGCTTACCACAACTAGAGAAATCCCATGCACAGCAACAAAGACCCAGCACAGGCATAGATAAATAAATAAACATACAATAAATAAATGAACTTAAAAAAATTTTAAATGAGCAAATGAATTGAGTGGACATTTCTCCAAAGAATATGTTAAAATGACTAACAAGCATAAGAAAAGATGTCCAGCATCAGTAATCATTTTAAAAAATGCAAATTAAAATCATAATGAGATATCACCTCATAACCATTAGGACTGCTACTATAAAATTATCTTTTGGCAAAGAAGTGGAGAAAGTGGAACCCTTGTGCACTGCTGCTGGGAATATAAGATGGTAGCTACTACAGAAAACAGTATGATGTTTCTTCAAAAAGCTAAAATTGGAATTACCATATAATCCAACTATTTCACTTTGAGTATACACCCAAAAGAATTGAAAACAGAGTCTTAAAGAGATAGTTTTACCTTGTTCACAGCTGCATTAATCACAATAGCCTAGAGGTGGAACTAACACTACTGTCCATCAACAGATGAGTAGATAAACAAAATGTGATATATACATACAATGGAATACTATTTGTCCTTAAAAATGAAGGAAATTCTTATACATGTTGCAACATGCATAGGTCCAGAGGACATTATGCTAAGAGAAATGAGCCAATTACAAAAAGACAAATACTGTATGATTCTACTTATATGAGGTATCTTAAGCAATCAAATTCATAGAAACAGAAAGGAGAATGGTGGTTGCCAGGAGCTGAGGGTAAGGGTAAATGGGAACTGTTGTTCAATAAGTACAGATTTTCAATTTTGCAAGATGAAAAACTTCTTGAGACTGGTTGCACAACAATGTGAATATACTTAATGCTATAGGACTGTACACTTACAAATGGTTAAAATGGAAAAAAAATTAAAACTGGTTGAAGTGTAAGTATCAGGTTATGTGCATTTTGCCACAAATTAAAAGGCCCAAAGTATGCAGACAATTTAAAAAATAGGTGGTCAACAGGTATTTGGGAAGGAGGAAGGGAAGTGGAGCAAAGGAAATTTTTAGGGTAGCAATAAATCACATAATACTATAATGGTGAGCATATGTCATTATACAACTTGTCAAAATCTGATGTAAACTATGGATTTTAGTTACTAATAATAAATGAATATCCACTCATGAATTGTAGCAAATGTACCACACGAATGCAAGGTGTTAGTAATAAGGAAAATTGGGGAAAGGTTAAGGAGGTATATGAGAACTCTATGTACTTTTCACTCAATTTTTTGTAAACATAAAACTGCTTTCAAAATAAAATACATTAATTTTTAAAATATTCTAGCTGTGATATCATATTAAGGTTTTGTAAAATATTATCATTGAGGAGACCAGGCAAAATATATTATTTCTAAAAACTGAATGTGAATCTATAATTATCTTAATCAAAAAAAACTTTTAAAACCCCACAAAAACATGGAAAATACGAGAGAAAATAAAATATAAAGATAATCATCTAGGAAATACATCCAAATAATAGGAATTCTAGAGGAGAGAGAATAGAGAAAATGAAGGGGAGGAAATAAATAAAACACTGATTTCTCAGAGTAGAGGAATGTGAGTCTTCAGATTAAAAGGGCCCATTCACCAAGTGTCTAACAAAACAGATGGGGGCTAAAACACCACACTTCTGGGCTGATCACTGTAACATTTTAAAACAGCAAGCACACATTTTCAAAATTTAGAGAAAAAAATTAATATAGAATTTTAAAGTCAAACTATCATTTAAATATATAATTCAAATAATGCTACATTTTTAAGTACAAAAATTTACCTTTATTAAGAAATTACTTGAGAATGTCCTACAAGAAAATATGTGACGTATCAGTCAGGATTGTTAGGTGAAAGTGACAGAAACTGACTCTAGTTGACTTAAGCAGAAGAGGGACTTATTGCAAGGTCACTTTTGTAGCTCACAAAAGTCTGGAGAATCAGGCAGGAGAAGCCACAGCTAAGGCCACACTGTGGGAACAGCTGGGTCCGAATGCTGCTATGGGCACTGTGAGCCCCGCTACTCTGATCCCTGGACATCATCCTACCATCATGTGCCACTGAAGACAAATTCTAATCATCTTTCTGTCTATTCTCACTTACTTGTGGTCAACTTCAGGACTGTGTTAATCATGCTCTTCAGTTCATGGCATATTATTTTCATCAGTCCATTCAAGGCCTCTCTTTTGCTTGATTTCATTATTTTCATTATTTTTTCCTGTTAGTTTCCACCCCAAGCCCCACTTTCCTGCCCACCTCAGTGAGTGACTCTAGTGTATGCCATGTATACACACTTCCAACTCATCTTCCATAGATCTATTTACATATATGCACATCCATGATATTATAATGCTGTTTTACATTTACAAAAATGGTAAATTTGTGCTTTAAATCTCATTCTCTTTTTTTACCTTTTCCATTCAACTTCAGGTTTTGGAGACCTATCTATGCGGCTAAACATAAATTCAGCCATTTTCTTTTTATAATTTTACGTATTCCATCCTATAGATGTGTCACAGTTTGATCATCCAGTCTCATGGTAGATAAGCATGCTTCCAGTTCTTCACTACCATAAACAATGTTGGCTTCCCTGATGGCTCAGTGGTAAAGAATTAGCCTGCAATGCAGGAGACACAGGTCCAATCCTGTACCATTTTACACTCTACCCATAGTTTTCTTTTCCTCTCATCATCATCAGCACTTTGATGATATCTGACTTTCCCCATGTTGCTATTCTTATATTGATTTCTCAATGTTATTTTAATTTTGATTTCTCTAATTATTTGCAGAGTTGAAAATCTCTTAATGTATTCAAGTTTCCTCTTGTGTTAATTCAAGTTTTTCCTTCTGTTAATTACTCATTTCCTTTTGCCATTTTCCTACTGGATTTACTTTTTTTTACTTATTGATCTTTCATCAGTCTTGCACATTACAAATATATTCTCCTAATCTGTCATCTACCTGTTAATCTTGTATAATCCTGTCTCCTTTGTGTTGCTCACTCTGGATTCAAAGCCATGAACAGAGTATTCAGCCCTTGCTGCCTGGTGGACAGGGAAAGGAAGTCTGACCATCTTCAGTTACCATAGAGGAAGTGGGGTCCTGTGTCTCATTGAGACTCACATGAAGGGGAATCCTCCCAAACAGGATGGAGATTTAGATACTAGGTAGCCAATAGAGTTTTCTCCTTTGGTTGTCCAACATCCACATATACCCTTCTTCCCAGACTTACTCTAAAAATAAGCTTTCATATATAACAAAAAAGTGCACTCATTCTTTCTCTAAAAGGAGACAGCAACAAGTATAACTTATAGTGCTTTCATGCTCAAGCAATATAAAATCCAACTCAAACTGGCTTAAATAATAAATGCAATTTATTGGCTCACTTAACTGACAAGTCCATAGGCAGGGAAGATTTCAGGCCTGGTATGATCAGGAGTATGGTTCATTTCTCTGTAACTCTCTTGACTCCGCCTTCTCCATTTGTCAGCCCCATTCTCAAGGTAGACCTTCCACATGTTCACAAGATGGCTAACAGCACTGACCAGGCTACATGCTTCCGTTTTCATGTTCAAGAGAAGACAGGCTACCTCTTCCCTTAAAATCTGAACAAAAGCTAGCTTCCACTATCAGAGGGCAGACAGAAGAAGCAAGAATAATCACAGTCCCACAGTGACTAAAACAAAACCACATTACAGAAAGTTAATCAGCATGAAAAAGCAGAAAGTTATGTCCCAGATGAAGGGACAAGATAAAACCCCAGAAAAACAACTAAATGAAGTGGAGATAGGCAACCTTCCAGAAAAAGAATTCAGAATAATGATAGTGAAGATGATTCAGGATCTCAGAAAAAGAATGGAGGCAAAGATTGAGAAGATGCAAGAAATGTTTACCAAAGACCTACAAGAACTAAAGAACAAACAAACAGAGATGAATAATACACTAGAAGGAATCTGATAGCAGAATAACTGAGGCAGAAGAAATGGATAAATGACCTGGAGGACAGAATGGTGGAAATCACTGCCACAGAACAGAATATAGAAAAAAGAATGAAAAGAAATGAAGACAGCCTAAGAGACCTCTGGGACAACATTAAATGCACCAACATTCACATTATAGGGGTCCCAGAAGAAGAGAGAGAGAAAGGACCTGAGAAAATATTTGAAGAGATAATAGCTGAAAACTTCCCTAACATGGGAAAGGAAATAGTCAACCAAGTCCAGGAAGCACAGAGTCCCAGGCAGGATAAACCCAAGGAGGAACACACTGAGACACATAGTAATCAAACTGACAAAAATTAAAGACAGAGATAAAATATTAAAAGCAACAAGGGAAAAATGACAAATAACATACAAGGGAACTCCCATCAGGCTATCAGCTGATTTCTCAACAGAAACTCTACAAGCCAGAAGGGAATGGCATGATATATTTAAAGTGATGAAAGGGAAGAACCTACAACCAAGAATACTCTACCCAGCAAGACTCTCCTTCAGATTTGATGGAGAAATCAAAAGCTTTCCAGACAAGCAAAAGTTAAGAGAATTCAGCACCACCAAATCAGCTTTACAACAAATGCTAAAGGAACTTCTCTAGGCAGGAAACAAGAGAAGGAAAAGACCTACTACAGAAAATAAAGCGAAAGTAGTTCAGTCATGTCCAACTCTTTGTGACCCCATGAACTATACAGTCTATGGAATTCTCCAGGCCAGAATATTGGAGTGGGTAGCCATTTCCTTCTCCAGGGGATCTTCCTAACTCAGGAATTGAACCTGTGTCTCCCACACTGCAGGCGGATTCTTTACCATCTGAGCCACCAGCGAATCCCACAGAAAGTAAAGCCCAAACAATTAAGAAAATTGTAACACATATCAATAATTACCTTAAATGTAAATGGATTAAATGCACCAACCAAAAGACATAGACTGGCTGAGCAGATGAAAACATGTGCATGTATGCACTTCCACTTACCACATCACTCTGCTTGACCCCCCCAAATTGTATGTAATTATTTTATATTGTTAGGTTAATCATGTTCCCATTATGGCTTGCAATTATAATTATCTTTTATTTTTTGTCTGGCTATTGATTGTGAAAACTGATAAACATCTTTTACTATTGTGATTATGTAACTATTACTCAATACCATTGTATCATGATTGGTCAACAGAAAAATAATAGAATTCTATATCACCAAAACTACCATTTAATAATAGAATTCTATATCACCAAACTACCATTCAATAGAAAAACTTGTAATCACCTTTTAAAATCCAGATGCATATCAGACTTATCTTGGATTTTTTTGAAAAATACAAATGCCCAGGTATGCTTTTTTTTCCAGAGCTCCAGATATGTTTCTAATGAGCAGCCATGTTTAAAAACAACTGGACTATATGAGGATCTTTTATTTTTATCTAGTTTCATTTCACTTTTTCTATTTCATATTCAGTGCTCCCATTTCATTTAGTCTGTGCTTAGTCACTCAGTTGTGTCTGATTCTTTGTGGCCCCATGGACTGCAGCCTGCCAGGCTCCTCTGTCCATGGAAATTCTCCAGGCAAGAATATTGGAGTAGGTTGCCATGCCCTCCTCCAGGGGATCTTCCCAACCCAGGGATCAAATCCAGGTCTCCCAAATTGCAGGTGGATTCTACCATCTGAGCCACCAGAGAAGCCCAAGAATACTGGAGTGGGTAGCTATCCCTTCTCCAGGGGATCTTTCCTGACCCAGGAATTAAACTGGGGTCTCCTGCACTGCAGGAGGATTCTTTACCAGCTGAGCTACCAGGGAATGTTTTCCAATTTCTCCATCTCTTCTTTTTCAAAGATATTCTTTCTCAAGCCTTTATTAAGCATAGTAGAAAAGCTTTGTATACATATATATAAATAATATGTATAATATATATATTTTATAAAGCATGAATTTTCCCCTAGCTAAAAAGTTTGACATTTTTATTCAAATTCTACTTGTTTGACTTAGTATGAATAGAATGCTAGATTTCTAATTTAAAAAAAAATAGATATGCAACAAGCAACAAAGGTTTACTGTATAGCACAGGGAACTATAGTCAATATCTTATAATAACCTATAATGGAAAATAATTTCAAAAATAATATATGTGTATATGTATAACTGAATCACAAAAAAAGAATTCTACTTTTTGAAATTTAGTAATGTTTATCTTTTTGCCAGTTTTTCTAAATGTCCTATGGACATCTAATAACAATGTATGAGATACAAAATTTTAAATATATTTGTGTAGGATATAAGATTAATATAAATTAATAAATATAAATCTATTATATTTAAATTATTAATGACATCATTCAAGATGCTCTTATTCTTATTTTTTCTGCACTTGATAAAATATTCTCAGAGAAATGTTAATATGTCTCACTATGATTATATTTTTTTTTTTCCCTTATATTTCTTCTGATTTTTGCTTTATGTATCTTTGTTTCTTTGTTGTTAGGTGTCTAATGGTTTATGATGTCTATCTTCTTTGTGAATTGTACCTTTTATCATTAAAAATATTCATCTTTGTTTCATTTTTTTTAAATAGTTAAAAAAAATCTGAACAAAACCTTCAGTGACTGGATCATCTCTGAACCAATTATCATTGTGGCAAAGAGGGGGGATTACTCAGATTGGTTTATATGAATAAAGTTCTATACCTAGAGTTGGTAATTCCACTCAAATTGCATAGCTGCTATACAGTGGGGGAGGAAGGGAATGGATGTTGGAGAATAACTACAAAGGTCACTACAAAGAAGTATACTAAGAAAGAGGAAAATATGAGGTCCAGGAAAGATTTGGTCCAACCCAGAAGAGTAATGAAGGAATGTCCAGGATGACAGTTGTACCAGAGGCCTGCAGAGCAATCAGTCCAAACTGGAGCAGGAAGACTGAGGGTTTCCAGGAGGGAGGTATCTGGGGAAAAAGGGGATTCAAACCATTTTGTACTTTGCTTAAGAATTTGTAAAAACTTAAGAAGGAGATAAAGTCAGGCAACACACGGGAAAAATAAAGGCAATTAGAAACTCCAGGAAAAAAACAAAAAACTGTATGAGAAAAGAAATGTAATCCTAGGACACTGATTGGAGCATTAGGAACAACATTTACATAATCATAACAACATAAACACTTTATTGACTTTAAACTTTTAGAATGACTTTTTGGCAAGGTATGGATGATTTAGTTTTGGTTATAGAACAAAATGCAAATATTAATAACTTTGCTAATATAAAAGTATATGTGACAAAAGTTGAGAGATTGAAAGAGGGAGTGTAAGTCTGTTACTTAAAGGTATAAAGGTAAGAAACAGAGGACATATAATTAATGACATGTTTATATATTGGGGGCATGAGAGGAGGGCAGTTGGGTTGTATTAATAACAGGAAGTCAGCAGATAATGTCTAAAAGTGATAAGTTGATAAATATTTAAAGATATGAAGATTTATATCAGAAAAGTAAAAAACAATTAAAAGTAGACTAGTAGATTTCTAGGACAAGATAGCAGATTTACCACATGTTTATCTCCACTCCCAACTGAAATCTTGCTAAAATGATAGTAAAGGAATTTTTAAAAATATAAAAACACAATGATGAAGAGAATGTCCATCAGGAGCAGATTCATTAGTGAAAGAGAGGTTAAAATAAATGTCTGGAAGAAAGGAAGTAAATGGAGGAATGATGACTGATGAAACATAGTGGAGGAAGCCACAACCTGGAGTATGCATGGAGGTGATACCACTGAGGAGGAGTTGATCTTTCTGTGTCTTGGGAGTCTTTCTGTGTCTTGGGAGTGTCTTGGGTCTTAACAATGCCAGGTATGATATTGAGTACGAGTGAGATGTGGGTCTGAAAATGGAGATAAATTGGGAAGCTGTATATCGAACTGTTAACCCACCCCTCTGTACAATTCACAGCAGCCAGGTGTCTACCCATTAGGCAAAACCAGACATTTCTTATCTAAGGAAACTGAACAAGCTCAGAGAAAGATCTTTGTATTTTGGTGCACCATAGTAGTCAGCTATTTTCCAATCATTTTAAAGGTAAGCCACCAGTCACCTAGCCCTGTACCCCATACACGGAGCTTTGGATCCAGTTTTTTTTCCCCATTTATTTTTATTAGTTGGAGGCTAATACTTTACAATATTGTAGTGGTTTTTGCCATACACTGACATGAATCAGCCATGGGTTTACATGTATTCCCCATCCCGATCCCCCTCCCACCTCCTTCCCCATCCCATCCCTCTGGGTCTTCCAAGTGAACCAGCCCTGAGCACTTGTCTCATGCATCCAACCTGGGCTGGTGATCTGTTTCACCCTAGATAATATACATGTTTCGATGCTGTTCTCTCAAAGCATTCTACCCTCGCCTTCTCCCACAGAGTCCCAAAGTCTGTTCTGTACATCTGTGTCTCTTTTTTTGTTTTGCATATAGGGTTATCATTACCATCTTTCTAAATTCCATATATATCTTTAGTATACTGTATTGGTCTTTATCTTTCTGGCTTACTTCACTCTGTATAATGGGCTCCAGTTTCATTCACCTCATTAGAACTGATTCAAATGAATTCTTTTTAATGGCTGAGTAATATTCCATAGTGTATATGTACCACAGCTTCCTTATCCATTCATCTGCTGATGGGCATCTAGGTTGCTTCCATGTCCTGGCAATTATAAACAGTGCTGTGATGAACATTGGGGTGCATGTGTCTCTCAGATCTGGTTTCCTCGGTGTGTATGCCCAGGAGTGGGATTGCTGGGTCGTATGGCAGTTCTATTTCCAGGTTTTTAAGGAATCTCCACACTGTTCTCCATAGTGGCTGTACTAGTTTGCATTCCCACCAACAGTGTAAGAGGGCTCCCTTTTCTCCACACCCTCTCCAGCATTTATTGCTTGTAGACTTTTGGATAGCAGCCATCCTGACTGGCGTGTAATGGTACCTCATTGTGGTTTTCATTTGCATTTCTCTGATAATGAGTGATGTTGAGCATCTTTTCATGTGTCTGTTAGCCATCTGTATGTCTTCTTTGGAGAAATGTCTGTTTAGTTCTTTGGCCCATTTTTTGATTGGGTCACTTATTTTTCTGGAATTGAGCTGCAGGAGTTACTTGCATATTTTTGAGATTAATCCTTTGTCTGTTGCTCCATTTGCTATTATTTTCTCCCATTCTGAGGGCTGTCTTTTCACCTTGCTTATAGTTTCCTTTGTTGTGCAAAAGCTTTTGAGTTTCATTAAGTCCCATTTGTTTATTCTTGCTTTTCTTTCCATTACTCTGGGAGGTGGGTCATAGAGGATCCTGCTGTGATTTATGTCAGAGAGTGTTTTGCCTATGTTCTCCTCTAGGAGGTTTATAGTTTCTGGTCTTACATTTAGATCTTTCATCCATTTTGAGTTTATTTTTGTGCATGGTGCTAGAAAGTGTTCTAGTTTCATTCTTTTTTTTTTTAATAAAAGGAAATATATTATTCATCTTTTTTTTTTTTTTTTCCATTTATTTTTATTAGTTGGAGGCTAATTACTTTACAATATTGTAGTGGGTTTTGTCATACATTGACATGAATCAGCCATGGATTTACATGTATTCCCCATCCCGATCCCCCCTCCCACCTCCCTCTCTACCCAATCCCTCTGAGTCTTCCCAGTGCACCAGGCCCGAGCACTTGTCTCATGCATCCAACCTGGGCTGGTGATCTGTTTCACTATAGATAATATACATGTTTCAATGCTGTTCTCTCGAAACATCCCACCCTCGCCTTCTCCCACAGAGTCCAAAAGTCTGTTCTGTACATCTGAGTCTCTTTTTCTGTTTTGCATATAGGGTTATCATTACCATCTTTCTAAATTCCATATATATCTTTAGTATGCTGTAATGTTCTTTATCTTTCTGGCTTACTTCACTCTGTATAATGGGCTCCAGTTTCACCCATCTCATTAGAACGGATTCAAATGAATTCTTTTTAATGGCTGAGTAATATTCCATGGTGTATGTGTACCACAGCTTCCTCATCCATTCATCTGCTGATGGGCATCTAGGTTGCTTCCATGTCCTGGCTATTATAAACAGTGCTGTGATGAACATTGGGGTGCATGTGTCTTTCAGATCTGGTTTCCTCGGTGTGTATGCCCAGAAGTGGGATTGCTGGGTCATATGGCAGTTCTATTTCCAGTTTTTTAAGAAATCTCCACACTGTTCTCCATAGTGGCTGTACTAGTTTGCATTCCCACCAACAGTGTAAGAGGGTTCCCTTTTCTCCACACCCTCTCCAGCATTTATTGCTTGTAGACTTTTGGATAGCAGCCATCCTGACTGGCATGTAATGGTACCTCATTGTGGTTTTCATTTGCATTTCTCTGATAATGAGTGATGTTGAGCATCTTTTCATGTGGTTGTTAGCCATCTGTATGTCTTCTTTGGAGAAATGTCTATTTAGTTCTTTGGCCCATTTTTTGATTGGGTCATTTATTTTTCTGGAATTGAGCTGCAGGAGTTGTTTGTATATTTTTGAGATTAGTCCTTTGTCTGTTGCTTCATTTGCTATTATTTTCTCCCAATCTGAGGGCTGTCTTTTCACCTTGCTTATAGTTTCCTTTGTTGTGCAAAAGCTTTTAAGTTTAATTAGGTCCCATTTGTTTATTTTTGCTTTTATTTCCAATATTCTGGGAGGTGGGTCATAGAGGATCCTGCTGTGATTTATGTCAGAGAGTGTTTTGCCTATGTTCTCCTCTAGGAGTTTTATAGTTTCTGGTCTTACATTTAGATCTTTAATCCATTTTGAGTTTATTTTTGTGTGTGGTGTTAGAAAGTGTTCTAGTTTCATTCTTTTACAGGTGGTTGACCAGTTTTCCCAGCACCACTTGTTAAAGAGATTGTCTTTTCTCCATTGTATATCCTTGCCTCCTTTGTCGAAGATAAGGTGTCCATAGGTTATGTGGATTTATCTCTGGGCTTTCTATTCTGTTCCATTGATCTATATTTCTGTCTTTGTGCCAGTACCATACTGTCTTGATGACTGTGGCTTTGTAGTATAGCCTGAAGTCAGGCAGGTTGATTCCTCCAGTTCCATTCTTCTTTCTCAAGATTGCTTTGGCTATTCGAGGTTTTTTGTATTTCCATGCAAATTGTGAAATTATTTGTTCTAGTTCTGTGAGGAATACTGTTGGTAGCTTGATAGGGATTGCATTGAATCTATAGATTTCCTTGGGTAGTATAGTCATTTTGAATCCAGTTTTATTTCTGCATTCTTAGACTTAATCTATAGTTGAGCAAACAACTATAGATCACCAGGCATTTGAGAAAAGACTACAAATTGAAAGAGACCAAAATAAGCAAATGAGGGAAAAACAAATCCCAAAGGAAATAAATACTTCAAAGAACACAATGAAATACAAAAATACCTCTATTATTCCCAGAAAGATCAAGTTAATAGTGCATCCATTAAACACGCACAGGATGCTATAAGAAAGGAAAAGATAATATGAATGGATATTTGGAAATTTTAAAATGTGATTGGCAAAAAGAAGAGAAATGTAGGGCTTTCCTGGTGGTCCAGTTGTTAAGAATCTGCCTGCCCCTCAGATTGGGAGAAAATAATAGCAAATGAAGCAACAGACAAAGGATTAATTTCAAAAATATACAAGCAACTCCTCCAGCTCAACTCCAGAAAAATAAATGACCCAATCAAAAAATGGGCCAAAGAACTCAACAGACATTTCTCCAAGGAAGACATACAGATGGCTAACAAACACATGAAAAGATGCTCAACATCACTCATTATCAGAGAAATGCAAATCAAAACCACAATGAGGTACCATTACACGCCAGTCAGGATGGCTGCTATCCAAAAGTCTACAAGCAATAAATGCTGGAGAGGGTGTGGAGAAAAGGGAACCCTCTTACACTGTTGGTGGGAATGCAAATTAGTACAGCCACTATGGAAAACAGTGTGGAGATTTCTTAAAAAGCTGGAAATAGAACTGCCATATGACCCAGAAATCCCACTTCTGGGCATACACACCAAGGAAACCAGATCTGAAAGAGCCACATGCACCCCAATGTTCATCGCAGCACTGTTTATAATAGCCAGGACATGGAAGCAACCCAGATGCCCATCAGCAGACGAATGGATGAGGAAGCTGTGGTACATATACACCATGGAATACTACTCAGCCATTAAAAAGAATTCATTTGAATCAGTTCTAATGAGATGGATGAAACTGGAGCCCATTATACAGAGCGAAGTAAGCCAGAAAGATAAAGACCATTACAGTATACTAACACATATATATGGACTTTAGAAAGATGGTAACGATAACCCTATATGCAAAACAGAAAAAGAGACTCAGATGTATGGAACAGACTTGTGGACTCTGGGAGAAGGAGAGGGTGGGATGTTTCAGGAGAACAGCATTGAAACATGTATATTATCTAGGGTGAAACGGATAACCAGCTCAGGTTGGGTACATGAGACAAGTGCTCGGGCCTGGTGCACTGGGAAGACCCAGAGTGATCGGGTGGAGAGGGAGGTGGGAGGGGGGACTGGGATGGGGAATACATGTAAATCCATGGCTAATTCATATCAATGTATAACAAAAACTACTGTAATGATGTAAAGTAATTAGCCTCCAACTAATAAAAATTAAAAAAAAAAAAAAAAAGAATCTGCCTGCCAATGCAGGGGACATGGGTTCCATCCCTAGTCCAGGAAGATCCCACATGCCACGGGGCAACTAAGCCCATGTGCCAAAATTGCTAGGCCTGCACTTTAGAGCCACAACTACTGAAGCCCACATGCCTAGAGAAGCCTGCGCATGGCAATTAGAGAGCAGGTCCCACTCCCAACAACTAGAGGAAGCCCACATGGGGCAAAAAAGACCAAGTGCAAGAAGGAAGAAAGAGAGAAAGAAAAGAATAAAGGGAGTAAGGAAGAAGGAAAGAAAAGAAATGCAAGAGAAGAGTTGGAAAATAAAGTTAAATCTTCTTCCAGAAAGTAAACAAAAACAAAGGGAGAGAGAAAACTATGAAGGGGAGGGATGGAGGTAAGAAGGGTGACAGCAGTAGAGAAAACAGATAAAAATACAAAAGATAAATTCAGAAGGTCTAACATTCCACTGTAATGAGTTCCAGAAGAGAACAGTATGAAAAACAGAAAAGAGGAACATATCAAAGAAATAATATAAGAGAATTTCTCAGAATTAAAGAACTTCAAAATGATATAAGCAACTCCTGCAGCTCAATTCCAGAAAAATAAATGACCCAATCAAAAAATGGGCCAAAGAACTAAACAGACATTTCTCCAAAGAAGACATACAGATGGCTAACAACCACATGAAAAAATGCTCAACATCACTCATTATCAGAGAAATGCAAATGAAAACCACAATGAGGTACCATTACACGCCAGTCAGGATGGCTGCTATCCAAAAGTCTACAAGCAATAAATGCTGGAGAGGGTGTGGAGAAAAGGGAACCCTCTTACACTGTTGGTGGGAATGCAAACTAGTACAGCCACTATGGAGAACAGTGTGGAGATTTCTTAAAAAACTGGAAATAGAACTGCCATATGACCCAGCAATCCCACTCCTGGGCATACACACCGAGGAAACCAGATCTGAAAGAGACACATGCACCCCAATGTTCATCACAGCACTGTTTATAATTGCCAGGACATGGAAGCAACCTAGATGCCCATCAGCAGATGAATGGATAAGGAAGCTGTGGTACATATACACTATGGAATATTATTCACCATTAAAAAGAATTCATTTGAATCAGTTCTAATGAGGTGGATGAAACTGGAGCCCACTATACAGAGTGAAGTAAGCCAGAAAGATACGAACATTACAGCATACTAAAGATATATATGGAATTTAGAAAGATGGGAACGATAACCCTATATGCAAAACAGAAAAAGAGACACAGATGTACAGAACAGACTTTGGGACTCTGTGGGAGAAAGCGAGGGTGGAATGTTTTGAGAGAACAGCATAGAAACACGTATATTATCAAGGGTGAAACAGACCACCAGCCCAGGTTGGATGCATGAGACAAGTGCTCGGGGCTGGTACACTGGGATGACCCAGAGGGATGGGATGGGGAGGGAGGTAGGAGGGGCGTTCAGGATGGGGAACACATGTAAATCCATGACTGATTCATGTCAATGCATGGCAAAAACCACTACAATATTGTAAAGTAATTAGCCTCCAACTAATAAAAATAAATGCAAAAAAAAAAAAAAAAAGAACTTCAAAATCAAGAGGCCTAAACAATGACCAATGCAATGAATGACAAATCCTCAAACTTAAACACATAATTTAGGAAATTTTAAAATACCATGAATACAGTTTTCAATAAATAACTATTTAAGGAGGGGGAGTGAATGGAATAGAAGTACTTTTCCCTATTCCTCTCCTCAAGGATAGCTAAAATCCTGGTACATTACATATAATCATAAGAAGACTGAGAGGTGGCGAAAAGAAGGCAAACCTGCTGAGGACCTCAGTAGCAGAGAAGCGACATGGTGGTGATTTCCCTTGGTTTCTTTTCTGCCTCACGTATCCTAGACTTGGTGCTGGATAAGATGGCAATTACATAATAACCACTTTACTCCAGCCAAACACCACAGGAAAAACTGTGGCTCCACCAGCAAAGGCCAAGCAGGGAGTCTAGCCTTCTACCTTTGCTGGCTATAAAGAGTAGCTGTTCTGCTCCTCACTGGGGTAGTGTTAGAGAAGGCTGAGTAGGGAACCAGAACTCACATCCTCACCCAAGAATAATAAGGAAACCCTCCCTCTGGGATATGAACAGACACTGTGTGGGGAACCTGGACTTCCATGCCCATCTGACAGTAACAAGTAAGCGTCTCCTCTTTCACTGCTGGAACAGTGTCTGAGGAAGCAAGGTAAAACAAGATATTTAAATAATCCTCATATTTAACACAATACCCCAAATCCCCATGTTTCAATAGAAAATCACTCATCATACCAAGAACCAAGAAAATCTCAATTTGAATGAAAAAAAGACACTCAATAGACTTCCAACACCATGATGACAGAGATGTTAAAAACCATCCGACAAGTGTTTTTTAAGGAGCCCCATCAGCTCAGACGGTAAAGAATCCTCTTGCAGTGCCGGAGACCTGGGTTCTATTCTATACTGGGAAGATCCCCTGGAGAAGGGAATGGCTACCCATTCCAGTATTCTTGCCTGGAGAATTCCACGGACAGAGGAGCCTGGTGGGCTACAGTCCTGGGGTTGCAAAGAATCCGACATGACTGAGCAACTTTCATTTTCATCATAAAAATGCCTCAATGCACGGTTATTATGTAATTGCCATCTTATCCAGCACCAAGTCTAGGATATGTGAGGCAGAAAAGAAACCAATGGAATTAAGAATATGCTTAGAACAAGTGAAAAAATACAAACTGTCTGTAAAGAAATAGAAGATATAAAGAAGAAGCAAATGGAAATTTTAGAACTGAAAAATACAATAACCCAAACGAAAAACTCAATGAATGAGCTAACAGCAAAAAGGAGGGGACAGAGGAAAGAATCAGTTAATTGGAATAGAGAACAATAGAAATTACCCAAACTGGAAAACAGAGAAAATAGACTAGGAAAAAAAGTGAACAGAGCTTCAGGGACCTGTGACATTATAAGGGAAAATCTAACACTCATGTCATTGAGATCCCAGAGAGAAGAAATAGATGGGTAAATTAACAAAAAAGCAATGAAACTTCAACGTTCTATGGGAAGATGATGCTGAATCTCAAATTTTAGGGGACATCCCTGGTTCTCCAGTGGTTAAGACTCCATGTTTCCACTGCAGGGGACATGAGTTACATCCTTGTTCAGGGAACTAATATTCTGCCCATGCCTCAAGGTACAGCCAAAAAAACCCCACAAAAACAAAAAACCCCAAAAGAAATAAAATTTTATAGCCAGGTATAAAAATGGAATACAGCATTTTCAGATATGCAAAGACCAATAAATCTACCTCCTACATAACCTTTCTGAGAAAGTTACTTGAGGATGTACACTATCAAAACAATGGAGAAAACAGACGTAACAAAACCCTTAGGAACCACAAATAAATAATCATATAACCAAGGAAAGCTGTGAAGGAAAGTCCCAAAATGTTAGTCATGCATCAGGCCTGAAGAGCAACTAGTTCAGATTTGAGAAAGGGATGGAGGGCTCCAAGAAGAAGGTCTTTTTTGTTTGGGGGGTGGTAGGCTGATGTGGAGAAGGCAATGGCACCCCACTCCAGTACTCTTGCCTGAAAATCCCATGGATGGAGGAGCCTGGTAGGCTGCGGTCCATGGGGTCACTAAGAGTCGGACACGACTGAGCGACTTCACTTTCACTTTTCACTTTCCTGCATTGGAGAAGGAAATGGCAACCCACTCCAGTGTTCTTGCCTGGAGAATCCCTCCCAGGGACAGGGGAGCTGGTGGGCTGACGTCTGTGGGGTTGCACAGAGTTGGACGTGACTGAAGTGACTTAGCAGTAGCAGCAGGGTGATGTATTTGAAAAGAGAAAATGGAATATATGAAAAAATAAAACAGTGAAATAGAAACAGAATCAGAAACCTCAGAAAAAAATGAAAAAACTGCTACAAGGAAAAAATGATAAAAGTACATTGATTGGCTTAGTATTGAACAATATTTATAGTCATATTAATGTAATAACTGTTTATTGCTTTTAAACTTCTAGGATCAAACTATAGACAAAACACACAAGAAAAGCCTTAATCATGATTACAGAACAGAATTAAATGTTACCAACTTTGACATAAAAGACCAGATGACAGAATTTGAGAGGTTGAACGATGGGGAAGAAGGCAAAAAGCAAAGTATCATCTAACAAAATTCTGGTCCAGAAAAATTGTCTCTAGATCATGGGACAAGGAATCACAGTGTTGCTTAAATTCAGAAAGTTATCTAATAAGAAACTGAATTATATTAAAGTAGGAAGGACAAGAGATGAACTTTGTGTGAATTATCTAAATCCTCATCTGTCATAGCAAGACATAAAAGACACATCATCTGGCATATTATTTAGAAGTGGAGATAACAATCAGAAGAAATAACTAAAAGTGATTGCTAATAATTAAAGATGGTAGAGTAGGGATGGGGGCCTGTGGGTCAGTACTCTTTTCATTTCTTTTTATACTGATTTGAGTTTATTTATTTGTTTTCTGAACAATGTGTATGTATTACTTCTATTTTAAAATGAACATGTATTTAAAATTAATATTTAAAAAACAGGAAAAGGACATTCCTGCCCAATACTTACTCCCTCCTTCCAAATCCCCTTGTTTCTGCAGACCTAATGGCAGCAGAATATAAAAATCTTTGAGAAACCTTGCAGTCTCCCTTCCTACCTCTCCCTTAAATACAGTTCTACTGCAGTCAAACTGGAATATTTGTTAATCCAAACTTCCCATACTTACACTCATCTCCTTGCTTGGAAAAAATATTACTCCTTACCTCCATGAGTTGGGATTTTCTCTATTGTTCAAGGCTTAGCTCAAATTCCACTTCCTCCAAAAAGTCTTCCTTAGTCCACTGGTAGAACTTCCTCCCTTCTCAGTGACTCCTGAGTCTACATTCATGCCTCTAATTATGACACTTACATGTTCTTTCTTCAAGTATGTTGTTTAGGTCAGTGTTTCATGCCACCAACCATCCTTCACACCTGCTATCAGAGTCATCTTCCTAAAATGCCAATCTGACTCTGTCACTTCCCTGCTTCAAACCCTTCTACAGTTTCCAGTTGCCCACAGAATCAAAGCTAAGCTTGATTGCCTGGCTTCCACACTTCTTCCACTGCTCCCTCCCAAAAATCTATGTGCTTTCACACTATATATCTTTGTTTAGGCAGTTCTTCTGATAGCAATATTCTTTCCCCCCATTTCAACATAGTAAACAGAAACTCTTCCTTCAGTACTTTGTTCCCCCTTCTCTATCAAGGCTTTCCTGAATACTCCCTCCATTCCACCCCATCTCAGGAAAAACCATCTAATGGTCTTATTTTCTCTACTCTGCTTCATCTACACTTGTTAGATCATTTGTCACAGTTGGTTCACTTATCTGCTTACTTACGTGAGCCCCCAGGTAAACTGTGAACTCCTGGAGTTTAGGGAGTATATCATATCTCCAGAAGCAAGCACAGGGCCTGACATGCAGCAGGAGCTCAATGTATGCTTGCTGAATGAATGGATGGCAAAGTAATGACCAAGTGAATACTGGAAAGAACAAATGAGCAAATGCTTATATTACTGCATGAATGATATGTTAATAAGTCAATGAATGAGTCATCCAGAAATAAGTGAGTAAATGAATGACTGGATGAATGAATGAGGAAAAATAAGCCAATAAGTAATTGAATGAAAAGTGCCTGTGCCAGTGAGGGCGAGAAAAGAATGAATGAATTCCCACTTGTGTTTTGGTTCAAACCTGCTTGTAAGACCTTCTGCCCTATTCTCCACCCATCGAAAGTGCACACCACAGTGTTAACCTCTTTTAGATTACAAAGAACAGACACACTTAGCTTAGAGATGGAGATTTATTGAAGCATTCACAGATAAATGAGGAAGGCAAAAATGGCTCTATACAGTCAGCAAAAACAAGACCAGGAGCTGACTGTGGCTCAGATCATGAACTCCTTATTGCAAAATTCAGACTTAAATTGAAGAAAGTAGGGAAAACCACTAGACCATTCAGGTATGACCTAAATCAAATCCCTTATGATTATACAGTGGAAGTGACAAATAGATTCAAGGGATTAGATCTGATAGAGTGCCTGAAGAACTATGGATGGAGATTTGTAACATTGTACAGGAGGCAGTGATCAAAACCATCTCCAAGAAAAAGAAATGCAAAAAGGCAAAATGGTTGTCTGAGGAAGCCTTACAAATAGCTGAGAAAAGGGAAGAGAAACAAAAAGCAAAGGAGAAAAGGAAAGATATATCCATCTGAATGCAGAGTTCCAAAGAATAGCAAGGAGAGATAAGAAAGCCTTCCTAAGTGATCAATGCAAAGAAGCAGAGGAAAATAATAGAATTGGAAATAGTAGAGATGACTTCAAGAAAATTAGAGATACCAAGGGAACATTTCTTGCAAAGATGGGCACAATAAAGGACAGAAATGGTATGGACCTAACAGAAACAGAAGAGATGAAGAAGAGGTGGCAAGAATACACGGAAGAACTATAGAAAAAGATCTTAATGACTTAGATAATCATGATGGTGTGGTCACTTACCTAGAACCAGACATCCTGGATTGTGAAGTCAAGTGGGCCTTAGGAAGCATCACTAGGAACAAAGCTAGTGGAGGTGATGGAATTCCAGTTGAGTTGTTTCACATCTTAAAAGATGATGCTGTGAAAGTGCTGCACTCAATATGTCAGCAAATTTGGAAAACTCAGCAGTGGCACAGGACTGGAAAAGATCAGTTTTCATTCCAATCCCCAAAACGGGCAATGCCAAAGAATGTTCAAACTACCACTATGAACATAGTGTATATATCTTTTCAAATTTTAGTTTTGTCTGGGTATATGCCCAGGAGTAGAATTGCTGGATCATATGGCAACTTTATTTTTAGTTTTTTGAGGAAACTCCATACTGTTTTCCATAGTGGCTGCACCAATTTACATTCCCACCAACAGTGTAAGAGGGTTCCCTTTTTTCCACACTCTCTCCAGCATTTATTATTCTTTTTCATAAATAGTGCTGGGAAAAGCAGATATTCACATGCCAAGGAATGAGATTGGACTCCTGTCTTACACTAGTCAAAAATAAACTTGAAATAAATTAAAGACTTAAATATCTGACCTGAAAGTATAAAGCTCCTAGAAGAAAATATGAGGAAATACATCCTTAATATTGATCTTGCCAGTGATTTTTTGGATTTGACAACAAAAGTAAAAATAAACAAGTGGGACTACATCAACTAAAAAGCTTTCTGCACAGCAAAAAACATCAGCAAAATGAAAAGGCAACCTATGGAATGGGAGAAAATATTTGCAAATCATCTATCTGATAAGGATTAATATCCAAAATAGAAAAAAAACCTCATATGACTCAATAAAAAAAAAGCCTCCAAGTAATTGGATTTTTTAATGGGCAGGAGAATTTTAGTAGACATTTTCCCAAAGAAGACATACACAGATGACCAACAGTTACATAAAAAGATGTTCAACATCACTAATCATCAAGTAACTGCAAATCAAAACCATAATGAGATATTATCTCACTTCTTTTAGAATGTCTATTATCAAAAAGACAAGAGACAAGTGTTATGGAGGATGTGGAGAAAAAGGAACCATTGGGCATTGTTGGTGGGAATGCAAACTGGCACAACCACTATGGGAAACAATATGGAGTTTCCTCAAAAAAATTAAAATTAGCACTACCATATATACGATCCAGAAATTTCACTTCTGGGTATTTATCCAAAGGAAATCACTATCTTAAAGAGATATCTGCACTCCCATGTTTATTAAAGCATTATTCATGATAGCCAAGACTTGGAAACAGCGTGTCTACCATTGGCTAAATAGATAAAGAAAATGTGGTACATATACAACAGAATGATATTTAGTCTTAAAAAGAAGCCAATTCTTCCATTTGTGACAATATGGATGGATCTTGAGGGCATTACACTAAGTTAAATAAGTTAGAGAAACACACAAACTATATAATTTCACTTATATATAGAATCTAAAAACACAGAACTCGAAGAAATAAAGAGTAGAAGGGAGGTTTCCAGGGGCTGAAGGTTGAGGGAAAGGAGGAGATTTTGGCCAAAGGTACAAGATGAATAAGTTTTGATAACCATAGTTAGAAATACTGTTCTATATACTTTAAAGTTGTTATGAGAGTAGAGCTTTTATGTTCTCATCAAAAATAACAATAAAATGGCAATTATGTGAGGTAAAGGATGTGCTACCTATCCTTATCATGGTAAACATTTCACAATATATACATGTGAAATCACATAGTACATCACATTGTACACCTTAAACTTACACAATGTTATATGTCAATTATATCTTGATGAAGTTAGAAAAATTATTTGTCAACTCATAGCTAACACTCTGCCATTAATTCCCTTTCTATACTCAATTATTATTGTTTTTTTAAAAACATTTATTTATTTATTTAGCTATTGAGTCTTAGCTGTGGCACGCAGGATCTTTCTTACAGTATGTGGGGTCTTTTGTAGCAGAGCATGGGCTCTTCTTTTTTGGTGCACAGGCTTCTCTCTAGTTGTGGTGCAGCGTCTAGAGCATGCAGGCTCAGTAGTTGTAGCATGTGGGCTTAGTTGTCCCTGGGCATATGGAAGCTTAGCTCCCCAACCAGGGATCCAACCCATGTCCTTTGCATTGGAAGATGGATTCTTAAACACTGGACCACCAGGGAAGTCCCATATACTCAGTTATTTTATAGCAAAGCAATATGTATATTGTTTCAACCACAAATACTTCAACTACTTCACTATGTATCAATAAAACAGTTTCTGAATCTTGGCACTATTGACTTTTTGGGTTAGATGAATGGTTTCTGTGTTCTGCTGTATTGTGCACTGTAGAATGCTTAGCAGCATCCCTCATGTTTACCCACTAGATGCTGGTAGTGAACACCCCAGTTCTGACAAAGAAACAGAGACTTGAGACATTGCCAAATATCCTCTTGGGGGGAAAATCCTCTTCCCCTTCCAATTGAAAACCACTGCTAAAAAGAAAAAGAAAACCACTGCTGTAAAAGATAGGGACTTTAGAAAGAAAAACTGCAATACCATTTTCATGCAAATAATATTAACAGCATCCCACTTCTGGGCATACACACCGAGGAAACAAGATCTGAAAGAGACATGTGCACCCCAATGTTCATCGCAGCACTGTTTATAATAGCCAGGACATGGAAGCAACCTAGATGCCCATCAGCAGACGAATGGATGAGGAAGCTGTGGTACATATACACCATGGAATATTACTCAGCCATTAAAAAGAATTCATTTGAATCAGTTCTAATGAGATGGATGAAACTGGAGCCCATTATACAGAGTGAAGTAAGCCAGAAAGATAAAGACCATTACAGTATACTAACACATATATATGGAATTTAGAAAGATGCTAATGATAACCCTATATGCAAAACAGAAAAAGAGACACAGATGTACAGAACAGACTTTTGGACCCTGTGGGAGAAGGCGAGGGTGGGATGTTTCAAGAGAACAGCATCGAAACATGTATATTATCTAGGGTGAAACAGACCACCAGCCCAGGTTGGATGCATGAGACAAGTGCTCGGACCTGGTGCACTAGGAAGACCCAGAGGGATCGGGTAGAGAGGGAGGTGGGAGGGGGGATCGGGATGGGGAACACATGTAAATCCATGGCTAATTCATGTCAATGTATGACAAAACCCACTACAATGTTGTAAAGTAATTAGCCTCCAACTAATAAAAATAAATGAAAAAAAATATTAACAGCAAATCCTTAATATCATAAAATATCTGGTCAATGTTTAAATTGTCCTGACTGTTTCATAAAAAATTTTTTTACATTTTTTTTTCTAATCAGGTTCCAAATAAGTTGCACGTATCTCTTAATTCTCATTTACTGTATAACTTCCCCCTCTCTAGTTCCTTTGCAAGGGATTCAGGTGATGCCTGTCATTCCAGTTGACTGATTTGTCTTTCAGTCTGTAACACTTTCCCTCTCTTCTTCTTAATTTTTTGTTTATTTATAGAAGAGACTAGGTCTCTTGTTCTTTAGAGTTTTCCATATTCTGGATTTGGCTACGAGCTTTTATTTGACATGTTCCTCTGGCATCAGTGGGTTTTTAAAAAATAATTGCTGGCTATAGAATCTGGATCAGATCCATGTTTGAGTTTTTGGTAAGAATGCTTCATAAGTAATGTTGAATATTTGTCCATTTTAACATTACAGAGAAAGAGAACTGACATCAAGCATCACCTGATGAGATACAAGAGGAAGTTTACAAGTACACAAGCACCACCTATGATATATTCTTGTCACAAATGAAAAATGAACCTATAGCCAATGAAACCCTAGATTTAACAATCAGTTTACAGGAAATACAGGAGATGGAAGAACACATTAAATAGTATCATGGGACATAATCTTAAAGAGATAGGAATACCAGACCACCTTACCTGCCTCCTGAGAAATCTGTATGCAGATCAAGAAAGTGAAAGTGAAGTCGCTCAGTTATGTCCAACTCTTTGTGACCCCATGGACTGTAGCCTACCAGGCTTCTCCATCCATGGAATTTTCCAGGCAAGAATACTGGAGTGGGTTGCCATTTCCTTCTCCAGGATATCTTCCTGACCCAGGGATTGAACCTGGGTCTCCCGCATTGCAAGCAGATAGATGCTTTACCATCTGAGCCACCAGGGAAGCTCATGCAGGTCAAGAAGCAACAGTTAGAACCAGACATGGAACAATGGACTGGTTCCAAATTGGGAAAGGAGTACGTCAAGGCTGTATATTGTCACCCTGCTTATTTAACTTCTATGCAGAGTACATCATGCAAAATGCCAGACTGGATGAAGCACAAGCTGGAATCAAGATTGCTGGGAGAAATATCAATAACCTCAGATATGCAGATGACACCACCCTTATGGCAGAAAGCAAAGAGGAACTAAAGAGCCTCTTGATGACAATGAAAGAGGAGAGTGAAAAAGCTGGCTTAAAATTCAACATTCGAAAAACTAAGATCATGGCATCTGGTCCCATCACTCCATGGCAAATGATAGGGAAACAATGGAAACAGTGACAGATTTTATTTTCTTGGACTCCAAAATCACTGCAGATGGTGACTGCAGCCATGAAATTAAAAGACGCTTGCTCCTTGGAAGAAAAGCTATGACAAACCTAGACAGCATATTAAAAAGCAGAGACATTACTTTGCCAACAAAGGTCCGTCTAGTCAAAGCTATGGTTTTTCCAGTAGTCGTGTATGGATGTGAGAGTTGGACCATAAAGAAAGCTGAGCACCGAAGAACTGATGCTTTTGAACTGTGGAGAAGACTGTTGAGAGTCCCTTGGACTGTAAGGAGATCAAATCAGTCAATCCTAAAGGAAATCAGTCCTGAATATTCATTGGAAGGACTGATGCTGAAGCTGAAGCTCCAATACTTTGGCTACCTGATGTGAAGAACTGACTCATTGGAAAAGACCCTGATGCTGGGAAAGATTGAAGGCAGGAGGAGAAGGAGACAACAGAAAATGAGATGTCCAACTCGATGGACATGAGTTTGAGCAAGCTCCGGGAGTTGGTGATGGACAGGGAAGCCTGGCATGCTGCAGTCCATGGGGTCACAAAGAATTGGACATGACTGAGGGACTGAACTGAACTGAACTGATGGGACATAATCAGCTAAACTTAGAGCATAGAAAACTCTATAGTACACATGATCCAGTTATTTTCTTCTCATAAATAACAGGAAAAAATACAGAAGTATAGGAAAATGTTATACACCACAAGTAATATATCAACTAGTTGTAACACTGTAACATATTGATGTCATATGAATCCTAATTAAACATACAAAGTGTAAGAAAAAGTTGATTGGACTTTCATAGAAATATGAACATTTAATGAATACTAGGTGAAGAAAGCTGAGCACTGAAGAACTGATGCTTTTGAACTGTGGTGTTGGAGAAGACTCTTGAGAGTCCCTTGGACTGCAAGGAGATCCAACCAGTCCATCCTAAAGGAGGTCAGTCCTGGGTGTTCATTGGAAGGACTGATGCTGAAGCTGAAACTCCAATACTTTGGCCACCTCATGCGAAGAGTTGACTCATTGGAAAAGACCCTGATGCTGGGAAGGATTGGGGGCAGGAGGAGAAGGGGACGACAGAGGATGAGATGACTGGATGGCATCACCGACTCGATGGACGTGAGTTTGGGTAAACTCCGGGAGTTGGTGATGGACAGGGAGGCCTGGCGTGCTGTGATTCATGGGGTCGCAAAGAGTTGGACACGACTGAGTGACTGAACTGACTGACTGACTGACTGAGGTGATATTAATGAGTCCTTATTTGGGGGGTAGTCTTTCTATTCTAGAGATATATGCTGAGATAATTATGAATGAAATAATATCTAGAATTTTATTTAAGATATGCCAATGGGAAGAGGGAACGGTATAAGAAATGAGATTGATCATATGTTGCTAATTGTTGAAGCTGGATGATGGGTACTTGGGGTTCATTATATCAGTCTCTATACTTCTGTATCTGTTTGAAATTTTTCATAAGAAAAAGTTTTTTAAAAAGTATCAAGTTCTTCTGGCTATAACGATAGTTTGGAAAGCATTAGAAACTATTTAAGGGGCTCCTGTAGTAGTCCATGTGACAGATGAAAGCAGTCTGCAATAGAGTGGAAACAGGGAAAAGTAGAATTACGTAGATATTTGGAAGGTAGAATCGACAGGGCTTGCTAATTCATTATACGTGCAAACTGAGAGAGAGAGAGAGTCAAGGACACTGAAAAGGCAGATTTGGGGAGGAAGGCTGGGGTTTGAGGTACCTGTGGGACCTAACATAGAGATAGCAGCTGAAGTCCTGGGAGAGGAGATACGAAGGATGAGAACCCCACGTAAGGAAAGGATGCCTGGGACAGAGCCCTGAGGAACCTCCAGAGTTTATCTGTTCACTGTACAGGAGCTTGTTCTCCATGTATCTAGGCTGAGTTGTGTACACAGGTGGAAGGGGAAGACTGGTAACAGGCAGGGATGGGAGCAGCTGGGAGTGGGGGGTAGAAGATGTGCCTGTGTCTGTGTGTGCATATGAGGGGAGAACCTAAATCACAACTCCATCCCCCTTGCCAATTTGCCCTTCTTTCCAGGCATGGTCTGTCTCCATAGGGCCCCCAGATGGGTTGACCCTCTCTCTGGACAGCTGGGAGGATGGCCCCACCGCCCAAGGTTGAACCTCACCTTCAGATCCTCACACAGGTCACCATAGTCAATCACCATGAGGGCCTCTCGTGCACAGATATTGGAAGTCTGTTGGGAACCACTCACTGAATCCTCCCCTTGGGAGCTACCCAGCAATAGTGAGACGGAGAGTCAGATGCAGCTGACTGGCCATAAGAGTACTCCTCTAGAGGGGGCTGGAGGGGAGGGGGGGTTCTTTTCAGCCTTCAGTGTCTTTGAGAAGCATCTCGATAGAAAGCACTTGTGGCAGAAGAAAGAGCAGTTTTGATGGCAGAAAGACCTGAGTTCAACAGACACTGACTAATGTTGTGACCCTGGGCAAGACATGCTGTTGCTCGAATCCTCATTTAAACCCACAAACCCTCATCTGTAATGTGGGACCATGCCTGCCTGGCAAGGCTGTGCTTAGGATTAGGAGTGGTTATAGCATGTGCTACCATGATGCCTGGCACACTGCTAGTGTTCAGAAGATTTTGCTGAGTTAAATGGAAATGCTATTTGGGAAGAATGGGGGGAGAAACACATGCAGGATTGAGATACATGTTCAGGTCAAAGACAAGATATCTGCAGACCTCCTCTCTCAGTTAACAGTCCTGCCCCCTTGCTATCAAGCTTCACTTCCAGTGGATAAAATGCCTTGGCTATTCTATTGGCTCGTGTCTTTCCCTTTCCCATAACTATGCTTCATCACCTTTGCGTTGCTGCTGTCCTTTACCCAATCCTCTCCTGACCAACCTCTCTCACTGCAGCTAAGTTACCATCCCTCAGGACCCTCAGCTTCCATCTTCCTTTGCTCTTGGGATGAGATGGTTAGATAGCATCACCAACTCAATAGACATGAATTTGAGCAAACTCTGGGAGATAGTGAAGGACAGGGAAGCCTGGTGTGCTGCAGTCCATGGGGTTGCAAAGATTCGGACATGACTGAGTGACTGAACAACAACAACCAGTATCCATTACCTGCTGGAACTATTTTAGCTCAAGTCCCTGAGGTTAATGAATGATTTCCTCTTCTACTAGCTTACCTCCTTCTGCACCTACTGATATACGCCCTACCCCCAAAACTGCCCTCTCACATCAAGGCTATTACCTTTCACCTCACCTGTCTTCACAGCCTCACCCTGCCTCATCTCCTCTGCATCCCTCCTTTTGTCACTCACCACCCTCACCCACCATCCTTCTCTCTCTCACCTGCCCTCCCTGGCGACCTTCATCCCCCATCCCTGGTTATGTTGTTCACAGCCCACACCCACCACCAGCCATGATACTCACCTCTTCCTGACTAATATCATCCATGGTGCCCTTAGACAGTGGCATCTTGATGTCCTGCATCTTGCAGGCCTGTAGCAGGTTGTGGCAGCCACTGCACTTCTGTTCAAGCTTGGTCTCAATGGCTGTCACCTGCTTCTGTAAATGGGTCATTTCTGAAGAAGATCCAGGGGGATAGGTGAGATCCAAATCCGGCAAGCTGCCCATACTGCATACTTCCCCCAAGCCAAGACCCGTACTCAGTTGCTGGTGCCCCTCCAGTTTCTTAAGAATCTCCTCCATCTCATGGTTCTTGTCGTTCACCTCTGACTTCTTGGCCAGGTGATGATACTTCAGGTCTTGTAGCTGGGCCATGGTCTCGCCTATGATCTTCTTATATCTTTGCTCCTCCTGGTCCCAGGAGGGGAACAGGACAAGAAGTGAAGGCTTGTATGACCCAGCAATCCCACTGCTGGGCATATACACCAAGGAAACCAGAATTGAAAGAGACACATGTACCCAATGTTCATTGCAGCACTGTTTACAATAGCTAGGACATGGAAGCAACCTAGATGTCCATCGGCAGATGAATGGATAAGGAAGTTGTGGTACACAATGGAATATTACTCAGCTATAAAAAAGAATGCATTTGAGTCAGTTCTAATGAGATGGATGAACCTGGAGCCTATTATACAGAGTGAAGTAAGTCAGAAAGAAAAACACCAATACAGTATATTAACACATATATATGGAATTTAGAAAGATGGTAACAATGATCCTATATGCAAGGCAGCAAAAGAGACACAGATGTAAAGAACAGACTTTTGGACTATGTGGGAGAAGGTGAGGGTGGGATGATTTGAGAGAATAGCATTGAAACATGTATATTACCATATGTAAAATAGATGACCAGTGCAAGTTCAGTGCATGAAGCAGGGCACTCAAAGCCAGTGCTCTGGGACAACCCAGAGGGATGGGGTGGGGAGGGAGGTGGGAGGGGGTTCAGGATGGGGGGACACATGTGCACCCATGGGTGATTCATGTCGATGTATGGCAAAAACCAACACAATATTGTAAAGAAATTATCCTCCAATTAAAATAAATTAATTAATTTTAAAAAAAGAAGTGAAGGCTTTCTCCCACTCCCATGGGAGTGGAGTGGAATCTTCTCCCATTGTCCCCATCCTTTTTACTAGGCAGATTATTGGAATCTGTCTTCAATGAGCTCTGCTTTTACAAACCCCTATCACTATTCTAGATTCCTTTACCCTTTTCCAAATTATTTTGTTTGACCTCCCCTCAACCCCAATATACAAGTTTCCTGCTGTAGAAATGTTCAAAGTATAGGAAAGTATAAAGCAGGGCAGAAATTATTTATAGATGGATTTACATAATTGATACAAACTCAATATCTTGTTTAATGTTATTGCTGTAGTTTGACTGTGTCTCTTCCAAGTTTACATGTTAAAATCCTGACTCCTAAAGGTGATGGTCTTTGATGGCATTTGGGAAGGGATTAGGTTATGAGAGTGGAGCCTTCATGTGTGGAACTAGTGTCCTTATAAAAGAGACCCTGCAAACATTTCTAACCCCTTCAGCCATCTGAGATTACAGTGAGAAGTCAGCAGTCTGCAACCTGGAAGACGGCTTTCACCAAAACCTGATCTTGGACTTCCAGCTTCCAGAATTGTGAGAAATAAATCTTGATTACAAATGCTTTAAAATATGGAAGTGGCTTTGGAACTAGGAGATATGTAAAGACTGGAAGAGTTTGGAGGTGCAGACTAGAAGAAAAAGCCTGCATTGCTGTGAACAGACATTCAAAGGCAATTCTACTGAACTGACCAGAAGGAAAAGATGAGGGCTGTATAGAAAGCCTGAGTCTTCTTAGAGAATACCTAAGTGGTCATGAACAGAATGTTGGTAAAAATATTGATAAAGGCCATTCTGACAAAGTTTCAGATGAAATGAGGTGCTTGCTATGAACCAGGAAGAGATATCTTCCAGAATGCAACCATGCTGGAACTTGATCTTGGACTTGTCTAGCCTCTATAACTGTGAGAAATGAATTTATGTTGTTTTAGACTGTTACAGACCTTCAAGAAGCAGGACATCAAATTGTCACTACCTAAATGTACCATATACATAAGATGGTGGAATAAAAGGACGTGCACTCATCTTTTCCTGCAAGAACACCAAGATCGCAACTACCTGCTGAACAACCATCAACAAAAGGATGTTGGAGCCCACCAAAAAATATACCCCATAAAAAAAATATATATATACATATATATACCCCGTGTCCAGGGACAAAGGAGAAGCTGCAACGGGATTGTAGGAGGGCCCCAATCACGTTAAATACAAGCCCCATACCCACTAAGTGGGTGACACACAAACTGGAGAACAATAATTCCAAAGAAGTTCTTTCACTGTTGTGAAGATTCTAGGCCCTGATTCAAACTTCCTAACCTGGGAATTGGCAAAGTGACTAGGAATCCCCGGGAAATTAGACTTTGAAGGACAGAAGGATTTAGTTAAAGAACTTCCACAGGACTGGGGTAAATAGGCTTGGAGGGCACAAACAAAACCTTGTACAAAAAAAAACCAAACAAACACCTTGTACAAACCAGGACCCAGGGAAAGGAGCAGTGACCCCACAAGAGACTGAGCCAGACCTGCCTGTGAGTATTTGGGAGTCTCCTGTGGAGGTGTGGGTCAGCAGTGGACTGTCATGGGGTCAGGGGCGCTGGCAGCAGCAGTCCTGGAAGGCACGTGCTTGTTGGCATAAGTCCTTTTGGAGGTCGCCTTTAGCCCTACCATAGAGCCTGTAGACTCCAGGACTGGGTCACTTCAGATCAAACTACAGTGAGGGAGCACAGTCCCACTTGTCAGCAGAAAATTGGATTAAAGTTTTACTGAGCATGACCCTGCCTACCAGAGTAAGATCCAGTTTTCCCCACAGACAATTCCTCCCATCAGGAAGCTTGCACAAGCCTCTTATCCTCATCCATCAGAGGGCAGACAGAAGAAGCAAGAACTACAATCCCACAGCCTCCAGAATGAAAACCACAATCACAGAAAACTAACCAAAATGATCACATGGTGAAGTTATGAACCATATCGTGCGGGCTACCCAAGACAGATGGGTCTTGGAGAGTTCTGACAAAACGTGGTCCACTTCAGTATTCTTGCCTTGAAAGTAAAAGTGAAAGTCACTCAGTCATGCCTGACTCTTTGTGACCCCATGGACTGTAGTCCATGGAATTCTCCAGGCCAGAATACTGGAGTGGGTAGCCTTTCCCTTCTCCAGGGGACCTTCCCAACCCAGGAATTGAACCAGGTCTCCTGCATTGCAGGCAGATTCTTTACCAGTTGAGCCACAAGGGAAGCTCTTCTTGCCTCGAGAACCCCATGAACAGTATGAAAAGGAAAAAAGATATGACACTGGAAGATGAGCTCCCCAGGTTGGTAGGTGTCCAATATGCTACTGGGGAAGAGCAGAGAAATAGCTCCAGAAAGAATGAAGAGGCTGGGCCAAAGCAGAAATGACACTCAGTTGTGGATGTGTCTGGTGGTGAAAGTAAAGTCTGATGCTATAAAGAACAATACTGCACAGGAACCTGGAATGTTAGGTCCATGAATCAAGGTAAACTGGACATGGTCAAACAGGAGATGGCAAGAGTGAACATCAACATTTTAGAATCAGTGAACTAAAATGGATGGGAATGGGCAAATTTAATTCAGATGACCATTATATCTACTGCTGTGGGCAAGAATCCCTTAGAAGAAATGGTGTAGCCCTCATAGTCAACAAAAGAGTATGAAATGCAATTGGATGCAATCTCAAAAACAACAGAATGACCCAGGTTCATTTCCAAGGCAAACTATTCAATATCATAGTAATTCAAGTCTATTCCCCGACCACTAATACCAAAGAAGCTGAAGCTGAATGGTTCAAGAAGATCTACAAGACCTTCTAACACCAAAAGAAAATGTTCTCATCATAGGGGATTGAAAAGCAAAAGTAGGAAGTCAAGAGATACCTGGAGTAATAGGCAAGTTTGGCCTTGGAGTACAAAATGAAGCAGGGCAAAGGCTAACAGAGTTTTGCCAAGAGAACACACTGGTCATAGCAAACACCTCTTCCAACAACACAAGAGACAACTCTACACATGGACATCACCAGATGGTCAATAATGAAATCAGATTGATTATATTCTTTGCAGCTGAAGATGGAGAAGCTCTGTACAGTCAGTAAAAAACAAGACTGGGAGTTGACTGGCTCAGATCATAAGCTCTTTATTGCAAAATATGGGCTTAAATTGCAGAAAGTAGGGAAAACCACTAGACCATTCAGGTATAACCTAAATCAATTCCTTTATGATTATAAGGTAGAGGTGACAAATAGATTCAGTGGAGAGATCTGGTAGACAAAGTGCCTGAAGAACTATGGACAGAGGTTTGTAACATTGTACAGGAGGCAGTGACCAAACTGTCCCTAGGAAAAAGAAATGCAGCAAGGCAAAATGGTTGTCTGACTAGGTCTTACAAATAATGAGAAAAAAAGAGAAGGGAAAGGTAAAGGAGAAAGGAAACAATATACCCAATCAAATGCAGAGTTCCAGAGAATAGCAGGGAGAAATAAGAAAGCCTTCTTAAGTGAACAACGCAAAGAAATAGAAGAAAGCAATAGAACAGGAAAGACTAGAGATCTCTTCAAGAAAATTAGAGATACCAAGGGAACATTTCATGCAAAAATGGGCACAATAAAGGACAGAAATAATATGGACCTAACAGAAGCAGAAGAGATTAAGAAGAGGTGGCAAGAATACACAGAAGAGCTATATAAAAAAGATCTTAATGACCCAGATGATGATGGTATGAAAACTCACCTAGAACCAGACATCCTGGAATGTGAAGTCAAGTGGGCCTTAGGAAGCATCACTATAAACAAAGCTAGTGGAAGTGATAGAATTCCAGATGAGCTATTTCAAATCCTAAAATATGATGCTGTTAAAGTGCTACATTCAATATGCCAGCAAATTTGGAAAACTCAGCAGTGGTCACGGAACTGGAAAAGGTCAGTTTTCATTCTAATCCCAAAGAAAGGCAATGCCAGAGAATGTTCAAACTACCATGAAATTTTGCTCATTTCACATGCTAGCAAGATAATGCTCAAAATCCAAGCTAGACTTCAACAGTGTATGAACCGAGAACTTCCAGATGTACAAGCTGGATTTAGAAAAAGCAGAGGAACCAGAGATCAAATTGACAACATCCATTGGATCATAGAAAAAGCAAGAAAATTCCAGAAAAACATTTACTTCTGCTTCATTGACTATGCTAAAGCCTTTGATTGTGTGGATTACAACAAACTGGAAAATTCTTAAGGAGATGGGAATACCAGATTACCTTACTTGTCCTGAGAAACCTGTATGCAGGTCAAGAAGCAACAGTTAGAACCAGACATGGAACAAAAGACTGGTTCAAAATTGGGAAAGGAGTACGTCAAGGCTGTATATTGTCACTCTGCTTATTTAACTTATATGCAGAGTACATCATGCGAAATGCCAGGTTGGGTGAATCACAAGCTGGAATCAAGATTGCCAGGAGAAATATCAACATCAGATATGTAGATGATACCAACCTAATTGTAGAAAGTTAAAAAGAACTAAGGAGCTTCTTGATTAGTGTGAAAGAGGAGAGTGAAAAAGCTGGTCTTAAAACCCAACATTCAAAAAACTAAGATCATGGCATCTGATCCCATCACTTCATGGCAAATAGATGGGGGGAAAATGGAAACAGTGACAGACTTTATTTTCTTGAGCTCCAAAATCACTGCAGATGGTGACTGCAGCCATGAAATTAAAGACGCTTGCTCCTTGGAAGAAAAGCTATGACAAATCTAGAGAGTGTATTAAAAAGCAGAGACATCATTTTGCCAACAAAGGTCTATATAGTCAAAGCTATGGTTTTTCTGGTAGTCATGTATGGATGAGAGTTGGACCATAAAGAAGTCTGAATGCCAAAGAATCGATGCTTTCAAACTGTGGTGCTAGAGAAGACTCTTGAGAGTCCCTTGGACTGCAAGGAGATCAAACCTGTCAATCCTAAAGGAAATCAACCCTGAATATTCACTGGAAGGACTGATGCTGAAGCTGAAACTCCAATACTTTGGCCACCTGATGGGAAGAGTCAACTCATTGGAAAAGACCCTGATGCTGGGAAAGACTGAGGGCAGGAGGAGAAGGGGGTGACAGAGGATGAGATGGTTGGATGGCATCACCAACTCAATGGACATGAGTTTGAGCAAACTCCAGGAGATAGTGAGGGACAAGGAAGCCTGGCATGTTGCAGTCCATGGGGTCACAAATAATTGGACACAACTCAACGACTGAACAACAACAAGTGTACCATGGATGATATTAGTCAGGAACAGGTGAGTATTATGGCTGATGGTGGGTGTGGGCTGTGGAAAACATAACCAGAGTTAAGGAAATGAGTTGTCAGAGAAGGCTGGTGAGAGAGAAGGATGGTGGGCAGGGGTGGTGAGATACATAAAGAGGGATGCAGAGCAGATAAGACAGGGTCAGGTTGTGACAGGGAAGTTGAATTGTGGCTGGGGCTTCATGTCAGTTGGCTTCCCTGGTGGCTCAGACTGTAAAAATTTACCTGTGACACAGGAGACCCAGGTTCAATCCCAGAAGATTTCCTGGAGAATGGAATTGGTATTCAGTATTCTTGCCTGGAGAATTCCATGGACAGAGAAGCCTGGCAGGATACAGTCCATGGGGTCGCAAAGAGTTGGACGCTACTGTATGGCTAACAACACTGCATGTCAGTAGGTGATGAGGAATTTTGTCAAGTGCTTTTTCTACATCTGTCGACATGGTCATCAATTTTCCCATTTATTCTTTTCATATGGTGAATTAATTATATTAGTTGATTTTCATGTTTCAAACCCACCTTGCCTTCCTGAGATAAATCCAAAGTTTTCATGGTATATAATCCTTTTTATGTGTTTCTAGATTTGGTTTCCTAATATTCTATTGAGAATTTTTACATCTATATTAATGAGGGATATAGCTCTATCTATATTTCTTGTGATGCTTCTGTATCAAGGTGTCAAGGTCATATTGGTCTCATAGAAGGAGTTGGAAGAAACTTTCTTTTTCCTTATTTTCTGGGTTTATTACAAATTGATGTTATTTCTTTTAAAAATATTTTCTAGAATTAGTGAAACTCTGTGGTTTTGTGCTTGTCTTTTGGGGATGATTTCAAATATCAATTCAATTTCTTCACTTGTTTTAGGATTATTCAAATTTTCTATTTTTAAATTTTTAATTATTTTAATTGGAATATAATTGCTTTTTGATAATTTCTGTTGTACAGTAAAGTGAATCAGCCACACACACACACACACACACACACACATATATATATATCCCCTCTTCCTTGGATTTCCTTCCTATTTAGGTCACCACAGAGCATTGAGTAGAGTTTCCTGTGCTATACAGTAGGTTCTCATTAGTTATCTATTTTATACATTGTACAGCATATATGTCAATCCCAATCTCTCAATCCATCCCATCCTCCCTTTCCCCTTCAGTTATCAATATTAGTTCAGTCACTCAGTCACTCAGTCATGTCCAACTCTTTGTGACCCCATGGACTGCAGCATGCCAGGCTTCCCTGTCCATCACCAACTCCTGGAGCTTTGCTCAAACTCATGTCCATCGAGTTGGTGATGCCATCCAACCATCTCATCCAGGTCAGAATTTTGTATGATGTGCTCTGCATATAAGTTAAATAAGCAGGGTGACAATACACAGCCTTTGACATATTCCTTTCCCAATTTTGAATCAGTTGATTAGAATTTTCCAGTTTGTTGTGATCCACACAGTCAAAGGCTTTAGCATAGTCAATGAAGCAGATGTTTTTCTGGAATTCTCTTGCTTTTTCTATGATCCAACAGATGTTGGCAATTTGATCTCTGGTTCCTCTGCCTTTTCTAAATCCAGCTTGTACATCTGGAAGTTCTCAGTTCATGTACTGTTGAAGTCTAGCTTGAAGGATTTTGAGCATTACCTTGCTAGCATGTGAAATGAGCTCAATTTTTCAGTAGTTTAAACATTCTTTGGCATTGCCATTCTTTGGGATTGGAATGAAAACTGACCTTTTCTAGTCCTGTGGCCACTGCTGAGTTTTCCAAATTTGCTGGCATATTGAATGCAGCACTTTAATAGCATCACCTTTTAGGATTTGAAATAGCTCAGCTGGAATTCCATCACCTCCACTAGCTATATTTGTAGCACTGCTTCTTAAGACCCACTTGACTTCCACTCCAGGATATCTGGCTCTAGATGAGTGATCACACCATCATAGTTATCTGACTCATGAAGATACTATTTGTATAGTTCTGTGTATTCTTGCCACCTCTTCTTAATGTCTTCTGCTTCTGTTAGGTCCATATTATTTCTGTCCTTTATTGTGCCCATCTTTGCATGAAATGTTCCCTTGGTATCTCTAATTTTCTTGAAGAGATCTCTAGTCTTTCCCATTCTATTGTTTTCCTTTATTTCTTTTCATTGTTCACTTAAGAAAACTTTCTTATCTCTCCTTGCTATTCTTTGGAAATCTGCATTCAAATGGGTATATCTTTCCTTTTCTCCTTTGCCTATTGCTTTTCTTTTCTCAGCTGTTTGTATGAACGTTAGGTGTACATAATTCAGTCCATATCTGGGTGTCTTACACAAAAGAAACCTAGTTTCTCATAGTTCAGTGGGATATAAGTCTAAGATCAGTGTGCCAACAGGATTGGGTACTTCTGAGACCTCTCTCCTTGACTTGCAGATGGTTACCCTCTTGCTGCCTCTTCACATGGCTGTCCTGTCCTGTGTATACTCCTCGTGTGTCTTTGTGTGTTCAGATTACCTCTTCTTTTAAGGAACAACTCTAATGCCTCACTTTAATTTAGTCACTTCTCTAAAGACCCTATCTCTGAATTTAATCACATTCTGAGATATGGAGACCAGAGCTTCAACATGAATTTGGGGAGGACCCACTCCCATAACAGTTTAATATCCAGAATACATGATACATATATCATGTATACATAATACAGAAGTCTTACAGCTCAAAAACAACAAAAACAATCTATCTGATTTTTTAAATGGACAAAGGGCTTGAATAGACATTTCTCCAAAGAAAATATACTGAAATGGCCAATAAGCACATGAAAAGATGCTCATCATTAGTAATTAGGGAAATGCAAATCAAAACCACTGTGAAATACTACCTCACAGCCACTAGGATGACTATTATTAAGAAAAAAAAAGAAAAGGGAAGAAGTGTTGGTGAAGATATAGAGAACTGGAATCCTGTATACTGTGCTGGGAATGTAAAATGGTGCAGCCACTATGGAAAACAGTATGATGTTTCCTCAAAAAATTAAAAATTAAATTACCATACTACCTAGCAATTCCTACTTCTGGGTATATATCCAAAATAATTTAAATAAAAATCTTAAGGAGATATTTGTACACCCATGTTCATATCAGCATTTTCTATAATATCCAAAATGTGGAAGCAACCCAAGTGTCCACTGATGGATGAATGGATAAACAAAATGTGGTATACTCATACAATGGGATATTGGTCAGCCTTAAATAAAAAAGGAAGGAAATTCTGACATACACTACAAAGTGGATGAACTTTGAAGACATTATGCTATATGAAACATGTCAGTCACAAAAAGACAAATACTGTATTATTTCACTTATATGAGGTATCTAGAGTAGTCAAATTCATAGAAACAGAAAGTAGAATGGTGGTTTCCAGGGCCTGGAGAAATGGGGCAATGGAGAGTTGTTGTTTAATGGGTAGAGAGTTTTAGTTTTGCAAAATGAAAAAATTCTTGAGATTGGTTGTGTAACACTGTAAATGTACTTAAATCTGCTGAACTGTATACTTAAGAATGGTAAGATAGTAAACTTTATGTTATGTATATTTTACCACAATTATTAAAAAATCAAAAAGTAAGAGATACTAAAAATAAGTTTATACTCATTTAATTTGACAGCTGAGCAGAAATAAGCCAGTTCTCAAAAACCAAAAACTACCAAAACTTAACCTAGAAGATAAAGACAACCTGAATATACATACTGATATAATCATTAAGGGAAAATATGTATTAAAAACTCTCCAAAAAAAAACTTGACAACTAGGTGGTTTTACTCGACAATTTTACCAAACATTCAGAGAAAATAACATCAGTTTTACATAAACATGGAAGAATAGAGAAAACCTCACAATTCATTTTATGATGTCAGAATTAACCTGATACTAAATAAGACAAAGACTGCATATAAAAATTAAACTATATATGAATAGTATCCTGAATATAGATTCAAGAGTTCCCCTCAACTATGGCTGATTCATGATTCATGTTGATATACGGCAGAAACCAACACAATATTGTAAGGCAATTATCCTCCAACTAAAAAAAATTTTTTTAAATAATTCTCCAAAAATTTAGCAAATAGAATCCAATAATATATAAAAAGAATAATATGGCACAAACATGTAGGTTTTACCCCAAGTGTGAAAGTCTGGTTCAATAGTCAAAATTCAGTCAATGCAATCAAGCATATCAGCAGGAGAAAAAATAATAATAGTCATCATATGACCTTCTTTATCCTAATGATATATGGGATTGGCACATCAACTTGCACAGAAAAAGGATTCAACAAAATCCAAGTCTATTCATGATTATAAGAAGAAAAACATTTACTATACGAGGAACAGAGAGGAACTTCCTCAACCTGAAAAGATCTTTTTTAAAAAAGAAAAGCCCTACAGGTAACATCATACTTAATGGCATAAGGCTAAATTGTTGTTCAGTTGCTAAGTCAGGTCCGACTCTTTGCAACCTCATGGACCACAGCACGCCAGACTTCCCTATCCCTCACCATCTCCTGGAGTTCACCCAAATTCATGTCCATTGAATCGGTGATGCTATCCAACCATCTCATCCTCTGCCACCCTCTTCTCCTTTTGCCTTCAATCTTTCCCAGCATCAGGGTCTTTTCCAATGAGTCTTCACATTAGGTGAATGAGTTCTTCACATTAGGTGAATGAGTTCTTCACATTAGGTGGCCAAAGTATTGGACCTTCAGCTTCAGCATTAGTCCTTTCAACGAGTATTTAGGGTAGACTGGCTTGATCCACTTGCAGTCCAAGGGATTCTCAAGAGTCTTTTCTAGCACCACAGTTTGAAAGCATCAGTTCTTTGGTGCTCAGCTTCTTTATGGTCCAACTCTCACATCCGTACATGACTACTGGAAAAACCATAGCTTTGACTATATAGACCTTTGTCGGCAAAGTGATGTCTTTGCTTTTTAATACACTGTCTAGGTTTGTCATAGCTTTCCTTCCAAGAAGCAAGTGTCTTCTAATTTCATGGCTGCAGTCACCATCTGCAGTGATTTTGGAGCCCAAGAAAAGAAAATCTGTCACTGCTTCCACTTTTCCCCCTTCTATTTGCCATGAAGTGATGGGACCAGATGCCATGATCTTCATTTTTTGAATGTTGAGGGGTTTTTTTTTATTGTAGTTTTATTTTTCGTTTCTGTTTTTTTCATTTTTTATTAGTTGAAGGCTAATGACTTTACAATATTGTAGTGGTTTTTGCCGTACATTGACATGAATCAGCCATGGATTTACATGTGTTCCCCATCCCGATCCCCCCTCCCAAATGTTGAGTTTTAAGCCAGTTTTTTCACTCTCCTCTTTCACCCTCATCAGAGAGCTCTTTAGTTCCTCTTCCCTTTCTGCCATTAGAATGATATCATCTGCATATCTGAGGTTGTTGATATTTCTCCCAGCAATCTTGATTCCAGCTTGTAACTCATCCAGCCCAGCATTTCTCATGATGTACTCTGCATAGAAGTTAAATAAACAGGGTGACAATATACAGCCTTGTCATACTCCTTTCCCAATTTTGAACCAGTCCATTGTTCCATGTAAGGTTCTAACTGTTGCTTCTTGACCCACATACAGGTTTCTCAGGAGACAGGTAAGATGGTCTGGTATTCCCATCTCTTTAAGAATTTTCCAGTTTGTTGTGATCCACAAGTCAAAGGCTTTCACGTAGTCAGTGAAACACGAGTAGATACTTGGAGAGTTCTGACAAAATGTGGTCCACTGGAGGAGGGAATGGCAAACCACTCCAGTATTCTTGTTGGGAGAACCCCGTGAACAACATAGAAAGGCAAAAATATATGCCATTATAAGGCTAAATGCTCTGCCTCTAAGATTGAGGACAATGCAAGGGTGTCTACTCTCATCACAGTAGCAAGAGATCTAATCACTGCAATGAAGCAAGAACAAGAAAAAAAGTAATACAAATTGAAAAGGAAGAAATAAAACTATCTCTATTCACAGACAATATTGTCTATGCAGAAAATGAAAGGAACATACAAAAAAACCCAACCAGTTAAAAAATGAGTTCAGTGACTTCACACAGTATAAGGTCAACAAACAAAAATCATCCACATTTCTATAACCTATGATCAAATGGAAAACAAAATGTAAAAAGGTAATACTGTTTACAATTGCTCCAAAAGAAATATGATATTTATGTATAAATCTAACAAAAATTGTACAAGGTCTGTATGATGAAAATTATGTGTTGCTGATGAAAGAAATGAAAGAAGATATAAATGCCAAGAGCTGGGGGACAAAGCAGGCCAGACCAACTGCATCACCAACAGTCAACTAACAGGAAAAAGGGAAGACAGAACCATGTAGCCCTTCCATTACACACTAAAAGAACACACCACGTAATAGAAATTTTTGACCCAGAGAGACCAATATTAAGATATATTCTCATAAAATTACTGGGTCTTTTATTTATTTATTTATTAGTTGGAGGCTAATTACTTTACAACATTGCAGTGGTTTTTGTCATACATTGAAATGAATTAGCCATGGATTTACATGTATTCCCCATCCTGGTCCCCTCTCCCACCTCCCTCTCCACCCCATCCCTCTGGGTCTTCCCAGTGCACCAGGCCTGAGCACTTGTCTCATGCATCCAACCTGGGCTGGTGATCTGTTTCACCCTAGATATACATGTTTCGATGCTGTTCTCTTGAAACATCCCACCCTCGCCTTCTCCCACAGAGTCCACAAGTCTGTTCTATACATCTGAGTCTCTTTTTCTTTTTTTGCATATAGGGTTATCGTTACCATCTTTCTAAATACCATATATATGTGTTAGTATACTGTAATGGTCTTTATCTTTCTGGCTTACTTCGCTCTGTATAATGGGCTACAGTTTCACCCATCTCATTAGAACTGATTCAAATGAATTCTTTTTAATGGCTGAGTAATATTCCATGGTGTATATGTACCACAGCTTCCTCATCCATTCGTCTGCTGATGGGCATCTAGGTTGCTTCCATGACCTGGCTATTATAAACAGTGCTGCGATGAACATTGGGGTGCACGTGTCTCTTTCGGATCTGGCTTCCTCAGTGTGTATGCCTAGAAGTGGTATTGCTGGGTTATATGGCAGATCTATTTCCAGCTTTTTAAGGAATCTCCACACTGTTTTCCATAGTGGCTGTACTAATTTGCATTCCCACCAACAGTGTAAGAGGGTTCCCTTTTCTCCACACCCTCTCCAGCATTTATTGCTTGTAGATTTTTGGAATAGCAGCCATCCTGACTGGCGTGTAATGGTACCTCATTGTGGTTTTCATTTGCATTTCTCTGATAATGAGTAATGTTGAGCATCTTTTCATGTGTTTGTTAGCCATCTGTATGTCTTCCTTGGAGAAATGTCTGTTTAGTTCTTTGGCCCATTTTTTGATTGGGTCATTTATTTTTCTGGAGTTGAGCTGGAGGAGTTGCTTGTATATTTTTGAGATTAATCCTTTGTCTGTTGCTTCGTTTGCTATTATTTTCTCCCAATCTGAGGGCTGCCTTTTCACCTTGCTTATAGTTTCCTTTGTTGTGCAAAAGCTTTTAAGTTTCATTAGGTCCCATTTGTTTAATTTTGCTTTTGTTTCTAAAAGTCTGGGATGTGGGTCATAGAGGATCCTGCTGTGATTTATGTCGGAGAGTGTTTTGCCTATGTTCTTCTCTAGGAGTTTTATAGTTTCTGGTCTTACATTTAGATCTTTAATCCATTTTGAGTTTATTTTTGTGTATGGTGTTAGAAAGTGTTCTAGTTTCATTCTTTTACAGGTGGTTGACCAGTTTTCCCAGCACCACTTGTTAAAGAGGTTCTCTTTTTTCCATTGTATATCCTTGCCTCCTTTGTTGAAGATAAGGTGACCATAGGTTCGTGGATTTATCTCTGGGCTTTCTATTCTGTTCCATTGATCTATATTTCTGTCTTTGTGCCAGTACCATACTGTCTTGATGACTGTGGCTTTGTAGTATAGTCTGAAGTCAGGCAGGTTGATTCCTCCAGTTCCATTCTTCTTTCTCAAGGTTACTTTGGCTATTCGAGGTTTTTTTGTATTTCCATACAAATTGTGGAATTATTTGTTCTAGTTCTGTGAAAAATACCGTTGGTAGCTTGATAGGGATTGCATTGAATCTATAGATTGCTTTGGGTAGTATAACCATTTTGACAATATTGATTCTTCCAATCCATGAACACGGTATATTTCTCCATCTGTTGTGTCCTCTTTGATTTCTTTCATCAGTGTTTTATAGTTTTCTATGTATATGTCTTTTGTTTCTTTGGGTAGATGTACTCCTAAGTATTTTATTCTTTTTGTTGCAATGGTGAATGGTATCGTTTCCTTAATTTCTCTTTCTGTTTTCTCATTGTTAGTGTATAGGAATGCAAGAGATTTCTGTGTGTTAATTTTATATCCTGCAACTTTACTGTATTCATTGATTAGCTCTAGTAATTTTCTGGTAGAGTCTTTAGGGTTTTCTATGTAGAGGATCATGTCATCTGCAAACAGAGAGAGTTTCACTTCTTCTTTTCCTATCTGGATTCCTTTTACTTCTTTCTCTGCCCTGATTGCTGTGGCCAACACTTCCAAAACTATGTTGAATGGTAGTGATGAGAGTGGGCACCCTTGTCTTGTTCCTGATTTCAGGGGAAATGCTTTCAATTTTTCACCATTGAGGGTGATGCTTGCTGTGGGTTTGTCATATATAGCTTTTATTATGTTGAGGTATGTTCCTTCTATTCCTGCTTTCTGGAGAGTTTTAATCATAAGTGGATGTTGAATTTTTTCAAAGGCTTTTTCTGCATCTATTGATATAATCATATAGTTTTTATTTTTCAATTTGTTAATGTGGTGTATTACATTGATTGATTTGCGGATATTAAAGAATCCTTGCATTCCTGGGATAAAGCCCACTTGGTCATGGTGTATGATTTTTTTAATATGTTGTTGGATTCTGTTTGCTAGAATTTTGTTAAGGATTTTTGCATCTATGTTCACCAGTGATATTGGCCTGTAGTTTCTTTTTTTGTGGCATCTTTGTCTGGTTTTGGAATTAGGGTGATGGTGGCCTGATAGAATGAGTTTGGAAGTTTACCTTCTTCTGCAATTTTCTGGAAGAGTTTGAGTAAGATAGGTGTTAGCTCTTCCCTAAATTTTTGGTAGAATTCAGCTGTGAAGCCATCTGGTCCTGGGCTTTTGTTTGCTGGAAGATGTCTGATTACAGTTTCGATTTCCTTGCTTGTGATGGGTTTGTTAAGATCTTCTATTTCCTCCTGATTCAGTTTTGGAAAGTTATACTTCTCTAAGAACTTGTCCATTTCTTCCAAGTTGTCCATTTTATTGGCATAGAGCTGCTGGTAGTAGTCTCTTATGATCCTTTGTATTTCAGTGTTGTCTGTTGTGATCTCTCCATTTTCGTTTCTAATTTTGTTAATTTGGTTCTTCTCCCTTTGTTTCTTAATGAGTCTTGCTAATGGTTTGTCAATTTTGTTTATTTTTTCAAAAAAACAGCTTTTAGCTTTGTTGATTTTTGCTATGGTCTCTTTAGTTTCTTTTGCATTTATTTCTGCCCTAATTTTTAAGATTTCTTTCCTTCTACTAACCCTGGGGTTCTTCATTTCTTCCTTCTCTAGTTGCTTTAGGTGTAGAGTTAGGTTATTTATTTGGCTTTTTTCTTGTTTCTTGAGGTAGGCCTGTAATGCTATGAATCTTCCCCTTAGCACTGCTTTTACAGTGTCCCATAGGTTTTGGGTTGTTGTGTTTTCATTTTCATTCATTTCTATGCATATTTTGATTTCTTTTTTGATTTCTTCTATGATTTGTTGGTTATTCAGAAGCGTGTTGTTTAGCCTCCATATGTTTGGATTTTTAATAATTTTTTTCCTGTAATTGAGATCTAATCTTACTGCACTGTGGTCAGAAAAGATGACTGGAATGATTTCAATCTTTTTGAATTTACCAAGACTAGATTTATGGCCCAGGATGTGATCTATTCTGGAGAAGGTTCCCTGTGCACTTGAGAAAAAGGTGAAGTTGATTGTTTTGGGGTGAAACGTCCTATAGATGTCAATAAGGTCTAGCTGGTCCATTGTGTCCGTTAAAGTTTGTGTTTCCTTCTTCATTTTCTGTTTAGTTGATCTATCCATAGTTGTGAGTGGGGTATTAAAGTCTCCTACTATTATTGTGTTACTATTAATTTCCTCTTTCATACTCGTTAGTGTTTGCCTTACATATTGCAGTGCTCCTATGTTGGGTGCATATATATTTATAATTGTTATATCTTCTTCTTGGATTGATCCTTTGATCATTATGTAGTGTCCATCTTTGTCTCTTTTCACAGCCTTTATTTGAAAGTCTATTTTATCTGATATGAGTATTGCAACTCCTGCTTTCTTTTGGTCTCCGTTTGCGTGGAATATTTTTTTTCAGCCCTTCAGTTTTAGTCTGTATGTGTCCCTTGCTTTGAGGTGGGTCTCTTGTAGACAGCATATACAGGGGTCTTGCTTTTGTATCCATTCAGCCAGCGTTTGTCTTTTGGTTGGGGCATTCAACCCATTTACATTTAAGGTAATTATTGATAGGTATGGTCCCGTTGCCATTTATTTTGTTGTTTGGGATCCACGTTTACACCACCTTTCTGTGTTTCCTGTCTAGAGAAGATCCTTTAGTATTTGTTGAAGAGCTGGTTTGGTGGTGCTGAATTCTCTCAGCTTTTGCTTGTCTGTAAAGCTTTTGAGTTCTTCATATCTGAATGAGATCCTTGCTGGGTAGAGTAATCTTGATTGTAGGTTATTCTCTTTCATTACTTTAAGTATGCCCTGCCATTCCCTTCTGGCCTGAAGGGTTTCTATTGATAGATCAGCTGTTATCCTTATGGGAATCCCTTTGTGTGTTATTTGTTGTTTCTCCCTTGCTGCTTTTAATATTTGTTCTTTGTGTTTGATCTTTGTTAATTTGATTAATATGTGTCTTGGGGTGTTTCGCCTTGGGTTTATCCTGTTTGGGACTCTCTGGGTTTCTTGGACTTGGTTGGCTACTTCCTTCCCCATTTTAGGGAAGTTTTCAGCTATTATCTCCTCGAGTAACTTCTCATGGCCTTTCTTTTTGTCTTCTTCTTCTGGGACTCCTATGATTCGAATGTTGGGGCATTTCACATTGTCCCAGAGGTCCCTGAGGTTGTCCTCATTTCTTTTGATTCTTTTTTCTTTTTTCCTCTCTGCTTCATTTATTTCCACCATTTTATCTTCTAACTCACTTATCCTATCTTCTGTCTCTGTTATTCTACCCATGGTTCCCTCCAGTGTTTTTGATCTCATTTATTTCATTATTAATTTTTAATTGACTTTTTTTTATTTCTTCTAGGTCCTTGTTAAACCTTTCTTGCATCTTCTCAATCTTTGTCTCCAGGCTATTTATTTGTAACTCCATTTTGTTTTCAAGATTTTGGATCATTTTTATTATCATTATTCTAAATTCTTTTTCAGGTAGATTCCCTATTTCCTCCTCTTTTGTTTGACTTGGTGGGCTTTTTTCATGTTCCTTTAGCTGTTGGGTATTTCTCTGCCTTTTCATCTTATTTAGATTGCTGTGTCTGGAGTGGGCTTTCTATATTCTTGTGGTCTGTGGTTCCTTTTTATTGTGGAGGTTTCACCCAGTGGGTGGGGTTGGACGATTGGTTTGTCAAAGTTTCCTGGTTAGGGAAGCTTGTGTCAGCGTTCTGGTGGGTGGAATTGGATTTCTTCTCTCTGGAGTGCAGTGGAGTGTCCAGTAATGAGTTTTGCGATGGGTCTCTGTGTTAGGTGTGACTTTGGAGAGCCTGTATGTTGACACTCAGGTCTATGTTCCTGCGTTGCTAAAGAATTTGCGTGGTATGTCTTGTACTAGAGCTTATTGGCTCTTGGGTGGTGGTTGGTTTTAGTGTAGGTATGGAGGCTTTTGGATGGTCTCTTATTCCTTAATGTTCCGTGTAGTCAGGAGTTTTCTGGTTTTCTCAGGTTTTGGGCTTAAGTCTCCTGCCTCTGGATTTCAGTTTTATTCTTCCAATAGTCTCAAGACTTCTCCAACTATACAGCACTGATAATAAAACTTCTAGGTTAATGGTGAAAAGATTCTCCACTGTGAGAGACAACCAGAGAGATTCACAGAGTTACATGAAGAATAGGAGAGGGAGGAAGGAGATAGAGGTGAGCAGGAGGAGAAAAAGGGGACTCAAGAGGAGAGAGACAGATCTACACAGTTATCTGTTCCCAAAGTGTTCTCTGTAGCCCAGACACCCACAAAGATTCACAGAATTGGATTGGGAAGAGAAGGGGAAAGGAGGAAATAGAGGTGTTCTGAGGTAGAAAACAGAGAGTCAAAAGTGGGAGAGTAATCACCACACTCCTGTATAGAAATGGGAACTGAATATTGGATTCTTAAATGTCCAAAATTTATATCACATACTGAAAAACAAAGATTAAAAATCTAGTGTAGAGGTTAGACTCTTTGAAGTACAATATTTAAAAACAAATACAAAAACACACAAAAAAATTAGAAATGTATATGAAGTTTGGTTTAAAAATAGGGTTTCTCTCTCTCTCTCTTTTTTTTTTTTGGCAAGGTTATAGTGAAATGAAAATGAAAATTAAGGAATAATAGAGGAGTATTAGAGGACTTTAAAAGGAAATAGAAGAGAAAAACAAGAAAAAGAAAAAAAATTTTTTTTTCCTAATTAAAAAATCGTAAAAATATATGAAAATGAAAGTTGAGGAGTAATGGGGGAGTAATAGGGAATTTTAAAAGAAAATAAAAGAGAAAAAATAAAAAATTTTAAAAAAAAGGAAAGAAAAAAAATTTTTTTTTCCTAATTAAAAAAATCGTATAAATATATGAAAATGAAAGTTGAGGAGTAATGGGGGAGTAATAGGGAATTTTAAAAGAAAATAAAAGAGAAAAAATAAAAAATAAAAAAAAGGGAAAGAAAAAAAATTTTTTTTTTTAATTTTATAAATTAAAAAAAAAAAAACATATATATCTAGGAATTTCTCTGAGGTTGTTGCGGTCAGCGTAGGTTCAGTTCAATTTCAGATAGCTCCTCTTTCCAGCTTACACTTCTAGATATCTATAGGCCCCTTCCGGTGTAGTCGGTGTTACCTTCAGGGATTTTAATCTGTTGCACCGGTCCTTTCTGAAGCGGTTCCCTTTGTTTATTTTGGCTTCTGTTTGCCGTCTCTTTGGTGTCTAATTTCCGCCCTGACACAGGCGGGCGGAGGTGATCTCTTATTTAGGTTCGCTAGTTCAGTTCAGTCCTGCTACGGGGAGGGCGGGGCGCTGCAGACAGATACCGCTCTGTGTGGCTAGCACTCACCGGCCACACTGGGTTTGCCCCGCTCACAGGTGTCAGTGCTTTCCCCGTCTACACTGCTCAGGCTCCTGGCTGCTCTATATGGAGCGGGCCCTGCGTTGAGTGCGGTTCCAGTTTTCTGGTACTCCACAAAAGCGCGGATTCGGTTGCGCCTGCGTTTTGTGCCTTTCCTGGCCTGAGCGGCCCAGGCAGCCAGAGGCTTGGGCGCACTCTCTCCGGGTACGGCGCTTTTCCCCTCCGCGACCCCAGCGCGCGCCGCCAGTCGGGTCTCAGGAAGTCTTTAGATAGGAACCGGGGGCCTGTTTGCAGTGTGGGAGGGGGTGGCTTCTCAGGGACTGAGTTTGCCCTTTTCCCCTTCCCCCTGCCTCCTACCTCCAGCGGGGACGGGCCGGCTCTTTTCTGGACTTTCTCAGTCCCTTTGTTTTGCGAACCGCAGGCAGTGTGTTCCGGCCGGTTAATTTTGTCCCACCGTTTAAAAAAAGCTCCCTCCGATTGCTCTCAGGGTCTTCAGGCCGGTCCTTACCCTAAGCAATGCCGCCCCCGCTTGTTGCTGGCGGGTGTGGGCGTCTGGGGTACTTTTCTGCTGGGAGTTGCTTTTAGGCACATAATCTGTGGGCCTTATTTAATTTTTCCTCCCAGTTAGATTGCCGAAAACTTCCCCCAGTCCCGCCAGTGCGAGGGTTTCCTGGTGATTGAAAACTTCCTCTATTAAGACTCCCTTCCCGGGACGGGTCACCGTCCGTAGCTCTTTTGTCTCCCTTTTTATCTTTTGTATTTTGTCCTACCTCCTTTTGAAGACAATGGGCTGCTTTTCTGGGCGCCTGATGTCCTCTGCTAGCGATCAGAAGTTGTTTTGTGAAGTTTGCTCAGCGTTCAAATGTTCTTTCGATGAATTTGTTAGGGGAGAAAGTGGTCTCCCCGTCCTATTCCTCCGCCATCTTGGCTCCTCCTGGGTCTTTTTTTTAATGTGAAAATATTCTGGGCATTTGGGGAGAAAAAGAACTTGTGACCTACAAAGTGAACAAATTTAGATTACCATCAGATTTTTCAACAGAAACATTTTATACCAAAAGAAAAGAGGGCCATATATTTAATGTGATGAAAGAAAGTTTTAGCTAAAGATCTTATATCCAACAAAACTGACTTATAAATAACACAGAGCAACTGTTATCAATAAGCAAGACTTAGAGACTATGATTCTCATGAGGAAGATTATGATTCTTCCTGAGGAAGAATCTACCAGAGAAGCAGCTCCAGATAACAAGATATGTGCTTAACCAGACATAAGGACTGGTTGTGAGCATTAAGTATCTAATTATTGTAGAACTAAGAATCGATGTCCGTTGAGTGGGACAAAGTGTTATATAGAATATATAACAATATAAAAATGGTATGACTATTTTCAAAAACTGGTGGTGGAGGAAAATGGGCAGAATATGTGCCCAAAGTGCTTTAATATCTTTAGTAATTGTATTGGTAGTAAATATTAGTATAAATATAAATGGTAAGGAAGTGGAAGAGATGCAAAAGGAATCTATAGATTTATGACCAACATTCAATTATGTCTAGGGATTCACATTTGTGTGATAAAACTACAAAAATTACAAGGAATTAATTATTATAAAAGTCAGGGTAGTGGTTTCTTACTGGGGACAGGACAGTCTGTGTGATGTGGCACATGGAAGGGATTTCTTAGGTGACTGGCAAAGTTCTATTTCACACCTGAGTGGTTTTAATCTTATAATAATTAATTAAGCCATACATTTGATCCATTTGGTTTTCATATCTATGTTTTATTTAACAATAAAAGATTATTTTTTTAAAAAGAGTCTCATAAATAGATGCAGTTGTTCCTTCCCTCTGTAGCTACAGAGTTACCATTCTTTATCCCAAACTATTTTAAAAATGTAATTTGATAAAGTGTTTTTAGGTTGAAAATATTCACAACAATGTAACTTTTGTTTCTTTGTATAAAAGAGAGATTTCTGTGTATAGAATAGCTGTTATCAATTGTTATATTCTCTCTCCTTGTAAATTTAACCTTGGAAATATCATTTGTACAACAGGATCTTGTATAATTCCAAAAGCTTGAGAAATTGTTGACAGGTCCTGTGAAAATAGTCTCTAAGAGAAGCCTGCAATTCTGATTGGTTGTCTGTCTTGATAAATTTTTACCTTTGTAAAGTTGCAATTTATATCTCTGTGTTACTAAAGGTTTTAAATAATTATTTGTAAGGTTGTTCTGTCAAGTCAGAAGTCAATCACTGGCACTTTCTTCCTCTCTCATATCAATGATTTTTAAAAGCCTCCTTACTTTGGAATTGTTCTCATTTTAACAAAAAAGTGTGCATTACAAGATGGAAAACTCTGTAACAATGACAATAAATGAACTGCTGTTAGACACAACAGGATTGAATTTTACAGTGTTTAGCAAAAGAAGCTAGAGAAAAAAAGACTGTCATACTATATAATTCCACTTACATAAAATTCAAAAACATGTAAAACTTATCTAATATGTTAAAAGTTGGGATATTAGCTAATATTTGAAGAGCCTTAGTGACCAGGAGGGAGCATGAGGGGGACCCTTAACAGGAGAAAAAACTGGAGAACACTTTGTGGTACAAGAATAGGTGATATCAAGCTAGCATGCATTTAGTGTTCCATCTTATTTTTCATTTGTCATTTTCCCCTGCATATGTTTCTCCACTTGGAACTTTATAGGGAGTTTTAACAGTGGTCTGGAGAAAGGTTCCTTTATCCCTGGGTCCTCTGACAGTCATATCATCTTTTAAAATTTTTAATTAATTTTTTTGGAGTATAGTTACTTTACAATGTTAGTTTCTACTGTACAGCAAAGTGAATCAGTCATACATATACATATTTTCACTCTTCATATCATCTTAAATACCATAAGAATTATACCCAAATAAACCAAATTCCTGAGAGACTCAGAAGATTGACTCATCAAAATGGTGGAAGAAAAATGGTGCAACCACAACAAAACTTTAATTGAAAGAAAGAAAGGGAAGCAGGGAGGGAAGAAGGGAGGAAAGAAGAGAAAAGAAAAAAGAAAACCTTTAGTTCAGCTTCATTTGTTCAGAGAATATATATTGCACTCAGCAGGGCACATACGTGACAGAATTATGAATGTCATGGTCAGCAGTTGTTGGATTATATCCTTGGAAGGGAAACAAATCTCTTGTTATCAAATCTGGTTACCCCAGTTTCTACCTCCTGGCAGATTTCCCCTGTCCTTGTCCTCAAGGGACAGTCCTGAGAGGAACACTGGAGATAACTGACCACAAGGATCTGTTTCGTTACATCAGCCCATTTCTGTCTAGGGCTGGTATCTTTGTCAGGGAACCTGGGGGTTTCCAAAGGAGCTATGATTCCCTGGCACGCTCAGTTAAGTTGTACACAAGTCCCTGTTTTTGAGGCTTGGGGCTTTTCTGGTGACAACTCCTGCTGTGACTTGCCAACTTTTATTTCATTTTGGAAGACTCTATTGTCCTTAGCCAATGCCAGAAATTGCTCCACTATTTTCTAACATTCAGATTTGGGAATGAAACCACTGATATTAGTTTGATACTTTTTCTTTAATAGGTATCCCTTTCTATCTGAAAAGTCAGGGCAGTGGTTCAAATTATGTAGATCTGCTTTCATCAACCTTTTAAAAAACCTTTTTATTTTGAAATAATTTTAGATTCACAAGAACAGATCTTATTTTGAATTTCAGCTCTTCCATTTTTTAGATGTGTCCTTGGCAAGTTATTTAAACTCTCTGAACCTACATTAACTCCTTTAAACATTTCCAGGACTGTACTGACCACCAACATCCAACTCTCAGGACCATGGACTTGCCGAAACTGATCCCCATCCACAGAATCACTCCATCAATTAGACAGTGTACCTGACCATACAGCATCCTCCTCTCTACCCTGTAGCCAGTATGCTAAGCTACAGCACTCCATATACCCTTTCAGCATGAGGGTCCTTAAAGTTTCTGGGGCCAGAAACACATGGTCTATTATGCTGGCTTTGGAGCTTCTCTACCAGACTGCAACAGAATTCCAATGGTGTTAGTGAACATTAACCTAGAGTCAGAATTTACTGTCTTGACAATCTAGTGATGTAATTCTATTCTGCCTCTAATCCCTGTATTCCTTGGTCACTGTCCAAATCAATGCATTTTCTCATTTTCCCTATATCCCTAATGTTCTGTCTTCTCCTTTTACATAGTGCACTCTACCACTTCTCCTTGTTCTCTCAGATCCTTACAACATGCTCCCTGGAAATTCTGCACTATGATGCACAAACTCTCCTACATTCTCAACTTCTCTGAATATTCTCCTCCTGCCTTCATTTCACCCAAGCCATACCCAGTCACCATATGTATACAGCAGCTCTCTGCAGTGCAGGCTGCTCATTCTCATCTTCCCCACTTATAACAGAGTAGAGACATAAAGATGGCGACCTTATGATTTCACAATGCTACTGCCAACCAATACCCTGTCTCTATCATGAATAACACTATGCTTCTTTGAGGCCATTTGTTTCTAAAACTCTTCATTACTGTCACCTGCAAACCTATTAGACACATCGCTTCACACCTGTATAACCTTGGCAGTTGTCTCACAGTCCTCTTCATCTCAACTCCTGCTACACCCCTGATAAATTCAATATTCATTCTAGCCAACATCCTTTCCATGATCTCATCTCTAATGCCCTTTTCCCTCCACTCATCTCAGTTCCTTATGCTTACAATCACATTCTGGATTTTACCACAAACAAATTTATCCACCTCAGAAACATCCTATTAAACATCTTACTCTTCTCTCCTTATAGTTTGATACTCCACTGCTTTCACTTCTTAGACTTCATCAAGATTGATAGAACTGACACATCTACTCTCTTGCATTCATTTTCCTCTCTCCTGTGTCCTTTTTCCCTTACCCAAACTAGAATCCATGGTTCATACTTTCAATGACTGTCTTGCAAATACCTGCCAATTCCATTTCTCCATTGACTTTTCTTCGCAAACGTTAGAAACATCACAATCACAGGTGACTGTGTTCTCTCTCTGCTTGCACTTGGCTCCCAAGAATAGCTGTAGAAAGTCATAAAATGTAGCACATTGCCACTACTCTAGATGAATGGTGACAAATAAACCCTTTAAACTACCCAGTGAGTCTATCATACTTCTCTTGTGAATTTATACTTCCATTATCATCAAATCTCTCACCCCACCACCTATTCCCTCACACCCAGGACATGGCCTAATCTTCTCCTTCACAGAGAAAATAGAAGCTCTCATCTGAAAAAACATGTTCTCCACCACCAACTCTGTAAGCCTATCTCTATTTGTACCAAACCCTCCCCTTATCTAAACTTGACCCACCACCTGAAGTTTCTTCGTCTGTTCAGCATTCTCAGAATTTTGAAGTGTTGATTAGCCCTTTGTGTTGCTGTATTTTCAATGTAAATATATTAGAAGAATAGTCTACATGACAGCGTTCTCATTTCCTCATAAATCAAGTGCTTCTCAACCTCCTTAATTCTGATTCAGGCCCCCACCATTTCTAAATTTGCTCTTTCTCAGATCATCAATGACCAACAAATTTGTAAACTAAATGGCTATGTTTAAGTCCTCATCTCATGGACCACTCAGCAGCATTTTACACAGAGTTGATTACTCTCTCCCATTCTGAACACCTGGCCTTAACTTTCTGTATAACACATTCATACCATTTTGCCAAAAAAAAATTTATTTTATTCAGCAATTAAATTAAGAAATTCCTCAGAGATATCTCCTAATGCTCTTCTGTATATTTATGCTATTGTCCTATGAGATCGCACACATACCTATGGATCTGAGTACCATCCATGTGCTGATTTGTTTTAATGTTCCTTGTGAGAAAATCAATCAATACAGAAAAGTACAAAGAAGATAGCAAAAAAACCACATTAAAATGCCACACTCCAAATCAGTCATTAACATTAGGTGAAAATTATTTCAGGCATCTCCCAATGCATAAGAAAATGTTGTTTATTAAGTTCTTCTATAAGACAGTGCACCAGTGGGAAATTTTCTTCTATCCCTTGGTTGTATTTTCCTTCAAGCTAGGTTTTAAACTTGTCTTTGCATATTATGTTCCTGTTTACTTTTTTGCTTTATTACATTTACATAACTACCTTTCATCTTGCTCACATTAAAAAAAAACAACTGTGTGCAGTCCACTATTTTCTCTGATATGGGGTAGATGAAGTAGTATGCTCACCTGACCTGGAAACTTTTTGCCCCCTTCTCAGGACTACACTTCTGGGTCCTGGTGCACACAAGGTTCTGTTTGTGCCCTCCAAGAGTCTGTTTCCCCAGTCCTGTGTAAGTTCTGGCAGCTCTATGGTGGGGTTAATGGCGACCTCCTCCAAGAGGGCTTATGCCATACCCAAGTCTGCTGCACCCAGAGCCCCTGTCCCTGTGGCAGTCCACTGCTGACCCATACCTCCACAGGAGACACTCAAACACAGTTCTGTCTCAGTCTCTGTGGGGTCTCTGGGTCCTGGTGCACACAGGTATGTTTGAGCCCTCTGAGCATCTCTGGTGGGTATGGGGTTTGATTCTAAATGTGATTTCGCCCCTCTTACCATCTTGCTGGGGCTTCTCCTTTGCCCTTGGACGTGGGGTATCTCCTCACAGCTGTTCCAGTGCCATGCAGATGCAGTTCCAGTGCCTACCGACTTTCTGGGGCTTCTCTGTCCTTGGATGTGGGGTATCTGCTCACAGTCGCTCCAGCACTGTGCAGCTGCCACTCCAGTGACACACAGCTGCTGCTCCAGGAGAAAACAGCAGTGACCCCACAAGAGACTGACCCAGACTGGCCTGTGAGTGTCCAGGAGTCTCTGGTGGAGGTATGGGGTGGAGGTGTTGGCGGTAGTATTGGTGGTGGTATTGGAGGTATTGGCGGTAGCCTGCTGCAGGGTTGAGGGCACTGAGTGTAGCAGTGCATGCATGGGACCTTTTGAAGGAAGTCACCATTATCTTCATTACCTCCACCATAGTTTCAGTTCAGTTCAGTCACTCAGTCGTGTCCGACTCCTTGCGACCCCATGGACTGCAGCACCCCAGGACTCCCTGTCCATCACCAACTCCTGGAGTTTACTCAAACTCATGTCCATCGAGTCAGTGATACCATCCAACCATCTCATCCTCTGTCATCCCCTTCTCCTCTCGCCTTCAATCTTTCCCAGCATCAGGGTCTTTTCAAATGAGTCAGCTCTTTGCATCAGGTGGCCAAAGTATTGGAGTTTCAGCTTCAACATCAGTCTTTCCAATGAACATTCAGGACTGATTTCCTTTAGGATGGACTGGTTGGATCTCCTTATAGTCCAAGGGATTCTTCAAGAGTCTTCTCCAACACCACAGTTCAAAAGCATCAATTCTTCTGCACTCAGCTTTCTTTATAGTCCAGCTCTCACATCCATACATGACTACTGGAAAAACCATAGCCTTGACTAGATGGATCTTTGTTGGCAAAGTAATGTCTCTGCTTTTTAATATGCTGTCTAGGTTGGTCATAACTTTTCTTCCAAGGAGTAAGCATCTTTTTATTTCATGGCTGCAGTCACCATCTGCAGTGATTTTGGAGCCCCCCCAAAATAAAGTCTGCCACTGTTTCCACTGTTTCCCCATCTATTTGCCATGAAGTGATGGGACCAGATGCCATGATCTCTGTTTTCTGAATGTTGAGTTTTAAGCCAACTTTTTCACTCTCCTCTTTCACTTTCATCAAGAGGCTCTTTAGTTCTTCTTCACTTTCTGCCATAAGGGTGGTGTCATCTGCAGGTTATTGATATTTCTCCCAGAAATCTTGATTCTAGCTTGTGCTTCATCCAGCCCAGCATTTCTCATGATGTACTCTACATAGAAGTTAAATAAGCAGGGTGACAACATACAGCTTTGACATACTCCTTTCCTATTTGGAACCAGTCTGTTGTTCCATGTCCAGTTCTAACTGTTGCTTCCTGACCTGCATACAGATATCTCAAGAGGCAGGTCAGGTGGTCTGGTATTCCCATATCTTTCAGAATTTTCTACAGTTTATTGTGGTCCACACAGTCAAAGGCTTTGGCTAGTCAATAAAGCAGAAGTAGATGTTTCTCTGGAACTCTCTTGCTTTTTTGATGATCCAGCAGATGTTGGCAATTTGATCTCTGGTTCCTCTGCCTTTTCTAAAACCAGCTTGAACATCTGGAAATTCATGGTTCACATATTGTTGAAGCCTGGCTTGGAGAATTTTGGCCCCAGGTGAATAACAGGGAGGGAACACAGCACCCCCATCAACAGAAAATTGGATTAAAGATTTACTGAGCATGTCCCTGCCCCATCAGAACATGACCCAGTTTCCCCTCAGTTAGTCTCTCCCATCAGGAAGCTTCCATAAGCTTCTTTTTTTTTTTTTTTTGTGGAAGTGCAGAGTCTTTTTTCTTTCTTTCTTTCTTTTTTATTTATTTTTATTAGTTGGAGGCTAACTACTTCACAATATTGTAGTGGTTTTTGTCATACATTGACATGAATCAGCCATGGATTTACATGTAATTCCATAAGCCTCTTATCCTTCTCCATCAGAGGGCAGACAGACTGAAAACCACAGTTACAGAAAACTATGAGACTGTGAGCCATGCTGTGTAAGGCCAACCAAGATGGATGGGTCATGGTGAGAGTTCTGACAAAGCATGGTCCACTGGAGAAGGGAATGGCAAACCACTTCAGTATTCTTGCCTTGAGAACCCCATGAACAGTATGAACAGTATGAAAAGGCAAAAAGATAGGACACTGAAAGATGAACTCCCCAGGTCGGTAGGTGCCCAATATGCTATGGGAGATCAGTGGAGAAATAACTCCAGAAAGAATGAAGAGTACCGTATGACCCTTATGATTATACAGTGGAAGTGACAAATAGATTCAAAGGATTAGATCTGATAGACAGAGTGCCTGAAGAACTATGGATGGAGGTTCATGACATTTTAGGAGGCAGTGATCAAGACCAATCCCCAGATAAAGAAATGCAAAAAGGCAAAACGGTTGTCTGACAAGGCCTTACAAATAGCTGAGAAAAGAAGAGAAGTGAAAGGCAAAGGAGAAAAGGAAAGATACACCCATCTGAATGCAGAGTTCCAAAGAATAGCAAGGAGAGATAAGAAAGCCTTCCTCAGTGATCAATGCAAAGAAATAGAGGAAAACAATAGAATGGGAAAGACTAGAGATCTCTTCAAGAAAATTAGAGCTACCAAGGGAACATTTCATGCAAAGATGGGCACAGCATAGGACAGAAATAGTAGATGCAGAAGCAGAAGATATTAAGAAGAGGTGGCAAGAAAACACAGAAGAACTATACCATAAAACGATCTTCACGACCCAGATAATCACAATGGTGTGATCACTCAGGTAGAGCCAGACATCCTGGAATGCAAAGTCAAGTGGGCCTTAGGAAGCATCACTACGAACAAAGCTAGTGGAGGTGATGGAATTCCAGTTGAGCTATTTCAAATTCTAAAAGATGATGCTGTGAAAGTGCTGCACTCAATATGTCAGCAAATTTGGAAAACTCAGCAGTGGCCACAGGACTGGAAAAGGGCTGTGGCCCTTTTCATTCCAATCCCAAAGAAAGGCAATGCCAAAGAATGCTCAAACTACTGCACAATTGCACTCATTTCACATGCTAGCAAAGTAATGCTCAAAATTCTTCAAGCCAGGCTTCAACAGTACATGAACCATGAACTTCCAGATGTTCAAGCTGGATTTAGAAAAGGCAGAGGAACCAGAGATCAAGTTGCCAACATCTGCTGGATCATTGAAAAAGCAAGAGAATTCCAGAAAAACATCTACTTCTGCTTTACTGACTATGCCAAAGCCTTTGACTGTGTGGACCACAACAAACTGTGGAAAATTCTTAAAGAGATGGAATACCAAACCACCTGACCTGCCTCTTGAGAAATCTGTATGCAGGTCAGGAAGCAACAGTTAGAACTGGACATGGAACAACAGACTGGTTCCAAATAGGGAAAGGAGTATGTCAAAGCGGGAAACAGTGGAAACAGTGACAGACTTTATCTTTTTGGGCTCCAAAATCACTGCAGATGGTGACTGCAGCCATGAAATTAAAAGACGCTTGCTCCTTGGAAGAAAAGTTATGACCAACCTAGACAGTGTTTTAAAAAGCAGAGACATCACTTTGCCAACAAAGGTCTGTCTAGTCAAAGCTATGGTTTTTCCAGTAGTCATGTATGGATGTGAGAGCTGGACTATAAAGAAAGCTGAGCGCTGAAGAATTGATGCTTTTGAACTGTGGTGTTGGAGAAGACTCCTGAGAGTCCCTTGGACTGCAAGGAGATCCAACCAGTCCATCCTAAAGGAGATCAGTCCTGGGTGTTCACTGGAAGGACTGATGTTGAAGCTGAAACTCCAGTACACTACAGAAAGGGAAACACCTGAACTTTTTAATGGTTATTGAGTACTAACTCTAAGCTAATACTTTTCCTTGGAAAACAGAATGCCACTGTGGTCCATCAGCCAGAGGGAGGCTTATAAGGGTCAGACAATGAATTTTGAACTGGAAGAAACTGGAGAAATCTCTACATTGTTTCTTTAACCCATGGAGTAAGAGGGTTAAGAAGTCACTAGATTGTCCACCCTCTACCAATATACCAAATCAAAAGCAATATCACTGTGATGGCTTCTTAGATACACCATCATTTAAAAGTGGTCATTTAAAAGTGGACATTTAATTTCCAAATACATGGGATTTTGTTTAAAGTATCTTTAATATTAATTTCTCATTTTGATACTAATTTCTCATTTAAATGCTTTCTTCTCTGCAATCACCTCTGTGTTTTTTGTCCAAGTTTATTGAGGTTTTCACTGCCTAAGTTGAAAATCTCTCTTTTTTTTCATTCAGTTATTTTTTTTTCATTTATTTTTATTAGTTGGAGGCTAATTAAATAAATCACATTGCACTTGAAAATATGTGGGTCATTTTCAAATATCTTTTGATTTGATTTCTAACATAATTCCACAGTGATAAGAGAACAGACTCTGTATGATTTCAATACCTTTAGACCATGAAATTTTTGCACCTTGTTTTATGTCCCTGGGTATGTTCCAGTGTCTCCTAGTTTACAGTCTATGGGAACTTGAATAGAATTTGTATCCTACTGTTGTGTGAAAATTGTATAAATCTTAATTATGTTGAATTGGTTCACAGTGCTTTTCAGGTCTACTATATCCTTCTACTTCTCTGTATATTCATTCTATTAATTTTTGAGAGTTTGATATTGAAACTCCAACTAAAAATCTTAATTTATCTACTTAAAAATAATTGTAATATAGTGGAACTATATATGTAACTTTGTTCTGTATTTTCCAAGTCTCCTGTAAATGTGTTATCATACTTTCATAATTTAAAAAATAAAAATTACAAAAAGCAATATCACATGCCTGTGGAAATATCAGAAATTTCATGCCACTGACAAACTATTTATTAAAAGATGCAGAGGTAGTGATTTGTATCTTATTCTCATTCCAATTTTAGCCGTGTAAGAGATGGATGGACTTGGAGTGTGACTCTGGAGTATCATAAATATAATCAGGTGGTAATTCCACAGCAGTTGCCATCCCTGATGTGGCCTCTTTCCTGAAGCAAATCAATACTTTTTTCTAGATTCCAGGAAGCAGAAAACACTAAAAGCAGTTTGATTTTCCTGACATAGAAAGTCCTATACATTTCCTATCCTGTCCAGAGATCTAGCATATTTCCAAGTCAGAGCTCCAGTTTAGTCTTTGGAGATTTTAACCACACCACCATCCAGTGGGAATTATGCTAGTCCACTGTTGATGACATCCTGCTGATAGGACCTAAGGGAGAGGAAGGAGCAATACCCTCTAGATACCTTGGAAACATTTTTGAGGTTCTAGAGGCTTTGAGTTAAATCCTTTGGAGTTACAGGAGCCTGCTACCTCTGTGAAATTGCTAGAGGTTCAGTGGCTTGAGACACATCAAGATAGTTCCTCCAGTGTGGACTATGATAGAATGTGTGCAGTGATCATTCCTCCTTTCATCTTCTACCAGTAATGAGGCACAACACTTGGTCTGTCAATTTGGATGTTGAAGATAAAATCTTCCATCTTTGGGTGTCCTGCTCCAACTCATTTTGTAGGTGACAAGAAAAATAGCCAGTACCAAATAGGGCCCAGAGCAAATGAAGGCTCTCTGATTGTCCCACACTGCAATTCAAGCAGTCCTGCCACCAAACCCTTATGACAAAGAAAATCCAATGGTGCTTGAAGTATTTGTAACAGATCGTGATGCCATATGGGAGTCTGCAGTAATCCTTGATAAGATAATCAAATCAGTGGACCCTTCAAATCAGCTGAAGCAAATCCATGTCTCCACAAGCAAGTAGCTATTGTCTTTTTTTGAGATACTGCACCTAGCTTGCTACTGGCCCTGGTAGAGACTGACCTTGAGAAACCAGATGGCCAAGTGACCTGAACTGCCTTTCATGCACTGGATGTTGACTAATACACTAAGCCATAAAGTCTCATGTCATAAGCAGAACTTGATCATCAAAGGGAAATGGTATATGCAAAATTGGGCTTTTATTCTTCTCTGCTGCCACCTGTTCCACAACTCACACAGAGGGGTTCATTGGGAGTTTCTTATAACCTGGTGACTGGGGAGAAAGACTGTAGTCTAATGAAAGGTTCTACAGAATGTGCTGGAACCACGTAGAAATGAATTGCTGCAATACTATAGTCCCGATGAGATGCGGCCCTGGAGTACAGTGGGGAAAGCGAAATTCTCACAGTGAGAACATTGGTAAACTTACTGTCTGCCCATTTCTCCAAAAAGTACAGAGGACTGATGTGGGGGTTTACACTCATATATGGGGCTGTGGTTGATGACTGCGAGATGGAATAAGACTGGCGGACTGGTGATAAGATTTGTGGAGGAGGTGTGTGGATGCAGCTCTCTGAATGGGCCCAGAATTTGAGAATAATTGTGTCTCATGTGAACGCTTACTGAAGGGTCACTACTGTGAAGGAAGTTCTTAATGATTAGGTGAATTATAGGGAGCTCTCTGTGCAAGCCAGCCAGGCTATTTCCTAGGGCTTGAATCAACATTGCATCGAACACTCTTGTACAGATATCCTTTGACACATGTTCAAGAGATTCTTTAGGACCATGCTTTTCAAATTTTTTTGACAAGGACCCCAGAAAGAAATATATTGTGCCTTAAAACACAAGTATGCATACACATACTTATACATACACACCCATGTACATGTAAATGAAATTTTCATAAAGCAATTCCTACCCTTACTACTGGCAATGCAATCTGACATTTTCTATTTGTTTTCTTTTAGTTCACTTGTTTAATGGTAGTCACAACCCACTAAATTAATTTCACAATATATTTACTAAAGTTTCATAGTGAGTATTTTGAAAAAGCTTTGCTCTATGATACACAACTAAAAGTGGAATTTGCTGTCATAGATTATGGGTATCTTTGACTTTACTCAGTTATTCTAAATAACTATCTAAATTCTACTCTCTACAATGATGGCATCTTTGCTCCATATTCTTATGACCACTCAGTATTGTCTAAATCTCGAAGTTTTGCCTATCTCTTCAGTGTAAAATGGTCTATGAAGGAGAGTAGAAAAGCAGTAGAGTAGCAGGAGGCAGATGGGGAGTCAAGCAAGGGTTTTTTTTCCCCCTTCTTTTTAAGATGGGATCTACTAGAACATGCTTAAATACTAATGTTAGTGACCCAGAGGAGATGGGCAGATTACTGATTCTGAAAAGGGTGTGCTTGCAGGCAGGGGTTGGAGTCACATGTTCAAAGTGTTTGAAAAGTCGGGGGATGATGGGATCCAAAGTACAAGTGAAGGGACAGGAGGAGAGACATTTTCTCCCTTGTAACAGGAGGAAGAGGCTGGGTTCAGAACTAATGTAGGTTTAAAGATCAGTTGTGGGAGGATGACGCTTTTGTTTCAAAGCAGACATGGTGCCTGTGCTCAAGGAGCTTTCCAGTCCAGCAGGAAAACAGTAAGTAATTAGAAGTTATATGTGCTGAAAGGGAACATGGTGCTGTGGTAGCATTCAGTGACGGATTTGATGTAGTCTCGTGGGTCCATAGAAGGCTCTCTAAGGAAATGCCATTTTAGAAAAGATCCAAATGATGAGGAAGAGTTATTGAGGCAAAGATTGGGGAAAAAGTATACTAGGCTGAGGGAATTATATACATTATATAACATGATATTATAATAATGTTTTATATATTATACAATTATGCATTATATAATATATAGCACATACTATATAGAATATATAATTATATAATAAATATTATGGTCTTCCCAAGTGGCACAGTGGTAAAGAATCCACCTGCCAATGCAGGAGACACAAGAGACGTGGGTTCGATCCTTGGGTCGGGAAGATCCCCTGGAGTAGGCAATGGCAACCCACTCCAGTATTCTTGTCTGAAAAATCCCACGGACAGAAGAGCCTAGCAGACTACAGTCCATGGGGTTGCAAAGAGTTAGACATGACTGAGCATGCTGTACACAATAAATACTATATATATGTGTGTGTGTGTACATATATATATAATGAAATAGACATGAAATAGAGCTTAAAGTGGCTGCAAAAGTAAAAGAAGGCCAGTAATGCCAGTCTGGAGATTGAGGAGGACCAAGTCTGAGAGCAAGCTGGAGAGGCAGGCAAGGATCACATCCCTTAAGGTCTTATAGTCCCTGTAAGGAGTTTGGACTTTAACTCCAAGTTATGTGGGAAATCATTACAGAATATTAAAGAAGAGGATGGACTTGATCAGATATGCTTCTTTAAAGACATCATGATTGCTGGTTTTGGGGATCATACTGAAGATGGGTCAGAGGAGATGTGGTAAGAACCATTTTTCAATAGTTCAGGCAATAGATGCTGCTGGGTTGGACTGGACTGGTGACAGCTGATAAGAAACGATTGGAGAGATATTTATGAGATAGAATTGACAGTATTTGGTGATAGAATGTTGGTGTGTGTGGTGGGGGTGGGGGATGGCAGGGCAGGGAGATTTAAGGGAAACCCATTTTTTTTGACTTAGACTACTGGGTGGATGGTATAAAAGTTACTAAAGTGAAAGACTGAAAGAGAATCAAGTTCAGTGGAGAGGATCCTGAGTTCACTTATGATGTTCATTTTGAGCTGTGTGCAATAAATGTGTCACGGTTAGTCATTCTTTTGGCTGCTGCTACCAATGCAGACGCCAACAGAATACCCAATTAGGGGTAGTTTAAACAAATGGGCCTTAAACTTTCATAAAACAAAAGGTCTAGACGAGGGTGGCTGTTGGACTTGGTTCTGTGATTTAAAATGTCAATGCCAACATCTCCATAATTCTCTTGGCTTTTCCCCTCATGGTCACAAATGCTGTTCAAATCACAAATGCATTCAAGTCCAAGGCAGGAAGAAGAAAAAAGCAGGAAAAAAGTTTTCTTCCTTTGAGGCCTTGTCATTTGGTTCAGAAAGGGAAATTTCTCCCTAGTAGAATTCCTCTTATAGCACATTAGCCTCCCTTGCATGCCCACCCTTAGGCTAATCAATAACTAAGAGGGTTGTGCACAGTATTACTCATTTAGAACAGTTCTTATTTCCTCCTTGAAATCAAGGGATCTATGCATGGGAAAGGTGGGGCAGGAAATTGTTGGATAGGCCAAGGTCAGTGATTGCCACAACATAGAAAGGGAGATGTCAAGGACTCTTTTGGTTACATGGATTTAGAGAACAAAAGGGAAGTCCAGACTTGAACTATGGAATTATATTGTGAGCTGCCAGGGAAAAGCATGGTGGCATACAGTCAAGTCACAGAATTTCACACCTCCAATGTCTACTAAACTTGGAACCAGAAGAAAGACTGCAAAAATCAGCTAAAAAAAAGCACATCAAGTCACAACAAAACAAGGAAGGAAACTAACCTCATGCCATAAATTTGAACAGTGGTAGAGGCTAGACCCTTCAAGTCTGTTCACAACCACCACTATTCTCACCATTCCTTAAGTTATAGGGTCATAGACAATTAGGTATCTTACAGTATAGTCCTGAGAAGAGGGCAAAAATTTTCAGATCAGGTGAGTATATTCATCCATCCCATATCAGAGAAAACAGCAGACTGCACAGTTTTCCTTTTAAATATGAGCAAGATGAAAAGAAAGGCAATTATGTAAACATAGTAAAGCAAAAACGTAAACAGGAACATAATATGCAAAGATAGGTTTAAAACTTGGCTTGAAGGAAAACACAACCCAACGGACAGAAGAAAACTTCCCACTGGTGCATCATCTTATAGAAGAACATAATAAATAGCATTTTCTCATGCATTGGTAGATGCCTGAAATAATGTTCACCTAATGTTAATGACTGATTTGGAGTGTGGCATTTTAGTGTGTGTGTTTTTTCTCTTTCTTCTTTGTTCTTTTCTGTATTGCTTGATTTTCTCATCAAAAACATTAAAAATATCAGCACTGCTGCTGTTGCTAAGTCGCTTCAGTCGTGTCCAACTCTGTGCGACCCCATAGATGGCAGCCCACCAGGCTCCTCTGTCCACAGGATTCTCTAGGCAAGAATACTGGAGTGGGTTGCCATTTCCTTCTCCAATATCGGCACACAGGTGGTACTTAGATCCGTAGGTATGCATGAGATCTCAGGAGGATAACATAATATACAGAAGAGCATTAGGAAAAACCTCTGAGGAATTTTTTTAATTTAATGGTTGCATATAGTAAAATATCTGGCAAAACAGACTCAGTAAACTAACTAGAGGATATGAGGAAAATGTTATATCAAGGACTGTTATATCAAGGAATATAAAGCCAGGAGTGATTTGAATGTGAGAGAGTTATAAGCTTTCAATGCTGATAAGATGTCAATGAGATAAAGACTAAAAATGGCCATTGAGTTTAGCATCTACTGTATTGGTCATTAGTGTATTAGAAGAATGCCATTTGCAAGTGATGGAGGCCCAGCTTGACTGATGTGGGTGGAGAAGTGCGTGAATAGTCAGTAAATAAGAACAGTGCCACATTGACTACTTTTTAATATACATAAGTGTATTTTATACTCATGAGATGGGTCCTTTAGAGATGGAAATATAATACAGCCACATAAAGTAGATAATCACTAAAGCAAGACACTGAAAGTGCAGGAAAGGAACTATGCGCAGAAGAGTGAGTAACGTTTAGATAACAGGACGGAAAGAGACAAGGTTGGAGGAAATAGAAATTGGTTTATAGATTTAGTGGTGGAAGGTGATGTTCATCTAGATTGTAGTATGTTTCATTACTTCACCCCTTTTAAGGCTGAATAATATTCCATTGTATACCACATTTTTTAAATCCATTCATCTGCTGATGGAAATTGTGAATAGAGCTGCTATGAACATTCATGTACCAGTATTTGTTTAAATATCTGTTTTCAGTTGGGTGAGTATACACCTAAAAGTGAATTTGCTTGGTCATTCTGTTTAACTATTTTTAGGAACTGCCAAACTCTTTTTCTCAGTGACTACACCATTTTACTGTCCCATTAGCAAAATACAAGAGTTCCAATTTCTCCATATCCTCGCCAATAGTAATTTTCTGCTTCTTGAAATTGTTACAGCCATCTTAGTGGGTATGAAGTGGCATCTCACTTTGGTTTGTATTTTTATTACCCTAATGACTAATAATGTTGAATGTCTTTTTATGTGCTTATTGGCCACTTATATATCTTCCTTGGAGAAGAGTCAATTCAAGCCTATATTTTAATTGGGTTGTCTTTTTGTTGTTAAATTGTAAAAGTTCTTTATATATTCTGGTTATTAGATCCTTAATAGAGATATGATTTGCCAAAACTTCCTGTAAGTTATCTTGTCACTTTCAGCATAGTGTCCTTTGATGCACAAAAGTTTTAAATTTTGATGAAGTCCAATTTATCTATTTTTTTCTTCTTATGCTTGTCCTTTAATATCCTATCTAATCATGCATTGCCAAACCCAGGTCATAAAAATTTACTTCTATATTTTCTTCTAACATTTTAATATTTTTAGTTCTTACATTTAGTTGTTTGATTCATTTTAATTTTTGTATATGGTGTGAGATATGGGTCCAACTTCATCTTTTTGCTTGTAGATTTCTAGCTAGCTAAGCACCGTTTGTTGAAGAGAGTATTCTTTTAAAATTTAATGGTCATGTAACACTTGTTAAAAATCAAGTAACCATATATGTATGGGTTTATTTCTGGACTCTCAGATCTATTTCATTGGCCTACATATCTATATTTATGCCAGTGTCACACTATTTTGATTACTCTAGCTTTATATTACATTTTAAAATAGGAAATTTTCAACTTTGCACTTGTCAAGATTGTTTTAATTATTTGTGGTCCCCTGCAATTCCAGATAAATTTATGACTGACTTTTTTATTTCTATAGAAAAGGCCACTGGGATACTTCAGTTACGTCTGGAAGTGGTAATGAAAGTGGAGCTAAAAACAGAAGGAGTGCGTGAAAGTCTGTTTAAGATGTATTTAGATTTTCAGATCCCCTCTAAATTCTGTGGACTAGCCAACTTACCTCTTGTTTCCTGGCAAAAGACTCAGGATTATTTTTAGAAGAGGGTCTCTGGAATGGCAAAGTATAGACAAAATTGAGATTAGGAAGCCTATATTAGAACAGGGTTCAATTTCCATCCATGTTGCTGCAAATGGCATTATTTCATTCTTTTTAATGGCTGAGTAATATTCCATTGTATATATGTACCACATCTTCTTATCCATTCCTCTGTTGATGGACATTTAGGTTGCTTCCATGTCTTGGCTATTGTAAACAGTGCTACAATGAACACTGAGGTTCATCTATCCTTTTAGACCATGTTTTTCTCCAGATGTATGCCAGGAGTGAGATTGCAGGGTCATATGGTAGCTCTACTTTTAGTTTTTTAGGGAAACTCCATACTGTTCTCCATAGTGGCTGTACCAATTTACATTCCCACCAACAGTGTAGGAGGGTTCCCTTCTCTCCACACCCTCTCCAGCATTTATTGTTTGTGGATTTTTTGATGATAGCCATTTTGACTGGTGTGAGGTGATATCTCATTGTAGTTTTGATTTGCATTTCTCTAATAGTGATGTTGAGCATCTTTTCATATGCCTCTTGGCCATCTGTATGTCTTCTTTGGAGAAATGTCTATTTAGATCTTCTGCCCATTTTTTTTGATTGGGTTGTTTGTTTTGATGATATTAAGCCACATGAGCTGTTTGTAAATTTTGGAGACTAATCCTTTGGGAAAGGAGTACATGAAAGCTGTATATTGTCACCCTGTTATTTAACTTATATGCAGAGTACATCATGCGAAATGCTGGGCTGGATGAAGCACAAGCTGGAATCAAGATTTCAGGGAGAAATATCAATAACCTCAGATATGCAGATGACACTACCCTTATGGCAGAAAGTGAAGAGGAACTAAAGAGCCTCCTGATGAAGGTGAAAGAGGAGAGTGAAAAAGCTGGCTTAAAACTCAACACTCAAAAAACAAAGATCATGGCATCTGGTCCCATCACTTCATGGCAAATAGATGGGGAAACAATGAGAGACTTTATTTTCTTGGGCTCCAAAATCACTACAGATGGTGACTGCAGCCATGAAATTAAAAGACGCTCCTTGGAAGAAAAGCTATGATAAACCCAGACAGCATATTAAAAAGCAGAGACATCACTGCCAACAAAAGTCTGTATAGTCAAGAATATGGTTTTTCCAGTAGTCATGTATGGATGTGAGTTGGACCATAAAGAAAGCTGAGCACCGAAGAATTGATGCTTTTGAACTGTGGTGTTGGAGAAGACTTTTGAGAGTCCCTTGGACTGCAAGGAGATCAAACCAGTCAATCCTAAAGGAAATCAATCCTGAATATTCATTGGAAGGACTGATGCTGAAGCTGAAGCTCCAATACTTTGGCCACCTGATGCAAAGAGCCGACTCATTGGAAAAGACCCTGATGCTGGGAAAGATTGAAGGCAGGAGGAGAAGGGGATGACAGAGGATGAGATAGTTGGATGGCATCACCGACTCAATGGACATGAGTTTGAGCAAGCTCCAGGAGATGGTGAAGGACAGGGAAGCCTGGCCTGCTGCAGTCCACGGGGTTGTGAAGAGTCAGACACGACTGAACAACTAAACAACAACAATCCTTTGTCAGTCACCTCATTTGCAAATATTTTCTCTCGATCTGTGGGTTATTTGTTTATGGTTTCCCTTGCTGTGCATAAACTTTTGAGTTTAATTAGGTCTGATTTATTTTTGCTTTTGTTTCCATTATTATGGAAATTGGGTCCAAAAAGATACTGCTGCAGTTTATGTCAGAGAATGTTTTGTCCATGTTTCCCTCTAAGAGTTTTATAGTGATCCAATTTCATTTTTTTACATGTAGCTGTCCAGTTTTCCCAGCATCATTGTGTAGTCATTGTGTAGTCTTCCCCTTTGTCATAGATTAATTGACCATAGGTGCATGGGTTTATTTCTGGCTTTCTATCCTGTTCCATTATCTATATTTCTATTTTTCTGCCAATACCATACTGGTTTGATGACTATAGCTTTGTGGCCTAGAGTTTTTCATACTGAGTAAAGTAAGTCAGACAAAGGGATATTGTGATATCCTTTATAGTAGAATCAAAAAAAGAAATGATACAAGTGAAATGATACAATGTTTTCGATTTAGAAAACAGAGTCACAGACTTGTAGAATGAACAAACATGGTAACCTGGAGGAAGGGATAGTGACAGAGTTTGGGATGGATATGTACACACTGCTATATTTAAAATGAATAACCAACAAGGACCTACTGTATAGCACAGGGAACTCTGCTCAATGTTATGTGGCAGCCTGGATGGGAGGGGAGTTTGGGGGAAAATGGATACATGTATATGTATGGCTGAGTTGCTCTGTTGTGCACCTGAAACTATCACAACATTGTCAATCAGCTATACTCCAATACAAAATAAAAAGTTAATAAAAGAGAGAACATGTTCAAACAGATTATTAGTCTCCTGAAGAAAGTCTAACATGAAAGATAAAGAGTGACGAGAAGAAACTTGAAGGAAACTATGCAATAAGAGGAAACTTTTTTTTTAAAGTTATTAACCATTTCTCAGAAGAAAGAAATCTTTAGATGATTTCAAGATATATTCATGAAACAAAAACAGAATACTATTTTTAAAAGAACAAAAAATGTGCTCTTGGGGAAAAATACTTTAGCAGAAATGAAAAACTTGCTAGAAGGATGGACAATATGTTTGAAGAAATCTTCCAGGAAGTAAATCCAAATAATTAATATGTATCAAGGGAAAGAAAGGGGGTTGGGGAATAGGAAAGAAACAAGAAAAAAAAGAACTCCAGACCAGAAGAGCTAATTTCAAAATAATAGAGATTCCAAAAACTACAGGAGAAAAAGGAGAGATGTGATCAAAAAGTAAAGAAAAATCCCCAGAACTGAGGTTTATAAATTTCTAACTAGAGCAAGGGCAGAAGAATGCCTGGCACTTTCAAGGAACAGCAAGGAGGCTGGTGCGCCTTGACTAGAGTGCATGAAGTGAGAGTGGAAGAAGCCAGAGAGTTGACAGGGACAACACGTAAGGAAGCTAAGGATTTGGACTTTTACTCTAAGATAAGGAATCATTGCAGTCTTCCCTGGTGGCTCTGTGGTAAAGAACCTGCCTGCCAATGCAGAAGAGAGAGTTCAATCCCTGGGTCAGGAAGACCCCCTGGAGGAGGAAATGGCAACCCACTCCAGTATTCTTGCCTGAAAAATCCCGATGAACAGAGGAGCCTAGCAGGCTATAGTCCATGGGGTCACAAAAGAGTTGGACATGACTTAGTGACTAAACAACAACAACAAAGGAATCATTGCAGAATTTTGAGCTGAGGAATGATATGGTTTGACTTAGATTTTTAAACTTTTATTTTGAAATTATAAAGACTGTTGCAAAGATAGTTCAGGAGATCTCATGTTCACACAGCTTCCTATAATGGATGAATCTTCTTAATTATAATACAATATTATAGCATAGTTTGTGTGTGTAATCAGGAATTTAACTTTTTTTTTTGCATTGTTGTGTTTATGTCATTTTATCATGTGTAGATTCATATAACCACCACAATCAAGATATGGAACTATTCCATTGCCATATGGATCTCTCTCATGTTTCCCCTTTATAGTTATACTTCTCACTTCCCCTGCCACCATCCCTAATCGTTACCAAACATTAATAATCTTTTTTTCCATTTCTATAATTGTCATTTCCAGAGCATCATATAAGTGGAATCATACAGTATATCACATTTTAAGATTGATTTTTCTCATTCAGCATAATGACCCTGGAACCCATTCAAGTTGTATGCACCAAGAGTTTACCACTTGCTGAATAGTATTCAATGGCACAGATGTATCAATTTGTTTAAACCATTTACACTCTGACATACAACACATGACTGGCTTTTCCTCAACATAATGACCTTAAGGCCCATACAAGTTGTGTATATCAAAAGTTCATTTCCAGTGTTTGGTTATTAAATAATAAATAAAGCTGTTATGAACATATGTGTACAAGTTTTTGTGCAGACATTTTCATTTCATTAGTGTAAATGTTCAGGAGTCAAATTCCTGGGTCATGTGATAAGTTTTTTAGGAAACTGAAAAGCTGTTTACCAGAGTGGCTGTATCTTTTTACATTCCCACCGGGAATGTATGACAGAATTAGTTTCTCAGTTTTGTCAGCATTTGGCATTTTCATTATTTTTTTATTTTAGCTGTTCTAATAGGTGTGTAGAGATGTCCCAACATAGGCACAATTTGCATTTCCCTAATGGCTAATGACATTAGACATCTTTTCACATGCTTATTTGCCATCTATATATCCTCTTCAGTGACATCTGATTTTTTTTACATGTGTTTTAATGTTGAGTTTTGATAGTTCTTTATATATTCTAGATATGAGTCCTTTGTCAGATTTGTGGTTTGCAAATATTTTCTCCCAGTCTTTAGTTTGCCTTTTAATCCTCTAAACAGGGTATTAGAACAAAATGTTAATGCAATTTATCAAAATTTTTCTTTTTTTGTTTTTGGTGTCATGTTAGGAATGTGTTCACTTTATGAAAATTTCTTTGTGTGTGTGTGTGTGTGTGTTTCAATATATTTTATTCACAAAAACAAGCAATAGGCCAGATTTTGTCCAAGGACTGCAAAATGCCAACCACTGATCCCGAGGATACTCAGGAGACAACCTGGCTGTTGAGGGGACTAAGCTTCTCTGTGAGACAGAAACTTCTCAGGTCTGGTGCTTTACTGAGAGTTGCACATGGGTGTAGAATACAGCACTGCATGTGTGGAGTTTCTGACCAAGTGGCAGGAGCTGAGGCCCCAAAGTGAAGGCTGCACTGGAATAGGTAGAACCTTTTCCTTCATCAGAAACACCAACTGCTTTATTTCAGATCAGACCCAACCCCTTTACTTCCATGGTCCCTGGGTGGGTATTGTCCTCACTGGGACCTCAGGAGCCCTTGTGCTGTGGCTTGACCACCAGCCCCTCTCTGGTGATAGCCCAATTGTAGCTCTTGGGGGAATCCAAAGCTTCTTCCACCCGTGCCTCCAGATTCTCTCGGGTGATGAAGTTTTTTGCGTCCTCCTGCAGCTGCAGCACTTCCCGCTCCTTGAGCTGGGCCCAGGCCTCCGCCTCTCGGGCTTCCCGGGCCGCCTCCTCCGCTTGCCGCCGCTCCTGCTCCCGTGCCTCCTGCCGCAGCCTGGCCATCCGCAGCTCATGCAGCCGCTGGTTCTCCGCCTGGTTCCAGGCCATCAGCTCGCGGTGCTCAGCGGCCTCCTGCAGCGCCTTGCGCTCTGCCAGGACACCAGCCCGGGCCTCGTGCGCTTTCCTGCGTACCTCGGTCACGAACTCCTGCCTGAGGGCGCGCACCGTCTGGCGGTACTGCCGGTAACGCTCCGTCAGCACGAAGAATTCCGCAGGATCCACGGCGGGAGGGGTCGCCACGCGCCCGATCTTGGACTTGGCCGGCGGGTCGTGGCGGGTTTTTCGGCCGCGCGCGAGGAGCAGAAAATGGGCTGGAGGGCGGCCTAAGGGCCGCGCGCCGCCCACTTTATGACAATTTCTTAATCTGGACATTTAGAGTTTGTGCCTGTCTCTTTATATATATTATACTTATTATATTTCAATTTAAAATTAAATAAAATGCTAAAAATATTTAAAGACCCTCAACAAGGACTTTCCTTGTGGTTCAGTGGATAAGAATCTGCCTGCCAATGCAGGGGACACGGGTTTCATCCCTGGTTTGGGAAGATCCCACATTTCTCAGAGCAACTAAGCTCATGCACCACAATTACTGAAGCCCATGCACAACTACTGAGCCTGTGTGCTGCAACTACTGAAGCCCACATGCCTAGAGCCTGTGCTGGGCAACAAGAGAAGCCACCACAATGAGAAGCCTGTGCACCACAACGAAGAGTAGCCCCCACTCCCTGCAACTAGAGAAAGCCCACGCACAGCAATGAAGACCCAGTGCAACCAAAAATAAATAAATAAATAAATAAAACCCCTCAGCAACATGTCAATTCTCTCCAAATTGTTCTATAGATATAATGTAATTTCTTTCAAAATGCCAGCAAGATATGTTCAGGCACAGGAAAGCTTATTCTAAAATTTGCATGAAAAGGCACAGGCCCTAAAATAGATAAACAATTTTGAAAAGAAGACTGGAGTGGGAGGAATAACTCTATTTGATATTAAGGATTACTATATAGCTACAATTAAAATAGTATGGTATTAGTGGAAGTATAAAAGCATAAGATTAATGGAATAGAATAGAGATTGCATAAATAGACCCACACAAGTATGGCCACTTGAATTTTTACAAAAGGGCAAAGGTAATTCAACAGAGAAAGGAGAGTTCTTTCAACAAGCAATGTTGGTACAATTGAACACTTCATAGGCAAAAAAAGAACTTTAACCTAACCTCTTACAGTATACAAAAATATCTCAAAATGGATCATAGATCTAAATGTAAAACATTTTTAAAAATATAACATAGGAGAAAATTTTCATGACCTAGGGTTAATCAAAGAATTCTTAAACATAACAATTCATAAAATAAGTAAAATTGATAAATTGGAATTTATCAACATTAAAAACTGTTGCTCAGTAAAAGGTACTAATAATAAAAAGATAAGCTAAGACTGGGAGAAAATATTTGCAAATCACATATCCAACAAATAATTTGTATCCTAAACATACAAAAAGCTCTCAAAGCTCAATAGTAAGCAAACAACCCAATAAAAAATGTCAAATGATTTCAACAGGCACTTCACCAAAGAGGAAGTATAAGATGGCAAATTAGCACAAATGGAAGCACTGTGTTGTGTGTAGTAGCCATCTTTTTTTCTCATTATTAATCCTAAACTCCAAGTCCTTCCCTCCCTCATCCCTTCCGCTTGGCAACCACAAGTTGTTCTCTATGTCTGTGAGTCTGTTTCTGTTTTGTAGATAGGTTCATCTGTGCAATATTTTAGATTCCATAAGTGGTATTTGTCTTTTTCTGACTTAGTATGATAATCTCTAGTTGCACCCATGTTACTGCAAATGGCATTATTTTGTTTTTTTAATGACTGAATAATATTTCATTGTATATATGTACCACATCTTCTTTATCTATTCATCTGTCAATGGACATTTAGGTTGTTTCCATATTCCAGCTACTGTGAATATTGTTGCTATGAACATAGGTGGGTATGTATCTTTTTTTTTTTTTGGTTTTTATTTTAATTGGAGGCTAATTACAATATTGTAGTGGTTTTTGCCATACACTGACATGAATCAGCCATGGGTGTACATGTGTTCCCCATCCTGAAGCCCCCTCCCACCTCCCTTCCCATCCCATCCCTCAGGGTCATCCCAGTGTACCAGCCCTGAGCACCCTGTCTCATGCATTGAACCTGCACTGGCATCTATTTCACATATGATAATATACATGTTTCAATGCTACTCTCTCAAATCATCCCACCCTCGCCTTCTCCCACAGAGTCCAAAAGTCTGTTCTTTACATCTGTGTCTCTTTTGCTGTCTCGCATATAGGGTCATCGTTACCATCTTTCTAAATTCCATATATGTGTGTTAATATACTGTATTGGTGTTTTTCTTTTTGACCTTTTTGAATTATAGTTCTGGGTATATACCCAGGAGTGAGACTGCTGGATCATACGCTGATTCTATTTTTACTTTTCTGAGGAACATCCACATTATTTCTCACAGGGGCTGCACCAACTTACATTTCCACCAACAGTGTAGGAGGGTTCCCTTTTCTCCACACTCTCTCCAGCATTTATTATTTGTGAACTTTTTAATGATGGCCATTCTAACCAGTGTAAGGTGGTACCTCATTGTATTGAGCTTTTTGATTTGCATTTCTCTAATAATTAGTGATACTGAGCATCTTTTCATGTGCCTATCTCCATGTCTTCTTTGGAGAAATGTCTATTTACATCTTCTGTTCATTTTTAAATTGGGTTGTTTGTTTTTTTTGTTACTGAGTTGTATGAGCTATTTGTATATTTTGGAGATTAAGCCCTTGTCAGTCACATCATTTGCAAATATTTTCTCCCATTCTGTAGGTTATCTCCTCACTTTTTTTTTTAATGGTTTCCTTTGCTGTTGTGCGCAGCCATCTTTTAACCATGAAGAAATATCCCAAAGACAAAGCTAACACATACAGAAGAGAGATCTGAAGTAATCAGAACCAAAGCTCTGATGAAACTGTGCCTAAAATCCACATACTTCTAGACTTTTCCATTACATAAGCCAATGTCCCATGCTTGACCTGCATTTTCTGTTACTTGGAACTTAAAATATCTTTGTGTCTACCATTCATGTTACCAAAGTCAACATCATTCCTCTCACCTCCAGGAAATTTTTCATGGCTGTTAACGGTTCTTCCTCCCTTTTTCCTTTGAGCTCCTCCAGTCCCTCCAAAGTCTGAGCCACTTGCTTTATCTCTTCCTTCTCCACCCACCTACACACACTCCAAACACTTGCAGAACTTTTGTGCTGTTTTATCTCATTTTCCATTCTTTCCTGTTATAGCACTGACCCTGGTACAACATTCAACATCTGTTACATAGAATTATGACTATGTTTCTGTCTTCCTCACAAGATTGTTAGTTCCTGAGGGCCTGGCAGTCCCTTGAGTCAATTCCTCTCTGCCTCACCATTTCATGCATTGATGAGGCCCAGGAAGGGGAGAGGAGGGAGGCTGAAAGGCATCTATCCATTCAAGCTTGTTTACTAAAGCTTGTGTATCCCCCATGACTACCTGCCTTTGTGATTTTGCTGAAAAGAGAAGCCATCCAGTTTCTCTCCACCCGGATCACCTATTTTCAAATTTTATCCTTTCAAACAAGGCCTACTGTGGAAGGGAGAAGGGTTGTGACTGGAAAGAAACATGTGGGAACTTTCTGGGTGGATGGTAATGTCCTGTGTCTTGACAGGGGTGTTCATTACACAGGTATATATACATTTATCAAAACATGAAATTATACTCAAGGTATATGCACTTCATTGTGTGAATATTTTAGCTAAAAAAGAATCACAAACACATTGAACTTTAGTTTATGGCATGCATGCAGAAATGTTTAAGGGAATGTGTACAGGTATCAAATTTTGAAATGCATAAAAATAAGATGGGCTGATGGATGGATAGAGGGATGAATAGATATAATAGGTTTGACAAAGCAAGTGTAGTAAAACACTAATTGTAGAATCTAGATGGTAGATATATGGGTGTTCACTGTACAATTACTTTGACTTTCTGAATGTTTGAAAATGTTATAGTAAAATATCAAGGGGAAAAAAGGGAAGGGTGGGTTAACACCTCTAGCATCTTCATAACCACTGCCCTGGGTTAGACCTCACTGCATCTTAACTGGAATCTTGCAACCACCTTCACACTGGCCTCCACACTAATCTGCTTTTGTCTCTCCCCACCCCAAGGATCACCAGAAAAAACATCCTGGAGCATAAACTGGACCTCTATGATCATGTTCCTGCCAACTCTTCTGTTTCATCCCCCAACATGTGCCATCTAACCCCAGCCTGTACACCAACCCAACTCAAAAGCTTATAGTTCCACCTACACGCCAAGAAGCTTTGATTTTCTACTTTTGCTTATAATGCCATTGCAACTCATTCTTCTGCCTTCTCTTGCCTGGTGAATACCCTTCAATAGTTAACTCAGGTGTTCTTTCTTTCTTGAAGTCTTTCCTGATCCTCAGACTAGGTTTGGTCTGCTTCATGCTCTCATAGCATCCTATACTAATTTGTAACATAGTATTTATCCTAGCATTGCTGTACTTGGATTTCCAAGTCTGGGTACTAAACCACATACATGTGTCTTAGGATCAAGTCCTCCAAAGGCATGTACAGGGCCTGACACAAAAGCTTTGATAAATCACTGTAGAATGGAACCAATGATATTGAACTGGCATGAATGATAATCTGGCACCTTTCAACAACTTTGTGTCATAGATTTAGTTGTATTTCCTCTAAAAGAGTGTAAGGCTTACCATACTAATTAACTCAGTCATCTCTCTATGTCCTTAAAACATGTTCCTCATGAAGCCAACTTGATTTTCCACCTCAGGTTGAAATATTCTCTCCAATTCCCTTAAGGTTTGCTTTCTCTGTAATCTTTGTTAAGATTATAGGCCTTGTTGGTAGTGGTCCTGCTCAGTCGCTCAGTTGTGTCTGACTCCTTTGTGGCCCCATGGACTGTAGCTTGCCAGGCTCCTCTGTCCATGGGATTCTCCAGGCAAGAATACTGAAGTGGATTGCATTTCCTCCTCCAGGGGATCTTCCCGACCCAGGGATCAAACCCATGTCTCCTGCATTGGTAGGTGGATTCTTTACCACTAAGCCACCTGGGAAACATCCAGGCATTGTTGTGCACATTTTAACTGGGAAAAATTAAACTTGATTTACCTGAATGTCAGGCATAGAATTAAGTTCTTTAAAGACACTGATAGGGTTAATGACACTCTCAACAATCCTCTATCTTCATTTTTATAAATGATGAAACTGAGTCAAGGGAACATGAAGCAACCTGCTCAAGATCCCATAGCTGGCAGAGTTGGAATTGAGTCATTGGTTTTCTCAACTCCCAGGCAGATCCTCCTTCTATCACAGCCCATTGTCTCCAGGTTGGGGCAGGTTTGAAAAGCCTTGAAACTCATGTGTAAAAACCAGTGGGAAGCCATAGATGTTTTTATGCAGGAAGAGATGATAAAATGACTTTTGGGAGATAACCCTGAAAAGTTGTGTATGACAGAATGGGATGGAATATGACAGAGGCTTGCTGGACTCCTGACAAGGAAAATATAAAATGGATATTGTATCTCTCTTACCACATTCATTGTTGAGTGCTGGCATTATGTTGTGGTCCTATAGGAAAGGAGAACTTTCTTGAGAGTTAAAGCTGAAAATGGGGATAGAGAAGTGCAACTTCTATCTCTTGTGTTGTATGAGTGGCTGACTCCATGGGTCAGCCTCCTGGAAATGACCTGGAATATCCACCCTTTATGAGATGCAAAAGTCCAGAAAAAGGTCAGAATCAACTACAGAACTGGGTGAAGGCTTCCTTAGGGGAGTGGTATTTGATAGGGCATTAGAAGATGGTTCCCTCCACATGCTTCTTTCAGTAAAAAGAAAGGATCTTTTTAAAAAGCGAGTTGGATCATGCCATTTTCTGCTTAAAACCCTTTAATGGTTCTCTGTCATTCACAGGATACAGTTAAGTCTTTGGACAAACATCAAATGAAATATCCTCCATTATCTGAGGTTCTAAAATAAATATTGTGCCAAAAAACTAATCAATTTTGATCATATGACTTCTCAAACTACACATTCCCTTTTGGAGACTCTGTATGTTCCCCAAGATGAAAGTCAGAGCTACAGTTATACTAAATTGCCTGTCCTCTATATGCATGTGGGTTGTTTTTTCTTTTTTTTTTTTCTTTTTTGCCTCCACTCCTGTTTTTTATTCATGCTATTGCCTTAGTTTGGAATATTCTTCCCACTGTTCTCTGCCTGACTGGCTAATTAATTTTCATCCTTCAGCTTCAAACATCCCACCCACCCTCCCCCTGCTCCCCTCTCCCCCCACTCCACCCCCAGACAGGAAGCCTTGTCTGAACTCCCAGCTTCCCTGACAGATTCCCTGACCGGCATCCTGTGCTCATTTCTATCACCACATTGTACCATATGGTGCTCTTCTCCTCCACTCAGTTTACTGGAGAGCAAATGCCATTTCAGTCAACTTGGCATGAACAAGGTCTTGATGGAAAGGGAGGAGCCTGTGTACTTGAGGCAGGAAATACAACACAGGCAAGCAGAAGTGTGTGTGGTGTGTAGTAAGGACAGGTCAGGACTAGAGATTCAGTTTGGGCATCACAACATCCAGGAAGTTTAGGAGTGACAATGCATCAGAGGCTTCATAGCTGAGATAACTCCATCTGACAAATGTAGAAACTGGTATTAAGACAAGCAATCTCCCCCAAATTACTTGGTTAGTCATTGAGAAGGCAGGCTCTTAGTGACAAGTTCTGTGCACTTTTCCACTTCACATTGGAGAGAAGACTGAAGTTGGGTGCTCTTGTTTGCTTTCCATTTTTCAGACAGAAGCCTCTTATCTGCTGGTACCTCCTATCCTATGGGGAGTAAGGTGACCAAGACTCCTATCTGCTATTCTGAGGCTGGTGACAATACTCTGTCCCCTTACTGGAAAGGATGGGGTGGGAGTTGGTGACAAAAAGAACCCAGCCCACCATTCCTGCAAGGGCTCTAAAATCCCTCCTCTTTCCTGTTGCTTTCTACCAGGAGACACAGTTCCCCATACTCCAGACAAGAATCTTCTCTATCTAAATCCTGCCCAATGTCAAGATTCATATTCCGAGAGCTGGGGGGAAGTCATTTAACCAGTAGGTGCTAAACCCAGCCAGCCATACCCCAGCGACACAGAAGCAAAATCTCCAAGATAAAGAAATCCTGATTGGGTTCAAACTTCTTTTACGGTGACCCTCAGACAGTAAGCAGCCTGCCTTTGGTCACAGAGAGTCCTGCTGCTGCTAAGTCACTTCAGTCACGTCCGACTCTGTGTGACCCCATAGACGGCAGCCCACCAGGCTCCTCGTCCCTGGAATTCTCCAGGCAAGAACACTGGAGTGGGTTGCCACTTCCCTCTCCAATGCATCAAAGTGAACAGTGAAAGTGAAGTCATTCAGTCGTGTCCAACTCTCAGCGACCCCATGGACCGCAGCCTACCAGGCTCCTCCATCCATGGGATTCTCCAGGCAAGAGTACTGGAGTGCGGTGCCATTGCCTTCTCTGAGAGAGAGCCCAGGTGGTGGTAAATTTGGAACTGAGGCTTCCAACATCACCCCTGAGGCTCTCCTCAGGACATACTCTCAATGCTACATCGTGCTCAATAAACATTTACTGGGTCACTGAGCTGCTAAAGATCTTCTGACATGATGAGAGGAAAGAACATGGATTTTCAAGTCAGGCAGATCCTACTATGGAAGGCCAGTGGCAAGCTTCAGTCACCTCCACTGTAAAATAGGGCTAATAACTATCTCCTGGGGTTGTCAGTGAGGATTAAATGACATATCCCAGGTAAAATCCCTAGCCCAACCCTTCGCACAGAAAAGGCACTTAAATGGTAGCAGTTATCAGTGACAGATGCTAGAACAGAGTGACAGGATAAGAACACAGAGTGTGGAACCAGGTTGGCTCCACTTTGTAAGATGTGTGATGCCAGAAGTTTCTTTTGCCTATTCCTTCATCAGTAGGATGAAGCTATTGGAGATGATGAAATGAATATAAATAGAATGCTAAGAGCAACGTCTGGCACAAGGAAATAAGCATGATATGCTAGCTCTAATAATTATATCATGTGCAGTGGCCCTAAACACAGTAATCAAGTGCAGTCTGGAGAAGCATGTCAGAGAGAAAGAAGGGGAGTAAAAAATAAAAACCCCACAACTCCACATTCACAGAAAGAGGATACAGGTATAGCCAGTAAAAATAGCCCATGGAAGCTATGGAAAGCCTTCCCAACAAACTTGTCAGGCCCCTTTGAATTGTTGCACACTTTTCTGCTCACTGTACTTTCGATTATCTGTTTTTGGTGTATGAACTGTGTCTCCTGTGAGGGCAGGGATCCTATCCCATCCCCACCTCAGGTATAAGGCTGGGCACGAGGGAAGAGCTGAGTTGATGGAAGCGACAGAGGGAATGTAAACAGAAGGTAATACTCCTGGACCCCAACACCCCACCACTCCCACCACCACCACCAAAAAAAAAAAAAAAAAGAATTCCGAGCAAAGCAATTGCCAAGATAAATCACTTTTATCTCTATAGGAAAAGAAGGATCAAAAAAAAAAAATATAAATTACATTAGTAACACAACATAAGAAAAAAACAGGGAAAAAAAACAACAGAAGTCTGTATGATGCTATTCTAACCTGTTTATAAAAAGGCCCTGCATCAGAAATTCACAATCCTACCCACTTCTAAAAATATATTTAGACATGTACAGAAGCGGTGGGTTTGTTTTTAAATTGCTTTTCTGTAAAAATATATTAAAGGTAAATAGAAATCCTCTCTCCCTGTCCCCTTTCCAACCCCCAGCTCTGTGCTGGGGATTAGAGACCAGAGGTAACTCTCTCACCATGTTCTAAACCTTGGTTATGGCCACTCCCAATCCCTTCCCAACTCACTTAGAACCTGAAACATTAAAAAAAAAATACACTAGCCTCTTTGGAAAAGCATAAATCTGAGGGTAAACTTGCTTTTCATTTAAAACACAAGACAACAAACAGCAGGCTCTGAGAGCCCAACTAAATTAAACAGAAACCCAGTCAAACTGAGGTTGGGTTTCAGCTCCACAGAAACTTTTAACAAAGAAACAGAGGGGAAAGAGGCCTGGAACCAGGGGGAATATGCTAGTAATTAGCTGCCTTTGAAAGAGCAAGGGGAGGAAGTTGTTAATGGGCAGAAGGGCTGGGGTCCTGGTCTTGGTTACAGCAGTCAGGGCCTAGTCAGGCAGTTGCCTACACAGGGACACAGGCTGCCCTCCCTCCCTCCCGTCACTACCCTCTGTTGCTCTGAAATCCCCAAGAAAAGCAAAGCTGGGCAGAAACAGAGGGGAGGGGAGTGGTAACCCCAAGTGCTAGGGGGGAGGTAGCCAGGCTTTTCTGCCTTTGGTGTAACTAGATGGAGGACTGCTTGGCCCCAGGGTCCCAAAAGACAGAAAAAGCAAATGGGGCTAAGGGACCCCTGATTCCAATGAAGGAGAGTAGATGTGGGGCTGTGGAGAACAGAAAGACAAAATGGTGACATGAAGATGACTAAGGAAGCCTCACATATTCCCTGCAGCCTGCATGGTAGCTGTTAGGTTCCCCAGAAGCACTGGGAAAACTGAGGTGACATTAAAGTGGGGGGTAGAGGACAAGGAAGCACTCCACTTGGGTAGTGCCAAAAATGGAAAGAGGGAGACATTCTCCATCCAGTCCAGGTCACCAGGGAGGGAAGACAGGCAGAGGTGGAGAGAGCTGGGGGAGGGCCAGGAAGGGGGTGGGCTCTGTCTGGACAATAGAAACATTCACAAAGGGAAGAGAGGGTGGGAAGATCAGATGATCTGCTCCTTTACAGAGGGGCATCACCACTCCTATACTCGGGGTTCTGAGTGACCCGTCAGCACTCTGCTTGAGCATCTACCTGACATCTGGGAGTATAGAGCCCCAAGAGTGAAAGTGTGAGTTCTGTAGCCTTCTTCGGACCAAGACCTCAAGGTGAGGAGAGAAGCAGGGAGGCTCCTGATGGAGAACCCGAGATAAACTGTCCTGCCACATCCTCTCCAGAAGGTCAGGCTGTGCTCCATGGTATAGGTGAAGGGATCAGGCTATTGAGCAAGGGCTATCTGCTTCAGTGGCAGATGCTTTCAAGCTTCTGGGAGATTTTTTTGCCTTCTGGCGCCCAGCCAAAGCTATGTGGATAATGTTCTGCAGTACCTCAAACTCAACGCAAATCCCTAGAGCTCACCCTGGGAGAGGTGGCTTTGTCTATAGTCACCCAAAAATAGCTTCCTCCAACAGGCTACAAAGTCTCAACCAAAGTCTTGGGTGTTGGTCCTGTCCCCACCTTGAGAGTAACAGGAATCTTTCTTCTTTCCAAAGATGAATGAAGTCAGCCCATGGGCTTTCTAGGCCACCCTGGAAATGGGGCAGTAAGAAGATTCTGGGCCCTCCTCTTTATTTCCATAAAGCATTTGGCAAGAGGGGGCTGAAGCCAGAGCCTTTTCCCAGGAATGAGTCTTGAGTGAGACGCATCCACTGGGCTGAGGGGAGGAAGGAGAATGGGCAGAGATGGGTAGGCTTCTGGAGACAGGGCTAGAACTGCAGAAAGTGTTGAGTGCTGGGCCTCCCATTTCATGACCAGGGAAACACCAAGGAGCCCAGGCTCTCCTCATGCTTCTTCTTCTCACTCTGCCTTCCAGCTTTAAGTAGGGATGAGTAAAGGGCAGACAAGGCTGGTGAAAGGGAAATGGATTGGAATAGCAGAAAAGAGGGTTCTAGTCAGCTGGAAAACTCTCTTATTTACCTGCTACTCAGAGATATGGAAAAGAAAGGCAGGATGCTCCAGTGGAAGTGGGGAAGGGAGTTGTGGGAATAGGTGAAGTGGCCCGTGGAAGAGTCCGTGCCTTTGGTCAGTTCCAAGAAAGCAGGACAATGCGCCTCAGCACCTTGTCCGGGGCAGGTAGGATCCAGGAGTGCCCCGAGAGTTGACAACGGAGAAGGCAATGGGGATGAAAGGGTGAGGGGCAGAACACAAAGGGGTTCACAGAAGCAGTTTGCCATTTCTGTGGATTTTCAGGATACGGCCGAGTCTCTGCTTTGCTGTAGCCAGGCCCTTTTTGGGACGCTTTCCTGTGGGGGAAAGGAGAAGTAAGCAAAGGCTATGGTAAGGGTGATGGCAGCAGCTCCAGCACCAACTGTCCTTGAGCCATCCCCATCCTGTTCCTCTGCCTACAGAGCCTCCCCATCCTTATGCCTGGCTCCAGGACCATCTTGGGCCAAGAAGCCCTCCTTAATTACTTCCATCCAACACCACATGCTTTGGCTCTTCCTTCTATGACCTCCTGCAGTGGCTACAGACTTTCTGGTTACCCTGTCTGATTCTTTTTCCCCCTGATTTCTTTAGTCCCAATCATTTTCCTTCCTAAATTCTGCAAGGAGGTGATTGTGCTTCCCCATCCTCTTATCCTGCCCATCAGGATTGAACAAGTGCCTGGTTAGTGATTATAGCTCAGTGTCCCTGAAGTTGCCACCCTCCGGGCCTTGCTTCATTAGAAACCCTTATCCTCCTCACCCCAATGCCACACCAATCTCATCACCCTTGAGCTGTGTACTCTCAGAGCCAAAGTGAGGAAAAGGAGGGCTTGAACCCTCCCCATCCTTTTTCCCCACATCAAACTACCTCCTACGTCCCACGTGAACTCTTCCATATTTGATCAATTTATCCCCTCCTTCATTCCTTCTGCCAGAGCCCTAGCCTCTCTTCACTACAGTCTGGGCTTGTGTATGCATCTCCTTCCTAGACTTCCCATCTTCAGCTCACCCTCCACTTTGGCCCACCAGAAAGATCTTTCCAAACTCACATCTGAGTTAATCTCTGCTTAATACCAATGTCTCTTCACGAACTATGAGGTCAAATCCAAGCATCTTAGGTTGCCCATCAGTGTCCCTCCTGGGTGTTTTAATTTACCAGAGGGCTTAGGGTTTGAAGCCAGTGATCCTAAGATCTTTCTCAGTTCTACAACCATGTGGCAGTCATACCTTGTCCTGCTTGATTGCTCTGGGAGCCAACTGAAGGGCGCCGCTGGGTCAGGAAGACACCTGGGGCCATGGGTGTGGTACTGCGGTTTGCTTGGGCCATGCCAAAGGCATTGGGACGAGCAGTATACTCATGGTCAGCAAGACTTCCTGAGAGCACTTCTTGTTTAGGCTCAGGAGGAGGCAGGGGCGATGAGGAGGTGAGAAGCTGGGGTGTAGCAGCCAGAGTTGGGGCTGGTACTGCCATGCTGAGATTGGGCTCTTGAGGGCGAGGCTGTTCTACCTCCTTCAACAAAGGCTTCTTCTTGATGTATTTCTTCTTTTGGGCCTTCTGTAGCTCCTAAAACACAAGCCAAGTAAGAGGGGAGAATTTAGGAATGAATAAAAGAGAAGAAAATTCCCCAGAAAGGAAACTAAATGGTGGTCAGTATGGTTCCCCCCCAACTACCCTGCTTAGCTTGGATGTATGTACATACAACACACAGGCCTTCCAATACCACAGGTCCTTTAGTACCATCCATTCTTCAGTCATCACTGCTACTAATTAGTACAGTGGCAACAGAAGGATAAATGAGTTCAGAAACTTGGGTTTCGGTCCTAGCATTGCCATTTATGAGGTGGACCAAGGACATGCCTAATAATAATAGCTAAATTTATGCTAGCAGCTGAGGCACTTTGAATGTTTGACCTTATATAATCCTTAGAACATCCCTGAGAAGGAAAATCTCTCAGTTTACACTGAGAAAACTGAGGTACAGGGATATTAAGTAACTTGAGCCCAAAGCCACACAGCTGAAGAGTTGTTGGGTTCAGGTTTCAACTAGGTATATTAAAATACCCACCCTGCACACTTCTCAAAATGGGACATCTGCAAGTGAAAGAGCAGGAGCTTTGGAATGAGATAAATTTGGGTTTAAATCTATGCTTGTGCTCCCTAATTTGGATGACCTTGGTCAAGCTACTAACCTTTCTGAAATTGCCTCATCTGTAAAATGAGCAAAACAATAGCTGTTTTCCAGGGTTGTTGGCAACATCAAATAATATAAAAACACATAGCAAATAATAGGTACTCAGTAAGTGGTAAACTTATTATTTTATCTTCATCTCTTACATCTTCTTTCTGGTCTTTTTCTTTTAATAAAGGACAGTCCTTCAGGTTACTAGATCTTAAAATCTCAATTTTGGATGGAAGGGATGAATAAGGAGTTGTGTCACTTCTTGCAATATATTGGGTTTCACCCATCCATCCCTCTATGGATATACTATCCACTGTGTAGTGAGTACCTTTATAATGAGTACCCAGACCCCCGAGAACCTGGAAAAGTGGGGCTGGGAGCATGTGAATGACTTCACCTTCTGAAATGCTACACAGCCACACAGACCAACTTAGTGATTACATTTCTTTGCCTTCTCTTGGCAACAGAGGCCTATTCCTGCCTTTGGAAGATCTGACAGTCTGTGGCTACCATAGGAATTTCTAGGGGACAAGAATAATAATATCAGTAATACATGCCAAGCACTGTTCTATAATTTAACTCATTTAATACTCATATGAAACATAAGCAAGAAGAATTATAATTTCAATTTTATGAGAAGAAACTGGCACAGAAAGATTAAGTCATTTTCCAGTTCTCTTGCCTAGAGAACTCCATGGACAGAGGAGCCTGGTGGGCTATAGCCCATGGGGTCGCAAAGAGTCAGACATGACTGAGCGACTAACATACACACATATAGGAACAAAAATGGGAGGGATGAATAAAGAGTTGTGTCACATAATCCCAAATTGGGAACCATCTGTCTTCAGAGTCTCTTTTCTCAGCCAAAGTGCTTGCTACTCCATCGATATCAAGAACCCTGTTTCTGACCCCATTTCTCTCATCTGAAATCCAGAAATTATCTCTTCACACCTAGGTCACTTAAATTTTTCTACCTTTGTTGCTAATCTCCTTCTCATATATATTTCATCCAGATTCCCCCACAGAAGACTAATCTATCTTATGACAGGGCCACTTTTACCTTATCAATTCCCTTGTTCAAAAGGCCATTAGCAAGTCCCCACCCAAATACAAACTCCCTGGCCTGACATTCATGGTCTTCCACAGTCTGGCCACTTATACCTAGCTAACCGTAATGATAATGATGAAAAGTTAATGTGGCTATAGTATTTACTCTGTGGCAAGTGCTGTTCTCAGAGCTTTTACACATATTACCTCAGCTAATCCTCAGATAGAGTCTATGAGGAAACTGAGGCACAGAGAAATTAAGTTACTTGCTTAAGTGAAAGGGTGAAGATTTGAACTCAGGCAGCTGGCTCCAGAATGCATTTTTTAAACTCTATCTTACTCCATTCCCCAACAAGAAGTCTATAATCCAGAAAAATCTGTTCATCCATCCATTCATTCATTCAATCAACAATGACTAAACACATGCTTAACATAGTAGGGATACCAAGTTAAATTAGACATGTCCTCACCCTTGAGGCCCTTACAGTTTAATAAGAAACACAGAAAAGTACACACTATAAGTATCATGAGAGAATGCTATGGAAGCACAGAAGGCCACTGAAATAAACTGGTGGTGGATGGTGTGAAGGGGTGTTACGTAAAGGCATCTAAGAAGGCATGATTCCCAATGTGCAGAGGGAACAGTTTGTGCAAAGGCACAGAGGCCTGAGACAATCTGATACACAGAATGAATATAAACACCGTAATGCAACAGTATGACTGGTATAAATGGCATACATGAAGGGCTGACACAAGGTCAGGGAGGAGAGGTAACCAGAGAACAAATCAAGAAGGCCTTGTGTGCTGTACCAAGGAATTCCCTTATCCTGGAATGCTTCCCTATCCCCTCCAAAATTTAGCTTGCAAAACCCTTCCCAAATTCAAAACCTCTTATTTGAGGTCATCCCTGATGAACTCAACCAGAAGTGAACTCCTCAGAAGGGACTAAGAGTTTTTACAACTTTAATTAATTTGTTTATTTAAAGCAGTCAAATCTCTTTTTTTTTTTTCAAATTACATCTTACATGGTACACATAACAGAGAAGTTCTGGACAAAGAATGGCCACTTGGCCTGGTTGGTTTCTGCTGGCTCCCATCAAAAGTCTCCAAGACATTTCTAAGTAACTCTAGAACTTCACAGAACATCATATTAAAACCATCATTCTATCAAAAGTTAATTTATTTTTTAAAATTTTTTAATAAAAGTTAATTTAAATAGGATGTAATTACTGAATCATATAGACATTTAATTATTTCATTTTATTTAAACAGCAAGTAACATGAAATTTGAAGTTAGAGGATATGAGTTTGAATCTTGTCTCCTCCATTTACTGGCTGTATTATCCTGGACTAGTCACTTAAAGAGAGCCTCATTTTCTTCACCTGTAAAATGATGAAAATATTGCCTATTGAACAGGGCTACTGGACAGATTACATGAAACACTGTACATGGAAACACCTAACATAAAGCTGATGGTGAATAAATGCTCTAAGCTATAGGATGTGGGATATAAGGGGATGTTGATAAGGAGAGAACCATAAGACTCACCTCCAACTGCTCCCAGGTGGAGCACATTTAAGAACTTTGAAAACGATAACATGCTAGGAAGTCAACTTGATTCTAGGGCAAAACTTGGTGGGTGAAGCTTTCTTGGGAAGCAGAGGGTGAAGATCAAGGCAATATCAAGGTATAGAGGATAAGAAAAGCCTCTTTCCGGAAAAAAAAAATCCCATACTAATGGGAGTCTGAGAAATTGAGTGCACTCAACTGAGTCACCTCCTCAGAGCTTCATCTGAAGCCAAATGTTCTCACCCAAGGACACCTGGTCCTTCCCATATGAGAGGTTTTCACACACCCAAGTGATACATGCAAGTACTTTTCTCTGGCCCCTTATTTTCTTTCACCCTAAATCATGTCAACTGTGTGACCTGTGGAAGTAGCTTTGTCATTTGGGATATGTAGGATATAGGAGAGAGCTGGAATGCCATGGATAAAGATCACAAGTTACCCACTTCCCAGTGAGAACAGTGGGATCCTATCAGCCTGAAGGTCTGAGTTTTGAGACTCTAAATCAAACTATGATCAGTGGCAGAGTCATTACCTAAGTGTCAGCACCTACCTGCTGGGCCAACTTTGCAGCTGCTGCAGCCAAGCCTGTCTCAATAGAAGCTACCCGGGTCCCCTCACGCACAGGACGGTCCTGCTTTGGTAAAGTTGGGGTCACACGGGCTGCAGAGAGAACAGGATGAAGACATTTATCTGAATACCAATCATATTCATGACCCCTGAGCCCCCAAAAGGTGTCTCCTTAGTTTTCCTCCATCTAGCTTTTTACAAAGCCAGATTTTGCTTCCCAATGGGTAAAAGGCTAATTTACAAATGCCCAAGGTACACAAAACACACACTGATTAAAAGATAAAAGTTAATATCCCTGAACTGGCATGTAAAGTTGTCCATGTTCTACTCCCTACCTACCTCCCTAACCTTATTTCCACTCCTATATCCTCAGCTTCTACAGACAGAATGGTTTCCTTATTATATATACCTCCAGAACATATACAGCTCATCCTCTCCCCCTGTGCCCTCCTCCCCAATATCCACACTGCCTGGAGTACCCACTTCCCTTTTGTCCACGTCTTTAAAACCTGCCCATTATTCAAAGGCAAGCCAAAATCAATCTTCTATGCAAAACATCTAGGGCTTCTTTGGCTCACACTGACCCCTCCCTCCTTTGAACTTATGTACAAGTCACTTAATACATAACACATACCATCCAGTGTCGTTCCCTAATGCTAATGTGTGCTATTTTGTCTAATAACCAGGCTATGAATTCCTGAAGATCATCTTTTTGTAAAACCTTTTTTATACTGTCTTAACAATCTTGAATGAAAAAATAGTTATTCATCCTACATTTTATATAGGAATTGTATTTCAGGATAACCAAACAACCCCAGATGATGAGGGAAAGCTCTTTACAGAAGATGGCAGCTAATAAATGTAGAAGGAATAACAATATTGGAAAATCACAGGTTTGACATTTCTCCAAAGACATACAGATGGCCAGTAAACACATGAAAAGATGTTCAACATCACTAATTATTAGAGAAATGCAAATCAAAACTACAATGAAGTATCGTCTCACACCAGTCAGAACAGCCATCATCAAAAAATCTACAAACAATAAATGCTGGAGAGGATGTGGAGAAAAGGGAACCCTCTTGCACTGTTGGTGGGAATGTAAATTGATACAGCCACTATGGAGAACAGTATGGAGATTCCTTAAAAAAACTAGGAATAAAACTACCATATGACCCAGCAATCCCACTACTGGGCATATACCCTGAGAAAACCATAACTGAAAAAGACACATGTACCCCAATGTTCATAGCAGCACTATTTACAATAGCTAGGACATGAAAGCAACCTAGATGTCCATCAACAGATGAATGGATAAAGAAACTGTGGCACATATGTATATAATGGAATATTGCTCAGCCATAAAAAAGAATGAATTTGAGTCAGTTCCTAGTGAGGTGGATGAACCTAGAGCCTATTATACAGAGTGAAGTAAGTCAGAAAGAGAAAAACAAATATCACATATTAACACATATATATGGAATCTAGAAAAATGGTACTGAGGAACTATTTGCAGGGAAGGAATGGAGACTCAGATATAGAGAATGGACTTGTGGATACAGTGGGGGAAGGAGAGAGTGGGATGAATGGAGAAAGTAGTGTTGACATATATATACTACTTAATGTGTAAAACAAATAGCTACTGAGAAGCTGCTACATAACACAGGGAGCCCAGCCTGGTGTTCTGTGATGATGACCTAAAGGGGTGGGATGGGGGAAGGGAGGGAGGCTCAAGAGGGAGGGGATATACGTATAATTATGGCTGATTTGTGTTATTGTATGGTGGAAACAAACACACATTGTAAAGCAATTTCCCCCAATTAAAAATATTTTTTTTTTAAAAAAGGAAGAAAACCACAGGTTTGCAAGCCCTAATGAATTAACTGATTTTAGGGAACTGGATATTCAGATAGTACCAAAGTATTATCTTATGGATTACTTGCTAGTCTCAAGAGAAAAAAAAAGAATTTTATAATGGTGAGATCAGGAGTTCACCTCTTACCGTCACTAACAGCAAGATGGCAAACTTCATGCACCTCCTAATGTAATGCAATAGGAAATTTACAGCATCACCCGGGAAGTAGTTTTGCCAAAGACCTGACATCAAGTAAGCAGTTCATATTACTTCCAGTTTTCAGGAAACAACAGATTTTTAAAAAATTAAATGACACTGAGGGCAAACAATCATCCTACAAGATAACTGGCCTGGTTTCTTTAAAAATACAATGTCACAAGGAAGCAAACAAATCTAGAAGGTGGGGTGTGCTACAGGACAATTACACTAGTTTTTGTAACAATTCAACAGCATCAAACAAGAAAGGAAGGGCTTTCTCTCGATTAAGAGAGATTCAAAAAATAAGAGAGCCAAATGCCATATGGACCCTGTTTAGATCCTGATTTAAACAAATCCACTATGAAAGTGCTTTTTTGTTACACAGTTAAGGAAATTTGATTACAGAGTTAGTATTAGGTAACATTGAGGCAAATTATCAAATTATTATATTGCTATTATATATGATGACAGGACAGTGGTTATGTGAGAAAATGTATACTTTAGAGATGCATACTGAAGTATGTGGTGGAGAGGAAGGGAGTGACACTATCTGGGATTTGCTTTAGACAGTCTTAAAAAAAGAAAGTTATAGATGAGTCAAATATGGCAAAATTTTTATAACTTGATTCTCAGTGGTGGGTGTATGGGATTTCACTTTTTTTAATTAATGAAAAAAAAAGTCATAGAAAAAAAGAAGTGGTGGTACTATTGGATTTATATTTAAAGATCCCTTGGTTGGTTACCTATTGTTATTACCATAAAGGAGACTTTCTGTATAAGCAGTATGCCAATTCTAGAACAGGCAATTCAGGAGGGTGAAGTCCTTTCTTTAAAGGTGATGTTTGATTTGTTTTAAAAATGATCTGGAGCCAACCTAGCAAAAATGCTACTGCACAATTTTCAGTCATGGATTCTTGAGTGTATTTTATAGTGTTCTCTATAGTTTTGTAGAGATTCCCTGGTGGCTTAGTGGTAAAGAATCCACCTACAATGCAGGAGATGCAGGTTTGATCCCTGGATCAGGAAGATCCCCTGGAGAAGGAAATGGCAACCCACTCCAATATTCTTGCCTGGGAAATTCCACTGACAGAGGCGCCTAGAGGGGTCCATGGTGTTACAAAAGGGCAGGACACAGCTTAGCAACTAAACAACATAACTTTCTATGTGTGGTGGTTTTAAAACAAGATCCCAAATTCTTTGACACTTTTCCTATTAATAGGTGGGGGGGGGGTCTATGTTTCCTCACAATTGAACCTGAGCAGACTGCTTTGTAGCCTATAGAATGTGACAGAAGTGACACTGCATGACTTCTGAGACTATGTCAGAAAAAGCAACTTTAGTTACCATGTTGCTTCTTGGAACACTCACACTTAAGAGCCCTAAGCAGCCACATAAGAAGTCTGACTGCCTTGAGGCCATCAGGCAGTAAGGAAGCTATTAACCATCACATGCAGAGGTCACATAAAGGCACTCTGCTTGGTACTTCTAGCCTTTGAGTCTTCCCAGCCCAGGCACCAGACATGAGTTAATGAAACTTTAGATGATCCAAACTCTTGATCATCCAGTCTTCAAATTATTCCAGCTGAGATCCCAGACATCAAGGAATAGACACAAGCTGTCCCCCTTGTGTCCTTTCCAAAATCCTGACCTGTTAACACATGAGCAAGTTATTTTAATCTGAAAAAAAAAATTAACCTCCTGACCAGACCCGGATTTTTTGGGGGAAACTATAAAAGACATTTTGTAGGGATAGTTGAGGAAATCTGATCATGGACTGGGTTATTAAAAGATCTCAGAGAATTATTAACTGTTAAGTATAACAAAGGTAGTATGGTTATGCAGGAGGGTGTTCTTATTCTTAGGAGATACTTAAGTACTAAGGGGTAAGATACTATGTTACGGTGGCTGCACATTAAAGTCGCTCAGCAAAAACTATAGACAGATAGATATAGATAATGAAGCAAATACAGGAAAATATTACAACTGTAGGATCAAAGTATTGAGAATATGGGTGTTTATGTTCTCTCTTACATTTACACACTTGAAAATTCTCATAAAATTTTAAATAATGAATAAGATTAAGTGGTTATAAAAAACAAATGAAATGTATAGTTCTTGAATAGATTCTGGCTTAAATAAGTAAATTATATAAGATATTTTTTATATAACTGGGGGAAATTTGAATAAGCATTTGGTATTAAATGATATTAGGAAATAAATGTTACTTTACTCAGGTGTCAAATAATAGTACTACGATTACAGAAGAAAAAGTCATTTGCATAGAGATGAATACTGAATCATTGATATTTAGTAGGTCATGATGGAATGACATCAGCAAAAATGGCAATTAAGGGCTTCTAAAATCTCACTTCTGCATGCAGAGGGGCTGTGAGCATAATCTGGAAAGGCTGACTTTGAGGCTGTGCAAAGCAGGAAGTGAAGGCTAAGGTAGAGTTGTAAATTGTCTGCCTGAGTGCTGAAGATATGTCCCAACATGAACACAGAGCCCCTTGTCAAGTCCTGGAAGACTTATTGGTTCCAGGCATTTAGGGAAATCACCATCCAATTATCAGCTGACCACTAAGCTAACTGAGTAGAAACTTCTACTTCAGTGATTTTTCTGAATAAATTCCATGAATAAGTAACAAGTAGCAACAAAACAAACCCTGGGGATTGAAGTGGGGAGTATCTGATTTCCAGAGTTGTTGCCACATTAACTTAAACATTTAGTTTTCAAAAATATTTAGAAGATATGCAAAGAAACAAGAAAGGGTAGCAACACACAGGGAAAAAGTAACCAAGAAAAAAAAAACTCTCCATGACTTTCTAAACAAAGTTGGACCTACTAGACAAGGACTTTACACCACCTATTTCAAACATGTTAAAAGAGGTAAAGGAAATCATGTCTAAAGAACTAAAGGAGAATATGAGAATGATATTTTACCAAATAAAGAAATACCAATAAAGGGACAAACCATAAATAGGAAACAAATGGATATTTTAGAGTTGAAAAGTAACTGAAATGAAAATTTCACTAGAAGGTTTCAACAACAGATTTGAGTAGGCAGAAGGAAGATTCAGTGATCTTAAGGAGAGGTCATTTGAGATTACCCAGTCTAATAAGCAGAAAGAAAAAAGAATGAGGAAAATGAGCAGAGCCAAAGGGATCTGTGGGATGTGATCAAATTTATCAACATACACATATGGGAGCCTCAAAGGAGAGAATAAAAAAGAGTGAAAAGACTATTTGAAGAAATAATGGCTGAAATGTTCCCAAATTTGATTAAAAAAACTAACCTACATATCCAAGAAGTTCAACAAACTTCATGACAGATAAACTCAAAGAGTTTATATATCATAACCAAAGACAGAGGATCTTGAAATCAGCAAGAGAAGTGACTCATAAAAGACTTACAGTTTACTGATCATCAGAAGCCATGGAATTAGATAAAAAGCAGTAGGATCACATAATGAAAGTGCTCAAAGAAAATCACTTTCAACCAAGAAATCTAAATCCAGCAGAATTATCCTTCAAAAAAGAAGAAATCAGAATATTCCCAAATAAACAAATATAGGACTTCTCTGGTGACCCAGTGGTTAAAGACTCCACACTTACAAAGTAGGGGGTGCAAGTTCAATCCCTGGTTGAGGAAGTTTTGCATGCCACACAGTGTGGCCAATAATAATAATAATTGATCACTCTTAAAAAATGGCAAAAATATTCCAGAGAGTTCACTGCTAGTAGGCCTGCCCTATAAGAAATACTAGAGAGAGCTCTTCAGCTTAAAATGAAAGGACACTATACAGTAAATCAAATCCACATGAATAAAATGTGCTAGTAAAGGTAACTATATATATATACATATATATAAAAAGAAGTATAAACATATTTTTGTTGCATCCCATTTTTTCCTCCTAATTAAAGACTGTTGCATAAAGCAATAATTATAACTGTATACTCATGGGCACACAATTTATAAAAATGTTATATTTAACTTGTGACAGTAATAACATAAAGGTTAAAAGGAATGGAACTATTAATATACAGGAGCAAAGATTTCATATATCATTGAAATTAAGTTGATGTTACTCTGAATTCAAACTGTATAAATTAAGATATTAATGTTAATCCCTTAGATCACTAAAAAAATAACTCAAATATATATAGAAAAAAATTAAAATGGACAATAGAAAGTAGCTTTTAAGCACAAAAGAAGGCAGAAATGAAGAATTGAGGAACAAAACAGAAATAAAACAGAGAAAACAAACAGAGAAATGGACAATGTGAACCCTACTTTGTCAGTTATTACACTGAGTACAAATGAACTAAATTCCCCAATTAAAAGGCAGATTGGCAGAATGGATAAAAAACCATAATCTTAATATATGCTGTCTCCAAGAAACACATTTCAGATTCAAAACTATACTAATATCAGAAAAATAGACTTAATTGCTTAAGAAAAAGACTGCTACTAAAAACAAAGGACATTTTTTAATGATAAAAGGGTCAGTAGATCAAGAAGGTATGAGAACTATAAACACATATGCACTTAACAGCAGAAGTCCAAAATACATGAAGCAAAAACTGACTGAACTGAAGGGAGAAACAGATAATTCAACAACAATAGCTAGAGATTTCAATACCCTATTTTCTCTAATGGATAGAACAATTAGACATAAAGTAAGCAAGGAAACAGAAATGTCCTGATGTCTGAAATTTCCCATAAAATGCTTAAAAAAAAACGGATGAAGCAAATATAGTAAAACATCAGTTGTTAAATCTCAGTAATAAGTATATGAGTATTCATGATACCAGCCTCTTTAATTTTGTGTATACTTGAAATTTTTCATAAGAATTCTTCAAACACAAAGGAAAAAATATTCACTATTCTTGTACTTGTAACCATTTAATTTGATTATTATAGAAATATAGTATATTTAAATCTTAAAAGGCTAATTTCTTTTCATCATATCTGTTTACTCTTTTAAATTAATCTTAGATTGAGTTCTCCACAACATTCCATTAGGATTTTGATTTAGGATAGTGTTAAGTATATATATTAATTAAATGACCCTTTATAAAAATCAGTCTTTATAATCAGATGCATGCTATAACTCTATTTATTCAGGTCTTCTTATATGTTCCTCAGTAATGTTTTGAAGTTTCTTCACATAAGTCTCACACATATCTTCTTAAGATTATTCTTGGGTATTTTATATAATCGTTGTTATTGTCAATAGGATCTTTTTTCCCCCTCAGTGTATTATGCTTATTACTGATATTGGCAATTCCTGATTCTTAGATATGTGGCTTATATGCAGAGATTGCCCAATTTATTAAATTCTCATATTAGTTGTTTTTCAGCTGATTTCCTTACATTTTTCTAGTTATACAATTATATCATTTCTTTCACTTGTCAAATACTTATTATCTCCCATGTGCCAGGCACTCTGCAAGTTGCTACAGATACAATGATCAGGATTGCCACCCGTACGGTGCCTCATATCATGATAATTTGTTCTCTTAATTTCTAATAATTATAGTTCTTATTTCTGCTTCATTCCTAATTATGCTGTCTAGAACTTCTACAGCAGTGCTAAATAACAGCAGGGATGATGGGTATATTTGTCTTATTATTGATTTTAATGAGAAAATCTTTAGTAAACTGCCTCAATCTTTTCTGAGTTAAGAATCTACTTTGAAAATATGATAAAAGTTATTGGCTTTCTCTTTAGAGAAATATACATGCATATATGCATACTTATATTAAAAATACAGTGGTGTGCATTAATTATCTGCTCTCTGAAAAGGGAAACAATGGATAAGATCACGTTTTGACATAGAAATATTCATATTTTTTATGTAGAATGAGGAAAAAGTATAAATAAATTATATATATTTGACTATTTATTATATATAAAGAGGGCCTCTGAAAATCTTGAAGACCTACATGAATAAATGAGAAAAAGTCAGACATAAAATTTACAAAAGAAGAAATTCTAATGCTAATATAAACATATAGGAAATGTCTAATCAAAAAATTCAAATTAAATCGGTGAAATGCTATTGTTTGCTTGTGAATCACCAAAGGTCAAAAAAATAAAGACTGCTTGTTTTCAACCCAGTATCATTCTCCCTTTCCTGCTTACTAATAAAAAATATAACTTTGTGGAACAACTTAGCTAATTGGTATCTAACTAAAAACCACACTTCCTGGCCTTTTTAACAGATAACATTGGCCATGACACAATTTCAGCCAAGGAGTTTTTTTTTTTTTAAGTAGAACTTAAAACTCCTTGGGGAGGGATGCCCATCAGGCCTATTCCTTTCTCCTTTTGTTCTTCCTCTTCTGCCTAACTGCAACTCAAGACCCTTCCACTGGAGGGATAAGCACTCGCTAAGGATGCCTGAGAGGTTCCTATTACTCATAGACAAAGACTATTCTTAGCTATATGCTCAATAGCTATGAGGATTCATAAACAAATATTCTCACACATGGCCACATGGTTGGTGGGAGCATAAACCAATAAAACCTTTCTGGAAAACAATTTGGTAATACATATCAAGAGCTTTTAAAACATTCGTATTAACAAATTATATTGGTAAGAGTGTAGGGAAACAGGCAGACTCATGTATTGCTTGTGGGAGTGTAAACAATCTTCAACATGTAATTGTTAAATGAGAAAAGTAAAGGCACCTAACAGTATACAAAGTATGCTTCCAACTGAGTTAAGGGGGAAAGAAAATATATACATGCATTTACTTGTACATGCTACGTCTAAAAGGATACATGTGACTACGTCTAAAAGGATACATGTGACTACATCTAAAAGGATACATGTGACTATGTCTAAAAGGATACATGTGAAACTGGTAACAGCCGTTGACTCCAGGTGGGGAACTGGAAGGCTGTGGAACAGGGGTGGGAGGGAGACTCTTGACTCGACACTTCAAGAGTTTCATGGGAATCTATCCTAAGCATATAAATAGAGACACATCTACATAGAAAAATGTTCACTCCAAATGTTATCACTAATTGTAAAAATTTGGCAATTGGCTAAATGTTCCATATTAGAGAGGTTAGGTAAATTAGGTATATTCATGGAATAGAATATTTTGTAGCCATTAAAATACTATGTATAAATAATGGCATAGGGATATGTTTATGATATAATATTTAAAAGGCCAGATATATTTACTTGTTTTCAACTTTTACAGTCAACTTCTAGTCAACATGGAGTATTAATTACAAGACAGTGTTAACAACCATGACAATATAAACAAAAATGTACAGCTTACAGAAGGTTGTAGGAAGAAAAAAAGAATAGCAGCATTAATGTACACATCTTAGACAGTAGGTAATCAAGAGAGAATGACAAAAGCCAATGGAAGGAGAAATAGAGGTTAAGATAATAAATCAAGAAATGGTAGTATAAACCCTATCATCTTGGGTTTTGGACTCAACTACCAGAAAAATGAAAATGACAATGTTGCCTCTCAAGCATGGGATTGGAAGTAGGGAAAGCAGAGGCAGACCACTATATTTCATCCTAAACTCCTCTATACTATTTGCTATCAGATACAGACATTATTTTGACTAAAAGGCAAAAAAATTTTAAAACAGGATATATGACTGTGCTTTCAACCCTAAAAAGAAAAATGCATAAAAAAAGACTAGAAGGAAATATAGCTGTTTCTGGGTAGCAGAATCATGGGTAATTTCTTCTTTATCCTTTCCTCGATTTACTGTATTTTCCAAATTTTCTATTATGCTAAAAGCCAGAAAGTATAGGAGAAAATAAAATCATAAAAGAGGCCTGAAGGAAGAAAAAAAGAAACATTTGCTGACTGACTCACTAAGAGAACACTTCCCAGGACTGTCCTGCCTGCCCACTCCCCCAATCCTAAGCAACTACCAGAAAGGTCAAATAAGGCTGGGTGGGGACAGAAAGCCCTTTATTTCCTAGAAAACCACAGGGATAAGATAATATCCAGTACCCTCTATGGCAATGCCAGTACCCTCTATGGCAGACTGTTGCAATAATGGCTCTCAATTTGTTCACATGTCCTTGTATGCAAAGGAAGACACTACAGCTCCCACTCCCAAGAAATAGAATCTACTTCTCCACTTTTGGAATCAAAGCTTGGCCATGTAACTTGTTTTGACTAATAGGACAATAGAAAACAACACAGCAGAGGCTTGCAAAGTGCTCACACATTGGGCTTATCCTCTCTTGCTCCTGGATACCCTTCTCCTACCATGTGAAAAAGCTACGGTTGATCTCCTCCTAGCGGATGAGAGAGCCCATGGAGAAAGGCCCTAGCCACCCCAAATTAGGTCCCAGATACCTGAGGGAGATCTTTTTAGACCATCCAGCCCCAGGCAATCTGGTCCAGAACTAGAATAATAGTTCAACCAATGTACAGAATCATGAGAAACAATCAACTATTGTTGTAAGACACTAAATTTTGAGTGGTTTGGCTAACTGACATACCATCCACTGTAAAAACCACCCAACCAGTGAAATGAATAAAATTGTTTTATTACCCTCTAAATTCCATATTCAACTCAACAATCATTTTTCCTTCCTCAGAGGTGGACTCTTAGCTAGTACAGGTGACAATCTAAGGAGCCTTGAGCCTTGCAGAGCTCAACAGTCAGCAGAATTTCCCTCCTTTGACAACAATATTATTACCAAAGGGCTTGGATGATGGTAGCTGAATGTTCTCAGGAGCCTTTGACTGCTTGCTGAACTCTGTTCAAGGTCTTCCTCCTTTCACCTCAAGCCATATAATATCAAAAGCAACATGCTCCATTACCTCTGGCTTTGCTGATCTGAGTGCATGAACTTTGTTTCTTTTTTTTTTTTTTTTTTCATTTTTTGAACTTTGTTTCTTATTGATCATTTTTGTTCCAGTACCTAACATGGTACCTGGCATACAGCAGACACTGATCAAATGAGTGTCTTCCTATTATTAAATGTCCCACCTAGCCAGTCTATCTCCTCCCCAACCGCCCCCACAGAGTTTAAGGACAGAATACTGGGTCACCTTTAGGACTCCATGGAGCATCATCTGAATTCTTCTTTTTCTTGTGTCGAGATTTCAAAGCAGGGTCATCATCATCAGACTCCAGGGAAGGGTAAACTGCAGTGAGAGGGAAAAGCAGGGTAAACTGAGATCTCATCCAGAATAGTGACAACAGAATGATACCTACCTGGGCTCCTCCCACTCCCCTACATGTGGACCCTTTACCTAATCCATACTCAACTGTAGGAATTCCTGAATATGCCACATACTTTTCATGTCTTTCTACTTTGTGCACCCTGACTGCAAATGTTCTCCCAGCATCATCTAACTTTGATTTCACTCGCCCAACAACCATTTAAAGAGTAACTTCATGAATTAATGACCCTATAAAATTCAGCTTTAGATTCACTTCCTAAATAAGCTTTCCCTCTTCTTTTAATCTCTTTCAGATGCCTCCTCAACTCTCCATAGCATCCTGTGTATACCTCTATTGGAGTTGTTATATAGTATGTAAGAGATGATTAGTAAATCTGCCACCTCCAATTTACTGTGAGGGCAAGCATATGTATTATCTGATTTTAAACTAAGGGAGCCAAACACAGTGCAGAGTAGCTGCTCAGTAAGTGTTTGTTAAATTAATGGAAAAAGAACTGGTTCACACATTCATGCAAAGGGAACAAAAAGACCACTTAGGCTGAACTGGGAATAAGATTACTGGAATTGAATGATGTGAATGACAACACACACACATATATTGTATCCTATACAAATACATACAAACACCCAGTTTTATCATATATATACAACATCTATATGATTTAATAGGAAGAAAGTCTAGAAAGGTCCTACTGATGAGGTTAAGCTCTACTGCTACTAAACCTAAAAGAAAAGCAAAATGAGAGGGAAAATTTCTTCTTAGTGAAAATTTCCTCCTAATTTTCCCATTCCTACTAATGATCAGTTTCAAACTTCTCTAGAATTCTACTTCATCAGAGAGAGGAATCCACTCTCATAGTTCCTTCCAGATGGGCCTCTCTGTAGGAAAATGAGTCTGTTTTTCAGGCCTTCTTCCTTGAGCAAAGAAGTAAAACCTCTGCCTCCTGAGTCATTAAATTTTTAAAAAATTTTATTAATTGTCCCTAGAAAGAAAAGACTACCGGTAATAGAGTTGTTTGACAAAGGTTCCATCCCTACTGGCCTAATGGCTGTCAATGTTGGGTTTGTCGATTATTTCAATGAGTTTGAAAAGTTTTTTCCACCTAAAGGAAAGAAGAAGTGTGGTATGGTAGAAAGACCTTGAGTTTCAGGATCAGACAATTAGTTTGAAATCTGGACTGACACACTAGTTTTGTAGCCAAGGAGAACTTCTGTTAAGTCTCACTACCTTCAACCATAAAATTGAAATAATAGATGCTATCTGCCTTGCAAAGTTCTGAGGACTGAGAGATAATAGGTATAAAGTAATATACAAAAGGAAATCTACTCTAAGGTTCATGTCTTATTCAAGATGAAATAAGATGTAGATAATAATTAATTTCAGACATTTAAAAAACACAAGTTAAAATACGCATATTAAAAATATGAGGGTGAGAGGAATGATGCCCCCTCCAAAAATGATGGAATTAGGAGCTCCAAGGATCTGTTGTTCCTCCAGTGAAGCAACCATTAGGGTGTCAAAAACATATATAACAAACTTTTGGGGGATTCTGTAATCCAATCAAAAACTTACAACAACAAAAGGAATGCTTAACAAAGAAAACACCTGCTAAATTAAGGCACTTATAGAAACTTTCAGGAAACCTCAGCTGACTGCTGAGGCAATGAAATGGATACTTCAGTGACCACACACAACAACACAGTATTTGCAAAAATTCATTTGTAAAGTCATTAAGTAAATAGATAACTGTAGCTCACAATAAGCAACAACAGTTAATCTCTAGGGAGAAAGGAAAGTATGATTACCAGTTATCACACTGTAATATTCAAAATGTCCAGGTTTCAACAAAAAAATTTATAAGGCATGCAGAGAAACAGAAAAGTATGTCCCATTTACAGAAAAAAAAATTAATAAAACTTATCCATGAGTAAGCTTGGACATTAGACTTACTATACAAAGACTAAATCAATTGTCTTAAATATGATAAACAAAATAACCATGTCTCAATTTAAAAAGAGACTATCAATCAGGAAATAGAACATATAAAAAGAAACCAAATAGAAGTTTTGGAGTTGAAAAGTACAATGGCTTGAATAAACAACTCACTAGAGGAATTCAAAAGCAGATTTTGAGTAGGCAAAGACTCAGCAAACATGAAGAAAAAATTATCTAATCTGATGAGCAGAAATAAAGAAAAAAGAAAAATGAACAGAGGTAAAGGGACCGTTGGGACACTATCAACTTTAACCAACATATTCATATGGCAATGTCAGAAGGAAAGGAAAGCATGAAAAAGGCAGAACAACTATATGAAGATACAATGACCAAAAACTTGCCAAGTTTTATGAAATACATGAAAATATACATCTAAGAAGTTCGACAAATTCCAAGTAGGATAATCTGAGATAGTCACACTGAGATGCATTATATTTAAACTGTCAATAGACAAAGATATGGAAGAAGAAAATATAGAACTACTTTATCAAAAAAAGACAAAGAAGAAGATCTTGAAAGCAGCAAGACAGCACAATAAAACAACCAATTTCTCATCAGAAACAATGGAGGCCAGAAGACAGTGGGATGATATATTTTAAGTGCTGAAAGAAAAAACTGTCAACCAAAAGTATATCTGGAAAAACAATTCTTCCAAAATGAAGGCAAATTAAGACATCTCAAGTAAACAAAGGCTGGGGTAGTCCATTAATAAATCTGCCATTTAAGAAATGTTAAACAAAGTCCTTCAGAGTGAAATAAAAGGACATTTGAGAGTATAGAAAAACATCAATAAAAGCAACTACAGAGGTAAATATAAAAGTCAGTATTGTTGTATTTGTGATTTCTAACTCTTTTTTTCTACATTATTTAAGATTCCAATGTATAAAACAGTAACCATAAATCTATGTCAAAAGGAGCACAATGTTTAAAGATGTAATTTGTGACAAAAATAACATACATGGGTGGGAGAGCTGTATAGAAGCAGAGTCTTTGAATGCTATAGAAGCTGGATTGTATTAATTCAAACTAGATTGTTATAAAGTTAGAATGTTAGTTGTAATCCTCAGGGTAACCATTTTTGAAAACTAAAAAGCATAAAAAAGGAACTGAGTAAGTCAATTTGGTATACTACCCCAAAATATCAATTAAATATAAAAGAAAGCAGTAACTTAGGAAATGAGGAATGAAAAAATATAAAGACATATTGAAACAAATAACAAAATAGCATAGGTAAGCCCTTCCATACCAGAAATCACTTTAACTGTAAATGGTTTAAACTCACTCTTCAGGACTTCTCTGGTGGCACAGTGGGTAGGAATCTGCCTGCCAATGCAGGGGACACAGGTTTGATCCCTGGTCCAGGAAGATTCCACATGCTGCAGAGTGGCTAAGATCATGCACCACAGACTGTGCACCATAACTACTGAGCCTGCAAGTCACAGCTATTGAGCCTGCATACTGCAACTACTGAAGCCCACATGTCTAGAGCCCATGATCTGCAACAAAATAAGCCACCACAATGAGAAGCCCACAGACCACAACGAAGAGTAGCCCCTCACTCACTGCAACTGGAAAAAGCCCACACAAAGCAACAAAGACCCACTACAGCCAATAAATAAATAAATAAATAAAATTATTTAAAAAATTCCCCCTCCAAAAGGCAAAGAAAGATAGAATGGATCAAAAACAGGATTCAACTGTATACTACATATGAGAGATTCACATTAGGTCCAAAGAAACAACTAGGTTGAAAGTGAAAGGATGGAAAAAGGTATCCCATGCAAATAGGAACCAAAAAGAGAGCTAGGGTAGCTATACTAATATCTGGCAAAATAGAATTTAAGTACAAAATTGTTACAGGAGATAAAGAAGGGTATTACATAGTAATAAAAAGGTCATTCAACCAAGAACATATAAAGCAAATATTGACATACTTGAAAGGAGAAACAGTTCTATAATAATAGCTGGCAACTTCAATACCTTACTTTCAATAGTGAATAAGACATCCAGATAGAAGATCAAAAAAGAAACGGAATACTTGAACAATACTATAAGCCAACTAGACCTAACCAACAAATACAGAAAACTTCACCCCCAAACAGCAAAATATACATTTTCCTCAAGTATACATGGAATATTCTCCAGGATAGACCATAATTTAGCCTACAAGTCTCAATAATTTAAAAGAATGAAATCATATAAAGTATGCTCTCCAAAAACAATAGAATAAAACTAGGAATCAGTAACAGAACTGGAAAATTTATAAACTGGTGAAAATTAAACAATATACTCAAAAAAATCAATAGATCAGAGGAAAAAAATCACAAGTTGATTTTTAAAAACTTTGAGAGGAAGGAAAACCAAAACACAATATACCAAAACTTACAGGATGCAGCAAAAGCAGTGCTGAGAGAGACATTTGTGTGTGTAAATGCTTACAATATTAAAAAAGAAGAAAGATATCAAATCAGTAACCTAATTTTACAGCTTAAGAAACTAGAAAAAGAACAAACTAAATCTGAAGCTAACAGAAGGAAGGAAATAATAAAGATCTGAGCAGAGATGAGTGAAATAAAAAAAGAAAAACAGAATCAACAAAATAAAAACTTGGTTGCTTGAAAGATAATCAACAAAACATGCAAATATTTAGCTAGACTAACAAAGAAGAAGAAAGAGAAGACAAAGATACTTGAAATGAGAAATGAAAGTGGGGACATTACTGCAAACTTTACAGAAATAAAAAGGATTGTAAGAGAATACCATGAACAATTGTATGCTAACAAATTAGATATACTATACAAAATGACAAATTCCTAGAAGCACACAAATCACCAAAACTGACTGAAGAAGTGGAAAATCTGAACTCACATATATTAAGTACAGAGATTGAATCAGAAATCAAAAGGCTTCCAACAAAGAAAAGTTAAGGTTATTTGATGGTTTCACTGGTGGTTTCTCAGTTCAGTTCAGTTCAGTTCAGTCACTCAGTCCTGTCTGACTCTTTGCAACCCTATGGACTGCAGCACACCAGGCTTCCCTGTCCATCACCAACTCCCAGAGCCTACTCAAACTCATGTCCATCGCATCAGTGATGCCATCCAACCATCTCATCCTCTGTCATCCCCTTCTCCTCCCGCCTTCAATCTTTCCCAGCATCAGGGTCTTTTCCAATGAGTTGGTTCTTTGCATCAGGTGGCCAAAGTATTGGAGTTTCAGCTTCAGCATCAGTCCTTCCAATGAATATTCAGGACTGATTTCCTTTAGGATTGACAGGTTGGATCTCCTTGCAGTCCAAGGGACTCTCAAGAGTCTTCTCTAACACCACAGTTCAAAAGCATCAATTCTTCAGTGCTCAGCTTTCTTTATAGTCCATCTTTCATATCCATACATGACATTTAATGAAGAATTAACATCAACCCTTGTCGAACTCTTTCAAAAAACAGAAGAGGAGAGAACACATGCTAACTCATTCTATAAGATCCTGATACCGAAGCCAGAAAAAGATACTGCAGGAAAGGGAAACTACACATTAATATGCTTTATGAATATAGATGTAAAAATCCTCAACAAAATACTAGCAAACCAAATTCAGCAGCCTATTAAAATCATTACATGCTATGACCAAGGGGGATTTATTCCAGGAATGCAAGAGTGGTTCAACATAAGAAAATCAATCAAACAACCTAAATGTCCATCAATAGACAAATGGATAAAGAAAATGTGATACACACACACACACATACAAATGAATGAATACTACTATTTCCTAAGGAAAGAAGGAAGGAAAAAGAAGGAAATCCTACCATATGTGAACTGAAGGGCATTATGCTAAGTGAAATAAGCCATATAGAGAAAGGCAAATAATATATGATCTCGCTTATATGTGGAACCTGAAAAAGAAAGCCCAAAGTCATAGAAAAAGAGATCAGATTTGTGGTTACCAGCGGCAGCAGGTGAGGAGTAGGGGAATTGGATGAAGGTGGTCAAAGGCACAAATATCCAGTTATAAATAAATAATGTATAAAGTAACTTCAGACCAAGGAAAATTAGCAGGGATGAAAAGGGATAGAAAAGATGGTAAACATGACAAGAAAACATAGCAATCTTTAAATGTGGATGCACCTAACATCAGAGCTTCCAACTGTACAAAGCAAAAACTGATGGAACTAAAAGGGTAAACAGATAAATTCTCAATTATTCTTGGAGACTTCAACACATCTCTCTCAGTAATCAAGAAAATAAGTAGATGAAAAATTAGCAAAGATATAGATTATCACTAATCAACATGATTAAACTGAAACTGATAGAACATTCAACCCAACAGTAGCAGAATACACATTCTTCTCAAGTTCACAACACAAAATTATCAAGATAGACTAAATCCCATGTGAAAAAACCAAATCTTAATAAATTTTAAGTGAAACCAAAAACTGTTCTTTGAAAAGACCAAATTGATAAGATGACAGCAAGAATGACAATAAAAGATACAAATTACTAATATTAAGAATAAAAATGAAAAAAAATAACATCAAATTAAAAATATCACTAAAGACCTTATGGACACTAAAAGGATAATAGAGGAAAACTACAAACAACTCTATGCTCATAAGTTCTACAACTTAGCTAAAATGGACCAATTCCTTGAATATCACAAACTATCAAAACTTACCCAAGACAAAATAGAAAATCTGAATAATTCTATATCTACCAAAGAAAATAAATCCATAGTTAAAACCTGAAAAGAAATTCCTAGGCCTGGGTGGTTTCACTCAAAAATTCTACTAAACATTTTAAAAAACCCACTAATTCTATATTATCTCTTCTAGAAAATAGAGGAGGAACATTTCCCAACTCATTCTTTGAGGCCAGCACTGATTGCCCTGATACCAAAACTAAAATATGAGAAAAAAAATTATAGACCAATATCCCTCATGAACAAAGACACAAAAATCCTCAGTGATATACTAGTAAATCAAATCCAATAATATGTAAAAATAATAATACATCATTAGCAATTAAGGTCTATCTGTGATTTCAATTCTGTGATATTTGAAAATCAATCAATGTAACCTATGACAGTAACAGATTAAAGGAATAAAACAACATGATTATATACATTGGTGGAATAAAAACACAAAAATTCAACACCCATTCATTAAAAAAAAAAACTCAGCAAAAAAGGAATGGAAGTGAACTTCCTTACCTTGATAACCTATACAGATAACATCATAATAGTGAAAAGATGATTTCTCCCTTAAATTGGAAACAAGGCAAGGGTGTTAGTTCACTCTCACCACATTGTGCTTGAAAATCCTAGCCAGAACAAAAAGGCAAGAAGGAAAACAAAGATTGGAAAGAAAGGAATAAAACTGTCCTTACTTGCACATGACATGATCACAATCATCTAGACAAAAAAATACAAAGAATATACCAAAAAAGAAGCTATGACAAACCTAGACAGCATATTAAAAAGCAGAGACATCACTTCTGCCAACAAAGGTTCTATAGTCAAAGCTATGGTTTTTCCAGTAGTCATGTATGGATGTGAGAGTTGGACCATAAAGAAGGCTGAGCACCAAAGAACTGATGCTTTCAAATGTGGTGCTGGAGAAGACTCTTGAGAATCCCTTGGACTGCAAGGAGATCAAACCAGTCAATCCTAAAGGAAATCAACCCTGAATATTCACTGGAAGGACTGATGCTGAAGCTGAAGCTCCAATACTTTGGCCACCTGATGTGAAGAACCAACTCACTGGAAAAGACCCTGATGCTGGGAAAGATTGAGGGCAGGAGAAGAAGGGGGTGACAGAGGATGAGATGGTTAGATGGCATCACCGATTCAATGGACATGAGTTTCAGCAAACTCCAGGAGATAGTGAAGGATGAGGAACCATTTTGAAATTTTTCAAAGAGGTTGGAGGAACATATCATGCACACAAATTAGAAGATTCAACATATCTAAGGTTACAATTCTCTTGCAGTTCTTGTGTAAAATGTTTCGGTGGTCCCTCAAAGAGTTAAACACAGAATTACCATAGGACTGAGTAATTCTAGTCCTGGGTATATGTCCAAGAGAAATGAAAACATGTGTCCACACAGAAACATGCACACAAACATCTACAGCAGTGTTATTCATAACAGCCAAACGGTGGAAATAACCGAAATGCCTACCTGAAGATGAATGGATAAACAAACATAGTATATCCATACAATGAAATACTACTCAACCATAAAAAGAAACAAAACACTGATATGTCCTATAACTTGGATGAACCTTAAAAACATTATGGTAAGTGAAAGAAGCCAGACACAAAAGATCACATACTATATGATATATCCATAATAGGCAAATCCACATGGACAGAAAGCAGATTAGTGGTTACCAGGGGATGAGATGAGTAGGGACATGGGACACAATTATTTAATGGATCCAGGGTATTTTTCTGAGGCCACGAAAATATATTGGAAACAGAGAGAGGCTGTGGTTGCACCACACTGTGAATGCACTAAATATCACTGAATTGTAAACTTTAAAAATGTTTATAATTATATATTTCATGTTTAATTATATATACATATGTGTGTGTTTAGCTATATATTTCACCTTGATAAAAAATAAAGATCACAATTCTCTCTGAATTGATCTATATAGTTAACATAATTTCAACCAAAATCCTAGCAGAAATTGTTGTAGATTCAGACAAACTGACTCTTAAATTTTATGGAAAGACAAAATTGAAGATGTCGTATTACTTGATTTTAAGAATTACTATACGGCTTCCCTGGTGGTCTAGTGGTTAAGAATCTGCCTGCCAATGCAGGGGACACAGGTTCGATCCCTGGTCCAGGGAAGATCCCACAGGCTGTGGAGCAACTAAGCCCATGTGCCACAACTATTGAAGCCCGCGTCCTAGAGCCTGTGCTCTGCAACAAGAGAAGCCACCTCAATGAGAAGCCAGCACACCACAACGAAGAATATACCCAAATCTCCACAATTAGAGAAAGCCTGTATACAGCAACGAAGACCCAGTGCAGCCAAAAATAAATAAATCTTTAAAAAAAAAGAATTACTATAAAGCTTCAGCAATCAAGACAGTGAGGTTTTGACAAAGGGATTGATAACAAAGATCAATGGAAAAGAACAAATCAGAGACAGAACCACACAAATATGGTCATTCCACTTTTGACAAAGGTACAAATGCAAGTCAATAGAAAAATAAAAATAAAAAATCACCTTTTCAAGAAATGGTCTTGAAACAAGTGGACATCCATATGCCAAAAAAAGGTTCACCTAACCTAAACGTCATACGTTATGTGAAAATTTAGTCAAAATGGAACACAGATAGAAATGCAAAACCTAAAACCATACAGTTGTTAGGTTAAAAAAGGAGAAAACTGCAACCTGAGTTTATAGAAAGAGTTGTTAAATAAAAGCATAAGCCATGAAAGATAAAACTGATAAACTAGACTTTTTAGAATGTGAATGTGTTTAAGAAAGTCATAAGAGAATGAAATACAAGCCACAGAGTGGGAGAAAATATTTGCAAATCACATACCTGACAAGAGACTTGAATCCAGACTATATAAAGAACTTTCAAAGCTCAAGTTAAACAACCTAATTTTTTAAAAGGCAGTAGTTGTTCCAAGTGTCTGTTTAAAGACATTTCAAAAAAGAGTATATGAGTAGCAAATAAATGCATGAAAAGATGTTCAACATAATTAGCCATTAGATGAGCCACAAAATGAGATATCACCATACACTTATTAGGATGACTAAAATAAGTGTACTAACAATACCAAGTGCTGATGAGTATGCGGAACAACTGGAACTCTCACATATTGCTGGCGGGAATGTAAAATGGCACAATCACTGGAAAACAGTTTGGCAGTTTCCAATAAAGTTAAAGCATCTATTGCCCACACTGTTCAGGAATACCATTGCTAGGTATTTACCCTAGGGAAACTCATGTTCACACAAAAGCCTGCACACAAATGTTTACAGCAGCCCAACTCATAATTACCCAAAGCTGTAAACAATCCAGTGTCCTTCAATGGGTAAACTGATAAAGAAACTGTGTTAGAGGAATTTCCCTGGCAGTCCAGTGGTTAGGACTCTGTGCTTCCACTGCAGGGGGCATGGGTTTGATCCCTGGTCAAGGAACTAAGATCCTGCATGCCACATGGCTCACCCAAAATAACAAAATGAAACTGTGGTAGAGCCATACAATTCTTCAATTAAAGAACAAGCTATCAATATGCGACAACATGGATGAATCTTAAAGGCATTATGCTAAGTAAAAGAGGTCAGTCTCAAAATATTACATACTATATAATTCCTTTATATGACATTCTGGCAAAGGCAAAATCACAGTGATGGAGAACAGTGGTTGCCATGAGTTTGGGGTAGAGGGAGGGCATGACTACTAAGGGATAACATAAGAGACTTTGGAGGGGTTATATTCTACTCATCGTGGTAGTAGTGGTGATCATGGTGGTTACAAGAATCTAAGCATGTGTATATCAACAAAGCCAATTTTACTTAAATGCTAATTTAAAAAATAAAATTTAAAAAATATTTTATCAAAAGGGAACACAGACCGAAAATACATGAACAGAGCTTTCAACTTAAGATGTTGTACAAAGTGCATTAAGAAAAAGGAATAAAATAAAACCAGAAATTGTGTGTGAAGTTGCTTCAATCATGTCCAACTCTTTGTGACCCTATGGGCTGTAGCCCGCCAGGCTCCTCTGTCCATGGGATTCTCCAAGCAAGAATACTAGAGTGGGTTGCCATGCCCTCCTCCAGGGAATCTTCCTGACCCAGGGACTGAACCTGGGTCTCTTTTGTCTCCTGCATTGGCAGTGGGTTCTTTAATACTAGCGCCACCTGGGAAGACCCAAATATAGCTAATTTTAAGACAGAAGTATCAATTCTAAATCAGTAATTCTATTAATGTAAATCACTATTAGCAAATTAAGAGAAAAACTGTGTGTTTATATCAAAAGATGTCCCCCCAAATCTGATAAAACCTAATTCCACTCCAAATTTTAAAACAAACAAAAACCTCTCAAACTATAGATAGAGACTCTCCTAAACTTCATGACAGTAGTCTACCAGAGACCTACAGAGCCCTATATATTGATTGGACAAACACTGGCAACATTACCTGTAAAGTCAGAAACAACATAAGGATGCCCCCACCACCTGTAATAAAACTAGAAAAATCTAGAGGTATGAATACCAGAAAGAAAGGACGTGTTATGGGATAACTGTGTCCTCCCTCCAAAATTCGTATGTTGAATTCCTAACTCCTAGTACTTCAGAGTATGACTGTATTTGGAGATAAGGCTTTGAAAGAGATAATTAGATTAAAATGAGGCCACTACGGTGGGCCCTTACCCAATCTGACTGGTCCTTTTTAAGAAGAGATTGGGATATACAGAGGGACAACAAGAGCCCGTATGCACAGGGGATGACCACGTGAAAATGTAGCAAGAGGGAGATCATCTGCAAGCCAAGGTGAGTCCTCAGGAGAAAGCAACTCTGCTAATAATTTGATCTTGGACTTCTAGCCTCTATAACTGTGAAAAGAATAATTTCTATTGTTCTGTGGGCTTCCCTGGTAGCTCAGCTGGTAAAGAATCCACCTGTAATGCAGGAGACCCTGGTTTGATTCCTGGGTCAGGAAGATCCCCTGGAGAAGGGATAGGCTACCCACTCCAGTATTCTTGGGCTTCCTCGTTGGCTCAGATGGTAAAGAATCCACCTGCAATGTGGGAGACCTGGGTTCAATCCCTGGATTGGGAAGATCCCCTGGAGAAGGGAATGGCTACCCACTCCAGTATTCTTGCCTGGAGAATTCCATGGAGAGAGGAGCCTGACAGGCTACAGTCCATGGGACTGCAAAGAGTTGGACATGACTGAGAGACTTTCACTTCACTTCACTTCAAGCCATCCAGTCTGTGGTATTTTGTTATGACAGCCCTAGCAAACTAAGATAGAGGACGTAGATCACCTACTTCAAGAGCCCAAGACAATTACCTGAAAAACTAACAGAACTAACAAGAGGAATAGTAAGGCAACACAGGAACAATATAGAAAAATCAACTATTTTCCTGCATACTAGCAACAGCCAATTGGAAAATATGATAGATAAAAGAGTGCCATTTTCAATGGGAATCAAACTATAAAATAAAATACAAAGTAATAAACTGAAGAAGAGATATACAAGAAAGCCTGAATAGAGATAGACCAGGTTTGAAGACAAAAGGACAAGATGGCCTGTTTTGTGACTATTCAAAGGTAAATGGCAGAATGACAGCAATGTCATCCAGAAGTTGCATTGGTTCAAAAGCAATTTTCCCTGGCATGTTGTTTTTAACCAATCAGTGGTAAGTTTTTTCACATTTCAGAGAAAACCTATATATGAAGATCTACATGTAAAAGTTAAAAATCCTGCAATAGTGCCTCCTATCAGGAAAGGCAAATGGTGGCTTTGTTTTCTACAAAATTAAGCTCCAGTGGGCGAGGAGGATGGTGGAAAGTGCACATGAAGAAGTTGTGAAGACACTTCTCCCTATGTCTGAAAACAACAACAAAGACTGCTGATGACTAGGCTCTAGATCAGATTTTAATTTAATGAAGATGCTATCTATCTTGAGCAAATACCCTCAAGAACCTACTTCTAAAAGAAGCCCAGGCAGAGTTTTAAGGCTACAAAGGATCCACTGATTACCCAGTACAATACTGGGTGCAAATGCAAATGGGCTCAAACTGGGCAAGGATTACTTAAGGTAATCTTATTAAGGTTAGTTCCCCAACCCTAACTTAATAAGGTTAGTTTCCCTAACCCTAATCCTATAGGTCAATGTGATTGCTAAAGGTAGATTGAGTAGCCAGGGAAACTTGGCAACAAATTAAGACCAATCACAGTACAACACAGAAATAAATAATGGACTTGCTGAACATCCTTGTTCTCCTTAGGAGAACTTGCTTGGTAATGTTGCCAAGTTCTGCAGAGGGGATTTGCCCTACCAGACACAAGGCCTGTAGTAACTAACCTATGAGGTAGTGCCACAGGAATGGACAAATCGGTTTTATGGAACAGAGTATTATTAGTAATATCTAACACACAGCACTTATTATGTGCTAGGCAATGTTCTAATTGCTTTATGTACAATTCATTTATTCCTCACAACAATCTAAGAGGTAAGTACTATTAAAACAGAGAAGTTAATTAGCTTGTGCAAAGTAATATAGCTATTTAGGAATAGAGCAGAAAAACAAATTCAGGGAATTCCTTGAAGTCCAGTGGTTAGGACTCTGTGCTTTTACTGATGAGGGTATGGGTTCAATCCCTGCAGGGAACTAAGATCCCACAAGCCACTCAGCACCCCATCCCCTAAGGAAAAAAAAAGAAAGAAATCCACACATATAAGGAAATTTAGTTTAAGACAGAAGAAGAGCTTCAAATTAGGGGATAATTGATGAACTAGTCAATAAATGGTATTGGGGCAAATGACTATCCATGTGGAAAATAATAAATTAGATTCTTACCTCTCACAATTCATAAAACTTAATTCCAGAAAAAAACTAAAATTTTAACTTCTATATACTTTTTAGGTGAAAATGTAAGAAATTTTCTTACCAAAACATAAAATACAAATAGTTAATAAAGACGACTATGTAAAAACTGAAATCTACTACACACTAAGATATAAGTAAAATTAAAATACAAGCAACAGACTAAAAGAAAATATTTTTCAACACTTGCAGAATATATAAAAAACACTCCAACAAATTGAAAATATATAAAGAATTCTTATAAATCAATAAGAAAAGCTAACATTCTAAAAATAAGTGAATAACAGTAATTAATTCACAGGAAAGGAATAAGGAGAAGTCAATAAACATATAAAACAAACTGTGACACCAGTTTTTGCCATCAGATTGGTTAAAAATTAAAAAAGCTGATAACATCCACTGTTAGTAAGGCTGTAGGGAAACAGGTATTTCTCATACACTGCTCATATACTGACCCTTGTGGAGGGAATTCAGCACCATTAACATTTATTTTGTATATACCCTTCAATTCAGCAGGTCTAGCTACCTTAGAGAAATGCTAACTGGCACTAAAAACAAAAGGTTATTTACAAGAATTTTCATAATACTAAAAATTAGAAACAACCTAAATGTTAACCTGTAGGGGACAGGTAAACATATGATGGTACACCTATGCTTCAGACTACTATGCAGCAGGTAAATCTCAATGCATTGATGAAGTAGACCTCTACGTACTGATGTTGAAAGAAATCCAAGAAAGTTGTAGAACCACATACACACAAAACAAAACTATACCTCTATTTATGTCTACAAATGGGCATAAACACAAAAAATTAAAAGGTATACTTCAAACTGATAATAAAGGTTACCTTTGGATAACTTCCTCAGAGAGGGAAGAATGTTAGTCAAAGGGAATTTTTGCTTTCTCTGTCCTAATTTTGGTCAACTAGGATTACTTTTTAAAATAATGTTAAAATGAAAACCTACAACTTAGTTGCACTATAAAAAAAAGTGCTTTATACACTGCATACTGAATACATTTTAGTTTTAAAAAGGAGTCATCTATTAAATGTGAAAAGCCCACTAAAAAGTCATCATGTACCTTTGCAAGAGATGAACTGAACAACACATAACACAAATGATACAGGTAATGGAAGTAAAGGGGCTTCCCTTGTGGCTCAGTGATAAAGAATCCATCTGCCAATGCAAGAGACATGGTTTCGATCCCTGGATCAGGAAATCTGCTGGAAAAGGAAATGGCAACCCACTCCAGTATTCTTGCCTGGGAAATCCCATAGACAGAGGAAGCCTGGCAGGCTACAGTCCATGGGGTTGCAAAGAGTCGGACACGACTGAGCAACTAAACAATAACAAATAGAAGTATAATAGGCAAGAGGGAAAAAAGAGTCACCTGCAGTGACAACTGGACAATGCTAAAAATGGATAATAGCTACTATTTAAAAAATTTACTTATTTAAATTTGGCTGCACTGGATCTTTATTGTGGCAGGCAAGATCTAGCTCCCTGACCAGGGATTGAACTCAGGCCCCCTGCATTGGGAGCACGGAGTCTTAATCACTGAACCACCAGGGAAGTCCCTATAATAGCTATCATTTTTTTAGGGCCTCCCATAAGCAAGACACTGTGCCAGGTAGTCTGTACATCAACTTGTGAGATACTCCCATTTTACAGATTAAGAAAATACAGCACAGAGAAATTGAGTATCAGGCTTATGGCCAGGCCTTTGCTCACTACAGATTGTCCTGGATTGGATTTGGGATTGAGATTGGGGCTAGGGGGAGCCCTCCTGGCCTTGACGCCAGTGCTCAGCTGCCCTTACTATACTCTGCATCCTTGAAGCATGCTCCCAAGCTGTCCTGTTCATCAAGACTGGCGTTTTCCTCCTCCTCCTCGCTTTCAGTTTTCCAGTAGGCTGGCCGCTTGATGGGCCGCTTCCCTGGCGTGCGCTGGGAAGCAGGACTGCTAGACACTGTGCCCAGCCCACTGCTGGAGCTCGTGCTGCTTCGGTCCTGCCCCCCGGTCCACCAGGCCTGCAGGCTGGAGGTAGCTGGTGAGGATGATGAGGATTGCAGGTTGGCCATGCACAGCATGCCCTGGATAGCCTCCTGAGTGCTGGGAGAGGCAGGAGCCTCGCTGTAAGGGACAGAGGAGAAATGCTGAAGGAGTATCTCTACTTGTCAGAGAAAACTAGTCATCAGAATAGTCAGGGAGGAGGGACAAGAGCTGCCTGGGTCAAGGTGGGAACAAGCAGGAGAGAATCATCCCAAGTGAAAAACTATAAACCAAACTAAAGATCAAAATAGTATCAAAGACTATTTCCATAAAAAGGCCAGTCCTTCTTGACTGAAGTCTCTCCATAGACAGCAGGCAAGGTGGCAAGAACAAGGGTGCACCTCCCTTCCTATTCACATATGCTGCGTTCTTTTTTTTAAAAAGAAAAAAAAAAAAAAACGAGATCCAGAAAAGGCCCAGCTCTCCTTCCATGCCTCTTCTGACTTCCAAAGAACCCCAAACTCATTGCCCTTGAAGGCTGTACATCCTTTCTAAGTCAGATCTTAAATATCTTGGGACAGATTTCATGTCTACTTTATTCTTTCAGCCCAAATGCCCTAGATAATTCTTTGTCGCTTTAAATGACTCAATTAATATCTACTGATTGGCTGACCTAGCCAAAGGTGGCAGGTAGGGGTGTGTGTTGTCTGATCACCTAGAAAGGGGAGAACAAAGCCAGTACTCACGTGAGGGCAGCATAGTCAGGTCCCCCCACCTGCCTGCTGGCCTTGAGCAGATCAAGAATTCCACCGGCTCCACTCCCATTTCCAAGCTTGCCTTCGACCCCTTCTACAAGGTCCTCATCTGTTGTATAGTCCTCCTGTTGGAGAAAAAGGATATCACCTCAGCTGCCCAGGCCCTAATATACAGTGGACACTAATATATTCTGAGCACCAAGTATCTACCAAGTACTAAGCAGAATATTTGTTTTTTCATCTTAGTCTCTGAAGCATCTTTGTGAGGCAAGTACTAACTCCCATTTTACAGATAAGGAAACTAAGGTTCAGTGAAGTTAAATATGTATGTAAAGTCACAATCAGATATTCCAAATCAGATACTCTTTCTACTACATCACACTGCCTTTTATTCTACTTTATATTAAAGATTTTTAAAATATTTCAACTAAAGTATAATCTTCCATTTATATGTTCAGGAGCACTTAGCACACAATCTTTCACTTTATAAATATTTTAGGAACTGAATGCATAGGATGTCTCCCCCAACCTCAATTAAAATGACAAATCATATTCTGGTTTTGTAACCAGAACAAGCAGAAGATAAGAAACAGGGAAGGCTCCTACCTCAATGTCAAACTCAACTTCTCCTGGTTCACGAACTCGATTGGGGTCAGAGCAAGGCTTCGCACGAGGCAGCTTTCGGGGAAATTCTAGAAAGCAATAGAATGTACTTACCATGAAGCTAAGGTTAGCATCTGAGCCAAATACCCAGGAGAAAGAGAATAAAACTATAATTTTCCTGAAAGTAATGACCACAGATAAGTAATTTAAGGAGGTTACGAATTAGTTTATAAATTAATCTCCAGAGCAAAGAAAGCCTACAGAGCTGGTAAATCAGAAAGCCAACAAGCTCAGGCCTAAGGTCTTGAGTCTACTGAAGGGACCAAAACCAAACTGAAATGGGCAGGGCGAGAAAGAAAAAGAACAAGTACACACTTGGTCTTATTATCAGGGTCGCCTTCTCCTTCCCCAGTCTCTCATCAATCTGCAGTTCATCATCTGAATCCAAGTCCAATTCATCCTCCATCACCTGTTCTGACACCAGCCTAGCCTTGTCTGCCTTCTTCGCGATCTTCGCTCGCCGAGATTTGGATAAGCTCTTCACCCTCTTGGTACTGGAGAGAGAGTGAAGGAGAACATAAAAACAGTCTCACACAAAGGCAGTTCTCTCCAAACTGATCTATAGATTCAATGCAATCCTATCTAATCCATCTAGTTTTGTGCAGATTAATAAACTGATACTAAAATGTATATGGGCATACAAAGGATATGTACATGGCCAAAACAATTTCAAAAAAGAACAAAGCTGGAGGACTTATACTACTCAACTTCAAAATTTACTATAAAGCTACAGTAATCAAGGTAGTATGATATTGGCTTAAGGATAAAAATGAATGGAACAGAACTGTGAATCTAGACCTAAATCCTTAAATTTATAGTCAACTGATTTCTGACAAAGGTGCTTAGGCAATTCAGTGGAGAAAGAATAGTCTTTTTAACAAATGACACTGAAATAAGTGGATATCACATGCAAAAAAAATGAATGTGAACTCTTACCTTATATCACACACAAAAATTAACTAAAAATGGATCATAGATCTAAATGTAAAAGCTAAAACTATAAAACTTCTAGAAGAAAATGTAGGAAAATACCTTGTGGCCTGGGATTAGGTAAAATTCAAAACTTTTGTGCTTTAAAAGACATCATTAAGAAAATGAAAAGACAAGCCACAGACTGGGAGAAAATATTTGTAAATTATTTATCTAGAAAAGGATGTGTATCCAGAATATTTAGATAACTCTTAGAACACAACAAAGACAAACAAAACGAATTAGAAAGTAAGCAAAAGATCTGAACAGACATTTCTCTAAAGTTGATACATAAATGTCCAATAATCACACGAAAAGATGCTCAACATCATTAGTCATTAGGGAAATGCAAATTAAAACCACAATGAGATACCACTTTACATCCATCAGAATGACTGTAATAAAAAAGACGGGCAATAACAAGCATTAGCCAATATATGGAAAAACTCATAATTGCTGGTGAGGGTGTAAAATGGTAGATGCTTTGGGATAAATTTTGGTAGTTACTTAAAAAGCTAAACAGAGTTACCAAATGACCCTAAATTTTATTCCTAAGTGAGAAACAAAAACATGTCCACACAAAAACTAGCATACAAATGCTCAAAAGCACCATTATTCATAACAGTCAAAAAGCATAACCAATCCAAATGACCATCAACTAGAGAACTGATAAAGTAAATGTGGTAGATTCACACAATGAAATACTATTTAGCAATAAAAAGAAATCGATTAATGATACATTCTACATCATGGATGAACTTTAGGAACATGTTAAGTGAAAGAAGCAGACACAAGAGACTACATTTACATAGGAACTAAATGACTTCTATTTATATGAAGTATCTAAAAAGGCAAATTCATAGTGATAGAAAGAAGATTAGTGGTTGCCTGGCTCTGGGGAAGAAAACCAGGACTGAATGTAAGTGGATATGAGTGATCTATTTGATGTGATAGAAATGTTCCAAAATTGGATTGTGGTGACAGTTGCATATTCTTTAAGTTTACTAAAAGTCATTTAATTATACACTTAAAAAAGGTTAATTGTATCTGAAAAAGACACGTGCACCCCAATGTTCATCGCAGCACTGTTTATAATAGCCAGGACATGGAAGCAACCTAGATGCCCATCAGCAGACGAATGGATGAGGAAGCTGTGGTACATATACACCATGGAATATTACTCAACCATTAAAAAGAATTCATTTGAATCAGTTCTAATGAGGTGGATGAAACTGGAGCCCATTATACAGAGTGAAGTAAGCCAGAAAGATAAAGACCATTACAGTATACTAACACATATATATGGAATTTAGAAAGATGGTAACGATAACCCTATATGCAAAACAGAAAAAGAGACTCAGATGTATAGAACAGACTTGTGGACTCTGTGGGTGGGATGTTTCAAGAGAACAGCATTGAAACATGTATATTATCTAGGGTGAAACAGATCACCAGCCCAGGTTGGATGCATGAGACAAGTGCTCGGGCCTGGTGCACTGGGAAGACCCAGAGGGATCGGGTGGAGAGGGGAGGTGGGAGGGGGGACCGGGATGGGGAATATATGTAAATCCATGGCTAATTCATTTCAATGTATGACAAAAACCACTGCAATGTTGTAAAGTAATTAGCCTCCAACTAATAAAAATAAATGGAAAATAAAATTAAATTTAAAAAAAATAAAAATAAATAAAAATTTTAAAAAAGGTTAATTGTATGATATGTAAATTATATCTCAAAAAAAGTGTTAAAATATATAAAGCAGAAAGAACTCAAAAGTAGCTTAAATCTTAATAATTCTACCAAACATGGTAAACAATGTTAACCAGTACAAACTGCTCAAATAAGCCTTGTAAGTCAAGAGAAACCAGTTTTTGGTAAGTGAGTATACATTCAACAAATAGTCATTTGGTGAATTGGCTTTTAGTGAATTAGCTGTTTTCTACCTCAAAGGGTTGCTGGGAGGATTAATGAGCTAATGTAGAGACTGACATATAACAAGTGGCCCAATGGTAGCTAATCTTTTAGTTCTCTGGGTCTCACTTTCCCACATTAGTAAAATAGGGATAACAACACTTACCCCTAATGGTTGTTGTAAGGACTAAGTAATATATGTAGATTGCTAACATAGAGTCTGACACAGAGCAGGTGTTCAATAAATGGTAGCTATTCAACCTTGATCTTTTATTAACTTCTAATTATGAAAAATGTCAAACATATACAAAATATTAAAAACTCCCATGTATCTAGGACCCAGTTAAGTTTCAGTAATTATCAACATACAGCCAATCTTGTTTCATTTGCACCTCAGCCCCCACAAAACATGGCACTATTCTGGAGAAAAGATCAGACATAATAAGTATCATATCATCTGTAAATATTACTGTACCTTGACTCCCTAGGTTCACTTAGCAGCAGCCTCTAGTAGGTGGAAGGAAGTACTAGAAGCAGCACAAGGAAGACTGATGAGGAAAGGGAAAACGTCTCATGTCCTTAATAACCGTTACAGGCTGGAACCTAGGGACTTTCAACTTTCTCTTCCCCAGCAGACTAACCATAGGTTCTAGACAAAGACAATGCTCAGTCTATCTTATTCTTCAGTAACTACATTTTCAAATCACAAAAATAGTTCTGTTGCTTTCAGAATCTGCCCTGCCTTCACACCACTTATCCTGTATTTCCCAGCCAGGTAGACTTACTATACTCACCCTTGAGATCTGAAAACAATCGTTTCTTACAAAAAGGCTGTAAGGTATCCTTTTCCCTTGTGTTCCTACACTGTTCATACTCTATACTTAGCTCTTGACTGCTCCTGTCTGGTGTTCTGAGTGTCCAGAAAATAACTTTTACCATCTTCCTCTGCCTCCCTACATGTTTGAGGATTTCTGACAACCTAGTTAGCTTCTGGCCATACCCACAACTATCATCATCATCACCACCACTGTCATCTTTCATTTTCAAATTCATTATTACATTTATAAAATCAACCATTTATTAAACATTTACTATGTGCCAGGACCTGCAATAAGCACTTTACATACAATACTTCATTTAGTCCTCCAACAACCCTAAGATAAGTTTTATCTATAGAACAGATAAAATGAAGACAGAGATGCAGATATGTTAATTAGCTTGCCATAGGGAATATGTGTCAGAGCTGGAATTCAAATTCGGAATTGTCTGATTCCCAAGCCCAAGCTTTTTGTCAAGATATGCTTTTATTCTGTTAGAAAACAGTCTGCTAAAAATTATTTTGAGAAAACTAATATATACTCACTGTACAAAATTCAAATACTTGAAGTGAAAATTTCCTCTCTTGCCTCCCCTATCCTACTTTCCAGAGATAACTACTGTTATAAGTTTGGTGTGACAAGCGTAAAATATGTAACAAATATTGATATATTTATTTGTGTGAATGTGTATAAACATCTCTGGAAGGAAAGCACTGACACTGGTGTTCCATGTATGCAAAGGAAAACTGGACAACAGAGAAGGGTGGGAGCAAAATTTTTTCCTATGTATTCTTTCATACTTTTTGAATTTTAAACTGCATAAATTTTAAACCTCTTTTAAAAAGTTAAATTAAAAATAAAGGCAAGGGACATCCTGGTTGCCCAGTGGTTAACAATACACCTTGCAATGCAGGGAATTCAATCCCTGATCAGGAACTAAGATTCTACACGCCACAAAGCCACTAAGACCACACACAACTACTGAGCCCATGCGCTCTGGAGCCTGTGTGTCTCAACTCGACAGCACACATTCTGCAACTAAGATCCAATACAGCCAAATAAATAGATTTAACCAATATAGCCAAATGTAAAAGACTATATGTTACTTTTTTACATACACACATATGCATACATGCCTTTTAAAAAAATTAAAATGAACTATTCCCATATACTATCTTGCAACCTGATTTTTTCACTTAAAATGTATCTTGGAAATCTTTTCACATCAATAGATACTAAACTCACTCTTTTTAAGTTACACAGTATTCTATTCCATAGATGTACCATAATTTATCCAACCCTTATTAATGGACGCTTCCAACTATTTACTATTACAATGATATAGTGAACACTGAATATTTCTCTTTACACACCTGGCAAATATTTCTGCAAAATAAGTTCCTAAAAATTGAATCACAAAAGGTATATAAAAAACTAATGCTCTTAACCAGTATATTATTTTTTATTCCTGCCAACAGTTCTGATCTACTGACTTGATGAAATTTCTAGAACTTATACAAGATTTTTCTCAGAATTGCCAATTAGTTCCAGACCTCTCCTCTTACCCACTCCCAACACTACCATGGTGGTCTGTACTAAGCAATGTTTTCTGATAATATCTGGGTATTTCCCAAAGTACAGTCCCTCCCTCACCCATGTCCCAGCCCCAGGTCCCAATTCCATGCCTTGTCTTAATGGCATATTGCTACCGAAAATCCCAGCATCTCTGCTTCTTCTTCCCACCTCACCTGCCATTAGACATCAATAAGGCCAGCGGGCCCTCATTCCCATCAAGGTCCAAGTCTGGTGAGTCATCATCTGAGTCATTCAAGCAGGTGCCAGTGATGTTGAACTGCAGGAGGAGGAGGCTCAGTTGTCACCTGTCTGGAACTCCCATGTGAATCAGAATAACCAGTTCCCTCTGGTTTTACTGGTGGAGTTCACTATCAAAACCACCTGAACCAAGGTCTTCAACTATGCTGTCCCCCCACCCCCAACCCAAATGGTCACAAGAGCAGAAGGTTGAGAATGTATGGCTGGTTCAGGGGAAACCTATCAATCTTGCAAAACATGTTCCCTAAAAGGAGGGTGGAGCATCTTCACATGACCATGGAGGTTACCACAATCTTTAAGCAAGGTGGGGCCCTGGAGGAGGACTTTTCTAAAAAGTCTGTTCAAGACTCCAACCTGCCACTCATATACCATGTACTCAAGTATCATTCTTATCCTAGCATTTCAAGATCAGCTCAAGTGTCATGTTTTCTGAGAAGAGCTCCTGACCATCATCCCTACCCAGATACAATCATCCCCTCCCCTGTGTCTCAGGGTCCCACACTCACACTTAATTGTGGCATCCACAACATCTCATTGCACTCATTTCTTTTTATGCCTATCTTTCTCACTAGCCTGTTGGCCTCTTGAGGGTTATTGTCTGCAGCAGCTATCACAGTGCCCAGCATAGACAAGGTCTCAATAAATGCCTGTTAAGTGAGTGGGACTGGTAGCCAAACACCAGGGGCCCTAAGGGAGGTGGGAGGACAGGAGAGCCTTTACTTTTGATACTCTGCTCTTCCAAGGGACCCAAAAGGGTTGGGCTGAACCCATTGGCCAGCACCCACCTTTGCTTTCTGGGAAGAGCCTGTCTTCAGTGCCTGATGATTGTATGTATCCATGAGATTATAGCTCAATTGGCCAGCAGGCCCCAAGGCTGAGCTCTCCTTGCCCTTTCGCTCTGCCTTCTTGAAGAATTCCTTGGGCTTCAGGCCTTTCTTCTTTGAACCACTTTTGGAGGGCAGTGACAGCCTGGACATGGATACTGAAGTGGAATGGGCTGGCCTGGTTAAGGGAATGGAGCCGGCTGGGAAGATCCTCTGCAGCCCAAAGATATTGCTCGTCTTCCCAACGTTCTGTTGGAAGATATCCTACAAGAGTGTTAGGACATGAGGGGTTAGAGCTTACTCAAGGGTTCTTTCTACACTAAGAGCAGAGGTCTGTTCATGGCACTGGTGGTACTGCCATGAAGGGGCTTAAAGATGCTCCACATAGGCACTTATGCACACCCTAGTTTTTGCACAATAAGTCATCAAGAATTTACCGGGTGGCATTTCTTTACCCAGCCATTGACGAGTAAGAAGACGAGCAGAGAAAAAGCCCAGCACTACTATCAAAATTGGAGAGAAAAGACTCCAAGAGCAGCTGACATGAGACAGAAAATAGAGTACTAAAATGTGTGGTTCCAACTCTAAGGACTACAGGATTTAAGAGAAGAGTGCTTCTAGTTCTAAATCTGCTACTCATTAGCTCTGTGACCAAGGGTAAGTTCTCTGATTACTCTGGGGATCTGTTTGCTCAGCTGTAAATTTAAAGGAGCAGACTGGAAAAGATGTTCTGTGGCTTCTTTGAACTTCTTGGGAAGAGCCCTGGGGATTGGAGGTAGGTGGAAGGCAAATAAGAGAAGCAAGTGGGGTTCTAAGCCTCCCACCTTCGTAACTGCTACTTATTCATAGTAGTTATGCTTCAATTGGTTGCATATATTGAGCTTCCACATAAGCTTTCATTTGAAAAAAAGGATTTCACTTCTTCAAAACATTTGAAATTCAGTGAAAAAGATATGATCCACCTCTAAGTCCTCTTCCAACCAGCCCAAAGTTCCGTGTATACAAAACTTATATAGCCAGAGAAAAGACAGGCATTTTAACTAAACCCTGATGGATTCTGACAGATGGAAGTGGAAGAAAATGAGGTAGGAGGCGGGCAATGTAAGCCATGGTGTAATGGTGCAGGCAGTGAAACATGCTGCAAGAGGTGAGGCTAGAAGTCCAACTTCCCAGTAGCGCACTCTGACCACCCTTTAGCATGTTTAGTGCCTAGCTTCTGAGCTAAAGGAAAGTTGAAACTTCAAGTCCCATTCTCCTCTGGTGCCTCTGCTACTTCACCAGCCCACACTGAGTTCTCTCTTCACTGCAAAGTCTAGTAACAACAATGGCTCACATTTATTGAGTACTTACTCTGCCAGGCACTGTGCGAGGGGCTCTACATAATTAGATAATTATAACAAAACTCTGAAAAGGTGGTATTGTCGCCACTTTACAGATAAGGATACTGAGGCCCTGAACGGCTAGCAAGTGACAGAGCAGGAACCAGAACCCAAGTTTCTCTGAGTCTCTTACCACTACACCTCACTGCCTCGTGGTATATGCCACCTGTTGAAACATGGCTTTGTAATCATCTTCAACCCGGGAGAACTGTCATTTTGTAGAATGCAGAGACTGAGTCAAAATATTAATAACAACAACTACTACTATGACCTCCACCACCCACAACCACATGACCCACCATCAGAATTTATTGAGCACCCACTATCTGCCCAGTCTTATACTTTTTGCTCAACCTATATTACCTTATTCAACCCTCTTAACAATCCCTCAGTAGTTATTAGCTATAGCCACTTTAGAGATGAGGAAACTGAGGCTCAGGCAGGTTAACTTTGCCCAGGGTACTCTACTAGATTGTGAGTTCTTCGTGGGCAGGCACTGTAGTTATTTATGTGTCCTAAGCACCTAGCCCAACATGTGGCATACTTGAGGCACATAATAATTATTTGAATGAATGAATAGGGTCCTTGGTGTGGTCTTCTCAATCCTTCCCCTGAGCTCCCATGCCAGCTGCAAAAGCCTGACCTGCCACTTGAGTCTTAAGCCCTTTCCAAACGCCTTCCCTGTTCCCATGCTCCTTACTTCCACCAGGCGGATCTCCCTAGCCAGATCTTTAATGAGCTGAACAGTCCGCACTGTCTCTGGGATTTCATCCTCGTGGTCTGGCAGAGCCTGTCAAACAAAAGGCATGAGAAATAGATCCACACATAAGAAACAACTGATTTTCAACAGTTACCAAGGCAATTCAATGGAGAAAGGGTAGTCTCTTTAACAAATGGTACTTAGACTGATCAGATATCCACATGCAAGAAAAGACCTTCATTCTATATTTTGCATCAGATATACACAGACTCAAAATGGATTATAGAATTAAATGCTGTAACTAAAACTATAAACCTTTAGAAGGAAAGAGAGGAGAAAATCTTTGTGACCTTAGGTTAGGCAAAGATTTCTTAGGACATAAAAAGTTATGAATCATAAAAGAAAAACTGATAAATTAGACTTATTAAAAAAACACTGTTAAGGCAAACCATTGACTGGGAGGAAATATTTGCAAAACATAAAGGACAGTGTCAAGAGATGTGAGGAACTTAGTTGTGGGCTTGAACCATACCCCCCTCAGAAAGTCAAGAATCTCAGGAAGAACCCAGCCTCTTCACTCGTGAGCACAGAACTCAGTGCTGAGCAGCTATAGGCCCACAGCTAGCCCAACAACAACCCAGGGAGGGACCTGTTGGTTATCGCTTTTTTAATTCATTAATGATTTTATTTACATCTTTACGCAGACAGACCTCTTTTCCTCTGTGATTTCTTCTACCAGTTTTGACGTGAATTCTGTATCCAGAGAGTACTGATAAAAATTCCTCAGCATTTCTTCCTTGCTTCCCATGGTTTAACTCTTTCAATCATCTGGAATTTATTTCAGTGGCTGGGCAGCAATGCGGACTGAGAACCCATGTGACCCAACTGGATAACCCTGACAGCTCCCTCCTCCCAGCCCAGGGGCTCTGGAAAAGTGAAGGAGCAAGTGTTTCTCACGGAAGTCATTTGCACTTCACAAAAGTTTTCTTCCATGAGTGTGGGCTCTTCAGTTCTATGTCCTCCTCTCTTCCAGCTCCCTCTGGTCACACTGTCTAGAGCCATTCTTTGGTCCTTGAGGCCATCCTGGCCCAGGACATGAGTGCTCAGGACCTACCCACCTCCCTCCCTTAAAGGTGTTCCTGAGACAGAGTCAATCAGAAGTTCACTTCATAGAAGGGTCTGGTGGGATGCAGTCAGAAATGAAACCCAAGGCAGCCACACCTGAGGGATGTGGCAAAACAGAATCGAAGGCTAAAGTCCAGGTGCAGGTGACTCCATGGAGCAAGAGAAGGCCCAAAACATGAAGTCCAAGAATATTTGAGGGGAAGGTTGTCAACAGAAAAAGGGGAAATTGAGCAAATTAAGCCTTCAGTGGCTGAAGAGTCTCCTCATACTACTATATGCAGGGGAAGGAATCTACACGAATATCAGAAGTATAAAAGAATACATGTAAATCCATGGCTAATTCATTTCAATGTATGACAAAAACCACTGCAATGATGTAAAGTAATTAGCCTCCAACTAATAAAAATAAATGGAAAAAATAAAAAAATAATTTAAAAAAATAATATATTGATATTTCCTTTTTTGCATTGCTTAAAATTGTTTTTTTTTTAAAATAAATCCAACTTTTTGAGTAGGTAATCCATTCACATAGCTCAAAAATCAAACAATATAAAAAGATATATATTGAAAAGACTTTGTCCCTGCCATCAACCCCTCTAGCCCACCCCAACAGGTAATCACTTTTATTACTTTCTTCTGAATCCCTCCAGATTGTGTTTTCAGGCAAATACAAGCACATACAAATATAGTTCTTGTCCCCTCCCCCCCTTTACACATAAGGCAGCCAGCACACTATACACACAGTTAGACACCTTTACATGATAAATTCTAGAGGTCTTCCCAAATCAGTACATAGACAGCTTCCTTAATTTCTTTTATAGTTGTTTAGTATTCAATTGGAGAGATGGATATTGGTATATTCCTAAAAAGCCATTTTGGCAGCATGCATCAAGAGTCTTACATTTTTCATATACTTTGATTTAACAACTGCTCTTCTAGGAATCTATCCTGAAGAAACAATCAAGAGATGAAGGACAAAGACTAATGCAAATAGATATTTACTTCACGATTTTTTAGAACTATCCCCCAAATAAATAAATAAAAAGGAAGCAACAATAAACAAGTGGTTAGGTAAGGATGTTACATCCCAACAAAAGAATATCACGTAACTATCAATATTTCTGGAGAACTTGGTGACACAGAAAAATTAAGATAAACCAATCAATTCAGATACAAAATTATATGTACAGGGTGATAGCAATCATGCTTTAAAAATGCATATTACAAAAAAAACAAAATATATCCACATGTTAATTCCCTCTGTGAGTGTTAAAATTACAGGTGAAGTTTTTCTTTCTTAATACTCTTCTGTCCTCCACTCTAATGCCAGGAGCCCACAAACCTCCCTGGTATCTTCTACCTCCCCAGAAGATCTTCCCAAAGCCAGTCCCTACTGACAGTAGACCTCTAAAGTAGATAGAGAAATAAGTATATTTACTTCTTTCTTTGTCCAGGCTCTAAAGGCCAAGTTCAGGGCTTTACCACCATGGACCAGGTAGGAGGCAGGGTGTCTCCTGTTTTCTCGCAAACCTACCGGGGGAAAGAGGAAGGTACAGTGTCAAAGAAACCATGCAGGGAAGTGAAGGACTTTTTACTTTTTTCAGGCAACCAGAGAAAATGTTCAAGGTTCTGAGAACAACTCCAGATCTCAGTTCTTATAATGGTGTTCATTTTATGAGTACCTTGACATCTACTATCTCATTGAATCCTATACCCAACCCTGTAAGCCAGATATCATCTTCATTTTATAGTTCAGAAAATAAGGCCCAGAGAGGCAAAGAATACAAAGGCCACACCTGGTAAGTGACAAAGCCAAGACTGAAACCACGTCTGTCAGAATCTGACACCTGTCTTCCTTCTACACTACTCTGCCCCTTGGGTTTCAAAATATGAACACTCAAGAGGACCATGATTGCCACCTACACAGATCTGAAGAGCCATTAATGCCTTTTTCTGAGTTACTCCAGGAGGAGATTATAACAAACATCCAAATTTAGGCTCAAAAAAGAGTTTTCTACTGAACTAAGCTGTTCAGAACAGATAATAAGCAGTTAGTCATCTAGCCCCTGAATGAACACTTACATGACAGTCTATCTAGGTGGCAGAATAAGGGCTTGAAGTATTGCATAAGAGACTATACTCATTGGCCTCTGAGGTTCTTTGTAACTCTTTCTGGCCAAGTCACTTGGGAAATCTCAGGTCTGAGTAAGGGAGCCACTCTATTTCAGAGCAAACCAGGAAAAAAGAAACCCAGTAGGCTGGCTTCTACTTGGGCTGATACCCAAGACCAAACCAATGAAGTCTGTGTAGGACTGGGCCTTGTCCCCAGGAGATGGATATCCAGAGAACTCTGACACTATTCAGATTGAGTTTCTTATTTTAAGAATAGGAATAATTTTACTGTGATCCAATTTTCTCAGCTCCTTTTACTAAATAAGATATTTAAAATCCATGCCTTGCCCTACATTATACTTAGTAAAAAAAAAGCCAATTTCAAAAGATCACAACATTCAGTTCCATTTTTATAACATTCTTGAAATGACAAAATTAGAGAGATGAAAAACAGATCAGTGGTTTCCTGAAGTTATGGATAGTTCAAGGGGAAAGAGTGGGTGAGATTATAAAGGGGTAGCACTACAGAGATTTTTGTGGTGATGGAAAAGTACTGTATCTTGATTGAGGTGTTGGTTATAAGAACAGGGCAAAAAGGGCAGTTGGCAAAGGGCTCCATACCTCGAAAGATATCCAGAATGTGCTTCCCCACATACCAACAGATGGTCTCAAAGTTGGGGAACTTGAAGAGGTCTGCTGTGCTCAACCGCTTCTCAATCTCATAGGCTCTGGAGGAAGTAGTTACAACAATAACAATGATGAGGATACTGTTTACTGGGCATCTACTATGTATCAGGTATTGTTCTGGATGCTTTGCATCCATTATTGCTAATCCTCACAACTATCCTTTAAGACTTTACTTTGTGGGTTAGGAAATTTGAGCTCAAAGATTATGTGACTTGATAGTCACATAACTGTTAAGTGAGGAAGAGGTATTCATCCTCCACTGAACATCAACAGGAACCAGTATCCATTCCTTTATGATCATCTTGCCTCCTTCTATGTTCTACTCCTAACTACAGGGGAGAACTCAAGGACTCTTGCAGATGGAAATGGCCAACTTGGGATCACCAGAGCTTCAGGACTCACTTGAGCTGCATTTCAATATTAAGGCTGTGTAAGAAGTTCCCTCCAAAGGCAAGGCAGTCCACAGGGGTCAGCACAGCATGAATCCATCCTGCAGTGTAACAAGGCAAAAATCATAGCTGGCAAGGGGCCTTTCTTCCTTTGGACATCTACACTGCCCACTCAGCTCAAACACAATACCTTAGAGCATCTAGTCTGGCAGTAACTCAGAATATTCTAGGTTCTTCCACATTCCCAACACCCATCCTGGCCAAGTCTGCCATCATTATAACCCTGTACTGGACCAACCTATAGGGTTAATAAACTCCTTCTACATCCTCCTCTCTATACTTCAAAATCTCTTCGGTGCCTCACCTATCCTCTCTCTTATCAATAAGAAAGGCATCATCTCCATGCTATGACTACCTCTTCGAACTCTGCCCTAAGTAAAACAAAAAGCTTTTGTGTTAGACCTGGGTTCAAATCCTGCCATTTTCTAGCTAAATATCCACTTCACAGGTTGATTGCGAAGAAACTAAATTATTTTCCTTGCCCTTGACCCTATACTGCCTTCTAGGACCTCCTGATTTTCCTTCTTAAATCTCTCTCATATTCATCTCCTCTTCTTCATCCATCCATCCTAATGGTTTGGTTCAGATCCCTCATCATTTCTTACTTATGCTACTTACAACAGCCTCCAAACTGTCTCCTCTAATACCAGTGGTTCTTTAAGGGGTAATACAGGGAATCCTGGGGCTCCTAGAGCCTCTTTCAGAGCATATGCAAGGTCAAAACTATGTTCATAATAATACTAAGATGTTATTTGTCTTTTTAACTCTCATTCTCTCATAGGTATACAGTGGAGTTTTTCAAAGGCTATAGGACATGATATCATAACACACAGAGGCAGATTTGAGGGCCTTAAGTTTTCTATTAACCCAAACACTAAAAATATTTGAAGAAATGTAAAGGTCAACCTTTAAACTAAATTTTTAGTTTGAAAATAGTTATTTTCCATAAAAATTGTTACTTATGCTAACATATAATGGGTTTATTCTTGTTTTTTCTCAATGAACTAATAAATATTTTGGAATTATCAGTTTTAATTTATAATGTGGTAAATATGAATACATATAAACCACATAAAAAAAAGTTCTTTGGGATCCTCAATAATATTTAAGGGTATAAAGAGATCCAGAGTCTGAAATGTTTGTAAACCACTGATCCACAACAATCTTGATCTCTGAAGTCTGTCTTCCAAATCCCAATCCTAAGTGATATATCCAAAATACAAATCTGCCCATATCATCTCTTGCTTGAAACTCTTCAATGAAATGTACATCCACAGGAGAATAGATAAATTGCTGTAGAGTGGAATAATAGAAAGCAAGTAAAATGAATGAGCGATAGCTACACGTATCAACAGGATCTCACAATTATAATGTTCAGAGAAAAATGTTGAGAAAATACATGTAATATGATTCTATTTATATAACAAAAACATGTGAAACAGAGACTTCCCTAGTGATTGGAGGTTAAGACCACACCCCCTCCCCCCCAAAAAATCATGTAAAACAATACTATACACTGCTTAGTTGCTTAGTAAGGCATTACCTATGTAATAAAGGGATAAAAATGCAGGAGAATGATATCATCAACTTTAGGACAAGGGCTAGCTCTGAGAGGGCAGAATGGGAAATTGAGGAGAGATATATAGAAGGCTTCAAATATGTTTGCAATATATTATATTTTTAGTTAAGTTATAAACACATAAATGTTCACTATATTATTCTTTATATCTTTTGCTTCATCTAAAATATTTCATTAGAAATTAAACAAATAAATCTTTAATAGTCCCCAGTTGCCTCTGAAGTAAGTTCAGCCTGCAAATCTTTTCAGCTTCATCTGCTCCCAGCCTTTGGTCTTTAGGCTCTAGTATTCATAAACTGCTTCACACATGTTTGCTTTGCTTATGCCTTTCCCTAATCTGAGAGGTCTTTTATGCCTTTATTTCCTTTATCAGTACCTACTTACCCTTCAGGTGTCACTCTTCTGAGAAGACTGTTACAAACTTCTGGCCAGACTAAGTGTTCTTCTCTGTGCTCCCCAAACTTCTGGTGAATACCTCTATTGTGTCTATTAGAACATTATACTGAAATGGCCTATACATATCTTTAATCTCTAGCACCTAGCACAATGTTGGGGCAGAGAGTAAACATGAAATGCTTGTAGAACTAAGCAGATTGCCCCCAGTTGTGGGAATATGTACCAAGAAGCAAATGAATCCAACTCAAATCTCTGGTAGACAAATTCAATTTACCAGTTGCCAAGTGTCCAGTGTAAAAAAAAACCAACCATGTGAAACTCAGCAAAGAATTTAAAGATGGGTAAATGAATGCCTGGGAATACAAAACTATAAAGAGGAAAGCATATGGGTATGGGGGTGGGGGGTGTGACTTGCCTTAAACATTCTATAAAACCAATGTAATCAAATCAAGATAAGAATAAACAAATAGATCTGAGTAACAGAAAAATAACAATATAATGTTAGACAAAGATGTTAGAGTTATATGACATGAATTTTAAAGCAGTCATCATAAAAATGCTTCAATGAACAATTACAAACATGCTAGAAACAAGCAAAAGAAGTAGAGAGAGAAGCCATAAATAAACAAATGGAAATTATAGAACTAAAAAAATACTTCATCTGAAATATATAATGAAACAATGGATTCAACAGAAGAATGGAGACAATGAAGAAAAGAATCACAGAATTTTAAAACAGGGCAACAGCACCCAACATAAAAAAGAGAAAGGAAACAGACTGAGTGAAAAATAAACTCAGGAACCCAATAAGGAACCTACTGTATATGTATAGCACAGGGAACTATATTCAATATCTTATAATAACCTATAATGGAAAATAATCTAAAAAGAATATATATACATAAAATTTAATCATTTTGCTGTATACCTGAAACACTGTAAATCAACTATATGTCAGTAAAAATTTTTTAAAAGACCAAAAAATAAAGAACCATACAATGGGACATAAAAAAAGTCTCAGGAACCTGTGAGATTACAGCAAAATGTGTCATATTCATAGCATCAAACACCCAGAAGAAAAGTTAAAGAGTGTGGGGATGAAAAAGTATTTGAAGAAATAATAGCTAAAAACTTCACTAATATGGCAAAAGACATAAACCTACAAATTCAAGAAGCTCAGTGAACACATAATAGTATAAACCCAAAGAAATCCACACATTATTGTCAAATTGCTGAGAAACTAAAAAAATATTGAAAGTAGCAAGAAATAACACATACTGTAGAAAAAATAATTTGAAGGATAGTCAAAATCTTTTCATACAGAAGCTAGAAGGAAGCAGCACAACATTAAAGTACTGAAAGAAAATAACTATCAACCCAAAATCCTAATATCCAGCAAAAATATCTTTCAGGAGTGAAAGGGAAATCAAGACATTTACAGATGAAGGAAAACTAAGAGAATCTATTGCCAGCAGACCTACCCTGAAACTCTAAACAGAGGGGAAATAAGAGAAGGAATCCTGGAACACCAGGAAGGAAGAACAATGGAAGAGTAAAAATACAGGTAAAAACAACAGACTTTCCTGCTATATGGGTATTGAAATTATGTTTGACAGTTGAAACAAAAATTAAAGCATGATGTGATATGGATCTAATGTATGCAGAGGAAATATTTAAGGCAAATACATTTAAAGGGTAAAGAGATGTGAAAAGAGGTAAGGTTTCAACCCTTTCCTCAAACTGGTAAAATGTCAATACCAGTAGCCTGTGGTAAGATTCATATATGTATGTATGTATATACATATATAGACATATTTACACATGTAAACACATGTACATATTTATCTATACATGTACATATGCATGTGTATACATGTATACACAAATATATTCACACATATAAAACTAGAGCCAACACTAAAAAAAACTATACAAAATCTGAAGCTAAAAAATTTATATGGAAATTAAAGGTGAAAAACAAAGTTGGAAGGCTGATACTTTCCAACTTCAAAACTTACTACAAATGTACAGTAACTGAGACAGTGTGGTACTGGCATAAAGATAGACATATAGATCAATGGAATAGAATTGGAAGTTCAGAAATAAACCAACATATGTCTATATGTCTAACATATGTCTATCAATTGTCTATAGTCAATTGATTTTTGACAAAGGTGTCAAGACAATTCAATGGGGAAAGAATGGTCTTTTCAAATGGTTCCAGGACATCTGGACATCTGCATGCAAAGGAATGAAATTGGACCCGTATCTCATACCATACACAAAAATTAAATTGAAATGGATTAAGCACATAAATGTAAGAACTAAGAAGAAAACACAGGTGTTACTCTTCATGACTGTGAATTAGGCAATGGTTATCTTAGATATAATACCAAAAGCACAAGCAAAGAAAAAAAATAGATAAACTGGATTTTTGTGCTTCACAGACCAACAGCAAGAAAGTGAAAAGACAATTCCAAGAATAAGCGAAAGTATTTGCAAATCATACATCCAATAAAAGTCTAATCCAAAATACATTAAGAATTCTTTTTTCCCCCCAAAAATGCATTAAGAATTCTTACAACTCAACAACAAAAGATAAATTACCTAATTAAAGAATGGGCAAAAGTTTTGATTAGATATTTCTTTTAAAAAAGATATATAAACATCCAATAAGCACGCAGAAAAATATTTAAAATCAATAGCCATTAAAGAAACACAAAATAAAAATCTCAGTGAGCTACTACTTCACACCACCAGAATGGTTATAATCATAAAGATAGGCAACAACAAGTGTCGGGAAGGATGTGGAAAAACTGAGACTCTCATAAATCACTGGTAGAAATGTAAAATGCAGCTGCTTTAGAAAATAGTTTGGCAATTCCTTAAGAAGTTAAACACAGAGTTGCCATATGACTCAGCAATCCCTTTCCTAAATAGATACATCCAAGAGAACTGAAAATATAATAACTGTTAGCACAATAACTTGTACATGAATGTTCATAACAGCACTATTTATAATAGGAAAAAGGCAAAAAAAACCCAGATGTCTATAAAATGATGAATGGATAAACAAAATGTGGTGTATCCTTACAAATGGAGTACTTATCAGCCATTTAAAGAATGAAGTATTGATACATGGTACAACATGGATGAACCTTGAAAATATTATGCTGGATGACAGAATCCAGACATAAAAGACCACATACTGCATGATTCCATTTACATTAACTATTCAGAAATGGAAAATTCATACACAAAGAAAAGTACAAAAGTGGCTGATAGGGGCTGGCGAGAAGGACTTGGGAGTGACTGCTAATAGGTACAAGGTTTCTTTTTTAAAGCAGTGAAAACTTTCTGGTATTAGTGCTGATGTTTGTACAACTTAATGAAAACCTGAATTGTACCCTTTAACAATATGTTATTGGTATGCACATACCTTTAATGGTATGTGCATTATATCTCAACTTTTTAAAAGGCACATTTAGGGGACTTTCCTGGTGGTCCAGTGGCTAAGACTCTGTGCTCCCAATGCAGGGGGCCTGGGTTTGATCCCTGGTCAGGGAACTAGATCCCACATGCCACAACTAAGACCCAGCACAGCCAAATAAATAAATAAATTTCTTTTAAAATAACAAAATGAAAACTACAACATATCAAAATATGTGACATAGCTAAATTCCATGCTGAGGGGGAAATTTATTAAAAGGGAAAAAAAATCTTAAGTCAATAATCTAAGCTATCATCTCAAGACTGAAAAAAAGGAGAGCAAAATAAATGCAAAGTAAGCAGAAAGAAGGAAAAAAGATAAAAGCAGAAATCAATGAATTGAAAACAGACTACACTGAAAATCACAATGAAACAACAGATGATTCTTTTAAACGTTCAACAAAATTGAAATTCACAGATTACTAACATTAAGAATGAAAAGAGGGTACACTAGAGACTTAGAAGATATCAAAAGAATAAGAAATACTATGAACAACTCTTCACATATAAATTTGACAACTTAGATAAGATGGGCCAATTGCTCCAAAAGCACAAACTGTTACAACTCACCCAGTATAAAATAATTTGAATAGCCTAATAAAGTTTAAGGAAATTGAATGCTAATTAAAATCTTTCCCAAAAGGAAAGCTCTAGGTCCGTGTGGCTGCAGTAGAGAATTATACTGAACATTTGGAGAAAATTTAACACTAATTCTGAAATCAAGGAATTAAGAAATTAGATAGTCAAGAAAAACCTAAATAAATGGAGAGACACACTGTGTTCATGGAAGATGCAACATACTAAAGATGTCAACTTTCCCCAAATGGAGACAGCTAGGTTTTTTCCCCCAAAATAGCCACACTCAGATCCCACTTCAGACCTATGAATTCATAATTCTAGGGGTAAAGCCTAGGCATTTATTGTTTCAGGAAAAAAAAAAACTAAAACTATCCCCACCCAGGTCATTCTGACTTATAGCTTACAATGCCAGTCTCTCCAGTCACTATCTCTAGAGTCATGGGGCTGAGAGAGTCCTGTTTTCTGTCCACCAAGTTGACATCAGTTCAGTGCATAGAAGCCTATCAATTTTCTCCTGGACCTCCCCAAACAAGCACACTGGTCACCACTTTGGTCACCACTTGAATTTTTCTGATGTGCAATTCTGAGCCTATAACTGATATGAGAGGGGTATCTCACATTCAGGTCAAAACATTATGGGAAGGTGTTGGTTCTGGTGCCACAGCTCCCTTCTTCTTCCCACATTCCTCAAACCCTCCCAGAGGGGCCCAGGGGAGACCTGTAGGAATGAAAAGTGTCTGTCCTTGCTTCACAGAACACTTGTAGCACTTGTCCACCTGGTCCCCAAAGAACATCTCATTCTGGTTAGAGGAGCTGCTCCAGCACTCAAAGAGAGTCAGGTTGGCATTTGTTGGACGGATCAGGTAGAAGATCTTCTCACCCTGAAACAAAGATGGAAGGGCCAAAGCTATTAAGGGAGTCTCCAAAAGAATATTCTCTCATGTTCCAGGACCATGTAGTATGCTAGAATTCTTTCTGTTCAAGGATCATTTATATACAAATATGGAAAACTTCAAAAGTTCCTTTTCACTTTGTACTTTTAAGCTTCTATAAGACTAACAAAAACAATCTGGAAAGGGCATTTCAAACAAAATTATCAACTTAAGACAAAAGCACACCAAAGGCTCCAGGAATACCAAATGAAAAATGTCCTCTACAGATGAGCAGATCAATACTATCAGCCCCAGGAGAATTTAAGGCCACATTACTAATGAGAAGAAAATTGAATTTGCCTTTAAACGCCATTTGCAGAGAGTGTTTCTTCTCACACCTGCAATCACAGCTAATAAAAGTTTAAAAGTTCAGTAATCACCCAAGGACTTCTGGAAGATTATATGTTGGGTGATTATCTGTTGGAAGAACATTTTATTTCTTAATTATGCTTTGCCTGGATAATCACCACATGGGCAGTTTGGCAGAAAAGAAAGAAAAACCCACTAGCACAAAAATCTTCCCAACCCATAGCTTGACTAGTTTAACCAATATTTCATGACAATACATTTCAGTGTAGAAAAGCAACACTAGAAAATATCTACTGTACAACTGGAGAAATTTGAATCAGATCTGTAGATTAGATAATAGTACTATTATCAATATTAATTTTGATTTTGATAACAATATTGTGATGATATAAGAGAATACCCTTGTTTTTAAGAAATACACACTGAATTATTACAAGATAAAGGGACATCATGTCTGCAAATACTTTCGAGTGTTTCAGAAAAAATATATATGTAAGATTATTTTATTGTTTGCTTCAGAGAAAGAGAATATAATAAAATAGTAACATAGGAATCTGAGTGAAGGGCACACAGGTAATCTTCCTATTAGCAATTTTTCTGTAAAATCTATTTAAAAATTAAAATGCTAATGGGGGAAGAGACAGGGAGTGTGGGATCTCCAGCTGTATTTAAAATGGATAACCAACAAGGTCCTACTGTATAGCACAGGGAACTCTGCTCAATGTTATGTGGCAGCCTGGATGGGAGGGGAGTTTGGGGGAGAATGGATACATGTATATGTATGGCTGAGTCCCTTTGCTGTCCACCTGAAACTATCACAATATTGTTAATGGCTATACTCCAATATAAAAAGTAAAAAAATAAAATAAACAGTTAAATATAACATTTGCATAATAGCACTTTCATTTACACACTCCAATTTCTTCATGATAAACAACTAGTTCAGGATTTGTGATCATTTGGACAAGAGCCATAGCCAAGTTTTTGCTCTTTTCTTGGCATTTTTGATAAAAAAACTAAATAGCATGAACAGTGGTAGAAAACAATAAGTTATTTAAGAAATTTGTTTACCAGACCTCAAAAATCCTTTAGTCACTGACAATCAACATGCTAATTACAAAACTGTAACAACCACGAAAAGGGAAACTATAGGAAGGCTGACATTTAAAAAAATGATCTCAGACTTCCCTGATGGTCCAGTGGTTAAGAATCTACCTGCCAATGCAGGGGACACAGGTTTGATTCCTGATTCGGGAAGATTCCATATGTCTTGGGGCAGCTAAGCCTATGTGCCACAACTACTGAACTGCATTCTAGAGCCTGCAAGCCACAACTACTGAGCCTGTATGACACAACTACTGAAGCCCATGTGCCCTAGAGCCCATGCTCTGCAACAAGAGAAGCTACTGCAATGAGAAGCCCATGCACCACAACTAGAGAGTAGCCCCCACTTGCTGCAACTAGAGAAAGCCTATGTGCAACAATGAAGACCCAGTGCAGCCAAAAATAAATAAATAAAACTTAAAAAAAAACCCAAACACCTCATACATGCTCTATCTTCAGTGGTGGCAGTCATGCAACTATTTATACAATTGTCAAAACTCATCAAACTATACACTTAAAATCGATGAATGTCATAGTACAAAAATTATAATTCAATAAATTTGGGAGGAGGGGGAGTGTCTCATGTTACCAGAAATTTTTGTAGTAAATATGGACATTTCCATACCTAGAGGTAGGAGTACAGATTGGTTCAATTAAGATAACAGAAAAAACCTTAGAAATCTCTTGTTATTTTTTTTTAAAGTTAATCATCAAAACTATGAAGCAGAGACAACTTATACTGCATATCCACTCAATACCCAACCCTGATAAGAGTAGTTATGTGTAAATGTTACCCAAATAGAATCTGGGATGCAGGCAGGCCTTAGCAGCCTGTTTTATGCAACCACTTGAAACAAACAGGGAGGCCCAAGGCCTGGCTGTCTTCAGAAACCATACCCATTCTTACCTTGAGGACATGGTACCACACTGAGGTGCCACCAAAGTCAATGTGAAAGTCTGTATAGCTATCCCGCACGCTCATGAGGCAGTACTTCTGCACATTGGGCCGCTCAAAGATACACTCCTCTGGCCACAAGTTCTCCACCCATGAGAGCTTCCGAACAATCTTGGGTGTCTCCACAAGGTTAGAAAGCCTATCAAGGAAGGGGTGGAGAGCAGATGTCAGCTGACTGGGAATTGACAGTTGAAGCCAGTATAAAATGCCCCCCATCCTAGTGAGAATCAGAGAAGACAAAGAAGTTCTCTCCACAGAATCCCCAAGAGCACATAGTACACTTATTTTTGTAAGACAAGTCAGCATTCTCTTTCCACTCAGCTCTGGAAGTTCCAAGTTCCAGCTCCACAGCCATCCCCAGTCAAAGGTGATCATTTCCTCCACTGAATGCTCAGAATCTCCACACCCAGGCCCACTCACTTGGCACATGGTGTTTAACAGTATTGTACTGTCCCTATGTCATAGTGTCTTCTTTATGAAGATTAAGTAGAGAAACCTGTCAAAGCTCAGTTCCAGGTAAAGAAGTGTTTACCTGGGACAGTGGAGCTATCCTGGGAGTTAAACAGTGACCATGCCACAATCTACATACCAGAAAAAAAAGGTCTAAGGAAGCTGTCCTGGATCTTGAAAGAGACAAAAATTAATTAAAACAGCCACTGAATAATCTATCCAATGCTAGAAACTGTAAAGGGGAAACATGATTTGGTTGTTATAATGTGAGCAACTACCCTAGAAAGTATAAACCAGCTCGCCATGCCAAAGGAAGAAACCACCTGGAGGAAGGGAGAGGAACACTAATACATACTCAGTATATACAAGTCCTAGGTACTCTGTGAGGCTTTTTACTTACCCCTGCCCCTCTTACCTGGTATCAGAGAATTCCAAACTAATAACATTGAGGACTTTCTCCCTCTTCCCGCTATAATAATATTTCACAAAATCACCAAGCTTCATCTTGCAGTCAGCCTGGCGGGCCACATCAATCACATCAATCTCTTTGTCAGAACCTGGAATAAAGAGATAGGCTCTGCACCAAGTAGCCTCAGGGACCAGGGAACACTCATCCCCTAACCGGTCCCTAGAGTGACCTTACACTGAAAACTTCTCTCAATGTATTTGTCTACACATATATGGGAAGTGGAGGATTCCCTGGTGGTTCAGATGGTAAAGAGTCTGCCTGCAATGCAGAAGACCTGGGTTCAATCCCTGGGTCAGAAAGATCCCCTGGAGAAGGAAATGGCAACCTACTCCAGTATTCTTGCCTGGAAAATCCCATGGACAGAGGAGCCTGGCAGACTACAGTCCATGGGGTCGCAAAGAGTCAGACACATATGGGAAGTGGGGGTAGGTATTCCTCACATTCTGCTTAGACCTATGTGCCAGGTCCAGACATTCTAGGGCAACAGAAATGCCTGACACAGGGTCTCACAGTACAATCCATCTGCCTGGGTCCTGCTTCCTCACTTCTCTTCCTCTCCCCTAAAACTCATGTCCAGAATACAACTAGCATATGAGGGCAAAAGTAAGTAAGCCAGAAAGATAAAGACCATTACAGTATACTAACACATATATATGGAATTTAGAAAGATGGTAACGATAACCCTATATGCAAAACAGAAAAAGAGACTCAGATGTATAGAACAGACTTGTGGACTCTGTGGGAGAAGGCGAGGGTGGGATGTTTCAAGAGAACAGCATCGAAACATGTATATTATCTAGGGTGAAACAGATCACCAGCCCAGGTTGGATGCATGAGACAAGTGCTCGGGCCTGGTGCACTGGGAAGACCCAGAGGGATCGGGTGGATAGGGAGGTGGGAGGGGGGATCGGGATGGGGAATACATATAAATCCATGGCTAATTCATTTCAATGTATGACAAAAACCACTGCAATGTTGTAAAGTAATTAGCCTCCAACTAATAAAAATAAATGGAAAAAAAAAAGTCAGTGGGCAGAACATGATGGGTGAAAAATTAAAAAAAAAAAAGGCTTTCTCATCTCAACAGAGTACAGAGAGGTCATAAAAATCTTTGGAATTCCCCAGGTAAAACATGGGGCTCAGTCTGGAGTTTGTGGTCTATTACGAGGAAAAGGAAAAAAGACCAGGATTTTGGTTCTAGCTTTGCCTAAGAATGACTCTGGGCAAGGTACATCACTTCAGAATTCCAACACGGCCAGAAAAGAAATGAAAACTGGAAGGGAAGGGTCATATGTTTTGTTGGGAGTGAACAATGTCACAGTTAAGAGGGTCTGTGGTGCTTACCAACATAGTGTTCCACATCCCTCACAGTGAATGATGGTGAGGGCAACGTCATCCCCAATCCATCCTTCTTCAAGACCAGGATGGGCACACTGAAGCTATTCTCTTCCAGGAATTCCACGGTCAGCTGACTTCCAGTGGGCTTCAGAATCACTTCATCTGAACTGTGGGCCACAAAAGAGAAAGCGTGAACCCTACAAGCTCTGCTACTGAAGGCCTCACTTGGTGCTTTCACTCACCAAAGGTGTGGGGTCTTCCTAAGGGGACCTAATGTGGGCTGGCAATTAAGGAGTGGCATAAACTTCACATCCCAGCTAATAAATGACCTTAAGGCAAGAAGCCAGGCCACTGGCAGAGGTGGGAAGTTAAATCCAGGATATCCTGTCAATATGATGCTCTTGTCTAGATGACAAAGGAACAAATCAGTCAACAGCCTGCCCCGGAAGAAAAGACGTATCTGACAAGTTTAGCTGATTTACACTAACCCAGAGCAGCACCTTGGGCTTCCCTGGTAGCTCAGCTGGTAAAGAATCCACCTGCAATGCAGGAGACCCTGGTTTGATTCCTGGGTCGGGAAGATTCCCTGGAGAAGGGATAGGCTACCCACTCCAGTATTCTTGGGCTTCCCTGGTGGCTCAGCTAGTAAAGAATCCACCTGCAATGCGGGAGACCTGGGTTTGATCCCTGAGTTGGAAAGATCTCTTGGAAAATGGAACAGGTACCCACTCCAATATTCTTGCCTGGAGAATTCCAGACTGTATAGTCCATAGGGTCGCAAAGAGTCAGACATGACTGAGCGACTTTCACTTTCAGAGCAGTACCACCCCATTTAAAAATACTGGAAAATAGAGAAAAGACTGATTTAGAAAACAAAAACAATTTTTACAACCACTCTCTTGACATACATAGTTAGTTAACTAGAAAACAGGGGTTTCTGGTTTTCTTAAAACCATGTTGGAGAAAAAGATGGGCTATTTGACAAATTGTGTTAGGATAAACATCTGGAAAAATATTAAGATCAATGTCTGGCTCATTCTTTACCTAATTCTAGATGGAACAAAGATTAAATTAGAAAAAAATAAAGCCAGAGGGTAGAAAAAATTATGGAAAAAGACAAGGCCCAGTGGCCACTAAAAATAGTAATAAGTAAATTTAACTACCTAAAATTAAAAATTTTCTGCATGGAAAGCTATTACAAATCAGTAAGAAATAGGAAGTAACCCAACAGAAAAACTGTCAAACAATGTAAGCTGATAAGTAACAGAGAAAAAAAATAAAGATGACTTATAAATGCATCATAATATACATGCTTCCTTAATCACTAAAGAAATCCACATGGAGACAGTGAAATCTCATTTTTTGTCTTATCAGAAAGGCAAAAAAAGTTTGATAATAAATAGTGTTAGCCAGGATAATAGGGAAATAGGCACCCTCACACATTGTTTAGTGGGAGTATGAAATGATGTGGTCACATTAGAAACAACCTAGCAATATCTACAAACATGTTTAAAGCACATACCCCTTGACCTAGCAGTTTTACTTTTAGGTAGTAAATCTACACATACATTCACTCACATATGCAAACACTTAAGTACAAAGACATTCACTGCAGCATTTTTTTCCTAATAGCAAAATACTAGAATCAATTTAAATGTTCATCAAGAGGACTGCTTAAATAAATTATACATTCATACAATGGAGTACTAACTATCCATGAAAAGGAATGAAGAACATTGGTATATGCTGTTATGGATTGATCTCTAAGATACAGAATTTAGATTTTTAAAAAAGCAAGATATAGAACAGTGTTTCTATTTGTGTCTTTTAATTTAAAAAAAGGGGCAACACATACATTCATGTATGTTTGTATAAGCAAAAACTATTTCTGAAAGAATGCACAAGAAATTGGTTGACTTTGGAGAAGGGATCTGAGGGGGTAGGGTAAAAACAAGACTCATTGCCTTTAAATAAAACAAATATTAAGTTGAAGAAACACTTATAATCCTAAATAACATTTCATTTACAGGAGAGCTGAAAATGGTCAAAAGAATTAAAAACTAAGCAAAAGACAGTGTTTTATTCATTAATTTTTCTAACTCATTATTTTTGTTCAAGTAATTTATTTTCAATAAGCCAATCTTAATTTTTTAAGGAAACAAATTTTTTCTTGATTATAAAAGAAATACATGGCTACTCAAAAAAGTATTTTCCCAGAGAGTTTCCGCTTCTCTACAATGAGAGAATTAAACTTCCTGGTTGCTAAGACTCTTTCTAGTTAGAGCATTCCCTGGGTACATGTAAATATCCTCTCCTGACTGAGGCAAAAACTGCCTCTCTACTCAAAGTTTCTACAAGTAGACCTTAACATACTCTCTACATCAAATGAAACTGTAACAATGTTTCTCAGAAACTGACTAAAACAGAAGATCTCCCCACAAAGGGAACTCACAGAGCCCTGCAGACATCCCCAAATGATAGAGGCACCTAGTGGGACAGCCAGTGGAAAAGCTGAGAAGAGTTGGGTCCCAGCTTCCCAGAGCAGTAGCGTTCACTGGCCCTTGGAGTAGGAGGTCCTCACCTGTCAAAGGTCCTACTCCGGAGCTCTCGAATGAATGTAGGGCTTCCCGTCTTCACTGGTTTCCCCTTGTGTGTATCATGGCCTTTGGAAGATACACGGCGTTTTTTCACTAAGCCAGAAAAAGACAAGAGACTGAGTCAAAATGGCTACAGGATATGGTTCTAAAAGCAAAAGCCTCAGCAGATCCTGCTTCTCTTCCAATTTAACAATACCCTGGAGCATCTGGAGTCAAGGAAGCCCTCATGGACTCAGAAAAGCACTGGGTGAGGATAGGTGCTTCCTTTGGGGAATCCCTAAATAATGGAGGGAGGTGAAACTGCATTTCTGTCCTTTCAGTGGAGCAGCTGCTAGCCTACAGGGCCTACGTAAGCTTCTGTTTCCCAAGGAAGACAAATCTGAAGCACTCAGGCAAAGGCAATTTCCCTTCCAAGCTTCCTTTGCTTTGTCTCTCTGGATTGTCTTCTCTTTAAAATCCCAAGATCTACTTACTAATGGAGGGCCCATGTAAGACCTCACAGTTGGGACAGTGGTAGAGGTCAATGTCAGCAGCCTTCTCCTCTTCAACACCAACACAACTAGAAAAGAGAAAATCAGCCAATGTTTGCAGAAATTTTATTTTTTATAAGGTCTAGAACTGTGCTGTTCAATACATAATTAAGTAAAATTTTAAATGCAGTTCCTCTATCACTCAAGAAACATTTCAAGTGCTCAGTAGCCACATGTGGTTACCATATTGGGCAGATTATCAAACTGTTTTGTCAACGCAAAAAGTTCTATTACACCACAACAGTCTAAAATAATTACAACAGAGCTAAAAATGTACAGACAATAAAGCTTCATTAAGACTCAGAATGGTCAAAGCTGGAAGAGACTCTAGAGCACTGCTGTCTGACAGAAATATAATGTGAGTCAAATAAGTAATTTTAAATGTTCTAATAGCCCCATTAAAAAAGTAAAAAGAAACAAGTGAAATTAATTTTAATAATAATTTAATAATATTTTATTTAACCAGTATATCTAAAATATTATTCCTACATAAAATCAAACATTTAAACTTTATTAAACAATTTATTAAATGAAAAGGAATGAAAACAGTGGTTCCCTTTCAGTGAAGGATTATGGTAACCATTTTTTCTTCCTTATCTGTATTTCCTAATTTTCTACAATGAACATGCATTATTAATTTCATATTATAATATCTGAGAAAGATATAATTTTGAAAATCTGAGTTTACACGTATGTGAGCTAGTAATCTCACAAAATGTAAACCCTTCCTCACCAAAGAAGTCATCAGCAGCCCTCTAAAAATCTTCTGGCTAAGATCTAACTCTTAAAATCTTTGGTCAGCCACACAGAACAGGGAGCATAAAAATAAGGCAGAGCTCCAACCATTTTGGTTCAAGACCACGCTCATGAACTGACTTCCTGGGATCAGGACGCCACCACCTTCCCCACTGCTAACCCTGTAAATCTGTTGCACATCAATAAATTGGGGACATTTTATTTCATAAAAGAATTAGTCCATTACAGATTGGAAGTTAAAAAAAAATACCCTGGTCCTTCACCTCAGAAAGTCTCAGAAGCACTGTGTTAGAACTTGGTCAGGCAGAAGTTGTACATTCTCCCAGACCCTTACAACTCAGGGCTGGGCTGGGGGTGGACGTCCCCCTCACTTTCCAGTGAGACTCTGAAATTATCTCTCCTCTATCCTTGTATAAGATCTCCTCCTCTTCTGAGTTCCATATCATTCATCTATACCTCCTCCCACTCCTCTTCACTGTCAGTTACTCATCTCCCAAACATACCTTTTTCATTCATTGAAGAACTTGCTCACAGATTCCTCTCCATCTCAAGTCCTGCCAACCTCTCACGTAACATAATAAAGGATATAGAGACCTAACATCCCAGCCTCTTAGCACATTGACCTTCTCATCTTCAGAGATCTCACCCCAATTTCAGCTACCAATTCTCATGGCCATCCCCCAAAACCCTATCAATACTTGCAACTGCTCCACCTCTGGAATACAAAATGCACACATCACTCTCTGACCACAAGGTCATCCATTCAGCTCTCATTCTTTACATTTGTTCTTTGCCCTCAAAATCTCTTGATTCTACTTTTCACCCGTTTGACTACTATTGCCTTCACCCTTCTTCCCTATCTAGTTTATAGATTCCATCATTCCTCACGTCAACCATTCTCTTACAGATACACTCAACTCACTTGCCCCACTGCCTTTATATCACTCCCACATGCAAATCCAAGCCCTGGCTCAATCCACTGAACCACTGAACATGGCTAGAAGGCAAAAATCATTCAATGGATTGGTGCCACAATAAACTGACTGTCCAAAATATCTAAGTCATAGAATAACCAACACAACATTGAAGGAGAACAACATTGGAAGATGGATGCTACCTGACTCAAACACTGATTGTAAAGCTATAGTAATCAGGACTTCCCTGGCGGTCCAGCAGTAAAGACTGTGCTTCCAATGCAGGGGTAGCAGGTTCAATTTCTGGTCAGGGAACTGAGATCCCACATGCTGCATGGTGCAGCAAAAATTTTAAAAAGCTACAATAATCAAGACAGTGTGGCACTGATGGAAGAATAAACAGATCAATAGAACAGGACAGAGTGCCCAGAAACAGAGTCAACTGATCTTTGATAAAGGAGCAAAGGTAATACAATGTGGCAAAGACAGCCTTTCAGCAAATGGTGGAGAACAACTGGACATGAAAACAAATGAAATTACACACAGACCTTATACTCATCACAAAAAAAGAACTCAAAATAGATCCACAGACCGAAATACAAAATGCAAAGCTATAAAACTTCTAGAAGATAACATAGGAGAAAATCTAGATAACTTTAAGTTTGGCAATGACTTTTTAGATGTAATACCAAAGGCACGGTCTTGTGAAAAATGAGAATTAATAAGCCAGACTTCATTAAAATTAAAACCCTCTCTGTGAAAGGTAGATAATGAAAAGATAAGCCAAAGACAGTAAATATTTGCAAAAGACATATCTGATAAAGGACTGTTATCCAAAATACACAAAGAACTCTTAAAACTCAACAGTAAGAAAATGAACAACCCAATTAAAAAATGGGCATAAGATTTGAACAAATACCTTCCAAAGAAGATGTACAGATAGCAAATAAGTATATGAAAAGGTGTTCCACTTCATATATCAATAGGACAATACAAATTAAAACAATGAGATATCACTATACACCTACCAGAATAGCCAAAATTCAGAAAAATGACAGCACCAAATGTTGGCAAGGAGGTGGAGCAACAGGAATTCTCATTCTTCGCAGGTGGGAATGCAAAACACAGCCACTTTAGAATACAATTTGGCAGTTTCTTACAAAACCAATTGCACTCTCTGGCATTTACTCAAAGTAACTGAAAACTATGTCCACACAAAAATCTGCACACAGATGTTTATGGCAGCTTTATTCATAATTCAAAATTTGGAAGCAACCAAGATGTCCTTCAGTAGGTGAATGGATAAACTGGTAATTCAGACAGTTGAACATTATTCAGCACTGAAAAAAAAGAGCTATCAAGCCATGAAAAGATACGAAAGAAACTTTGAAAGAACACCATCAGGCTACGTATTATATGATTCCAACTACATGACATTCTGGAAAAGGCAAAACTATAGAGACAGTAAAAAGATCAGTGGTTGCCAGGGGATGGCAGGAAAAGAGAGATGAATAGGCGGAGCACATAGAATTTTTAGAGCAGTGAAATTATTCTGCTACTAAAACAATATCATGGAAGGTACAAGTCATTATACATTTGCCCCAAACCCACAGAATGTATAATACCAAGAGTAAATCTTGATGTAAACTATGGATTTGGGGTGTAAATCATGTGTCAACATAGGTTCATCTACTTTAACAAATGTACCGCTCTAGTGGTGGGAGATGTTGCTAATGAGGGAGGCTATGCATGTGCAGGCAGGAGGCAAACGGGTAATCTCTGAACCTTCCACTCAATTTGGCTGTGAACCTAAAACTACTCTAAAAAATAAAGCCTATTTTTAAAAAATCTGGGTAATACTGCCTGATGATTCTCCTATATTTCCGTGCTCAGTTCTCTCCCCCATTATCCACAGTGGCTATTTCAAATCTCTGACCCCACTACCTTCTTCTTTTCTCTCAACAAATGACCTCGCCTCCAACTTCTTAGATAAAATGAAGTAAACAGAGGGGAACTACCTCAACTTTCCACACCAAATCCACTTCCTTCTACACCTTCTTTTCTTCCTGTCACAACAAAAGAACTCTTCCCTTCTTTGTAAAGTCAGCTTTTCTACCTGGGTCACATTTTTACCTTCTCAATAAATTAACTCTTCTTTCCCTGATATTTTCAACCTCTCCCTCTCTACTTTCTCCTTCATAATAGCATTTAAACCAGCTCACTAATCTTTACAGATATAAAAAAAACAACACCCTCCCTCCCTCCTGTCTGCCCTTCTTTGTCACTTAAAAGCTGAATATCTTCTTTGTTTAACCTATGCAGCTTCACAATGACTTTTATTTAAATAAGTATCAATTATACATTTTATGAAACTCAAAAGGTACAGAAGTGTTATACAGTGAAAAGTTTCCTTCTGGGACTTCCCTGATGATCCAGTGGTTAAGACTTCATCTTCCAATGCAGGGGGTGTGGATTCAATCCCTGGTTGGGGAACTAACACCCCACTTGTCTTTGGCCAAAAAAGCAAAAAACAAAAAACACCATAAAACAGAAACAACATTGCAACATTATAACAAATTCAATAAAGACTGTAAAAATGGTCCATATCAAAAAAAATCTTTTAGAAAAAAGTCTCCCTCCTATTCCTCGCCAACTGGTAGTATCCAGAGACGTTTTACCAGGGCCAAACTGATAAAAAGAATTTTTTCAGGTTGCTGTGTACACTTTCTCACCCACTGCTACAGTCTGATTTTAGTCTTTTTGTTGTTCAGTTGCTAAGTCATGTCTGACTCTTTTGTGATCCCATGGACTGCAGCATGCCAGGCTTCCCTGTCCTTCACTATCTCCCAGAGTTTGCTTAAACTCATGTCCATTGAGTCAGTGATGCCATCCAACCATCTCATCCTCTGTCATCCCCTTCTCCTCTTGCCCTCAATCTTTTCCAGCATCAGGGTCTTTTCCAATGAGTCAGCTCTTTCCATCAGGTGGCCAAAGTACTGGAGCTTCAGCTTCAGCATCAGTCCTTCCAATGAATATTCAGGGTTGATTTCCTTTAGGATTGACTGATTTGATCTCCTTGCTGTCCAAGGGACTCTCAAGAGTTTCTCCAGCACCACAGTTCAAAAGTAAAAACAGACCTCACTGATATCTTAACCTCCTTATTGATACATGCAATAAGTACTTCTTTCCTTTATCTCACTTGACCTAGCAGCAGTGCCACAGTACTGACCCTGTGCTCTCTTTACTTGACTTCCATTCCTCAAGCTAACATTTAATGAGCATCTGCCAGGCCCTGGTCTTGGTGCTGGAGAGACAAAGCCACAGAACAAAGCATACAAAAATCCCTGCCCTTAAGAAGCTACATTCTTTTTTTTTTTTTATGGACAAGAGTTTGAGTAAACTCCAGGAGTTGGTGATGGACAGGGAGGCCTGCCGTGCTGCAGTCCATGGGGTTGCAAAGAGGGGGACATGACTGAGTGACTGAACTGAACTGAAGGTCCAAATGTGTTATATGGTGAAAGAATTTTGCAAATTTTTTGATTTTGGCCCTTAACTCAAAATTCACTAATTTTTTTGACTAGTTTGATAAAATTTTCAGCAGTGGTATGATTGGTACATATTTTGGTTTTTTTTTTTTTAGTTTTTTTAAAATAAATTTATTCATTTTAATTGGAGGCTAATTACTTTACAATATTGTAGTGGTTTTGCCATACATTGCCATGAATCAGCCACGGGTGTACATGTGTTCCCCATCCTGAACCCCCCCTCCCACCTCCCTCCCCATCCCATCCCTCTGGGTCATCCCAGTGCACCAGCCCCAAGCACCCTGTCCCATGCATTGAACCTGGACTGGCGATCTGTTTCACATATGATAATATACATGTTTCAATGCCATTCTCCCAAATCATCCCACCCTCGCCCTCTCCCACAGAGTCCAAAAGACTGTTCTATACATCTGTGTCTCTTTTGCTGTCTCGCATATAGGGTTATCGTTACTATCTTTCTAAATTCCATATATATGCGTTAGTATACTATATTGATACTTTTCTTTCTGGCTTACTTCATTCTGTATAATAGGCTCCAGTTTCATCTACCTCATTAGAACTGATTCAAATGTATTCTTTTAGAAGCTGACATTCTAATGGTTGATGCTGACAAGAAACAAAGTAACTCAATATATCAGTGAAATATATTGTGCCTTAGATAGTAAGAGAAGCTAAGTAGAAAAATAAAGCAAAAGGGGAATATGTATGCATGTGTAAGCAAGTATACAGACACACACCATGGGGTGGGAGGGGGTGGTGGCAAGAGGAATCACAGTGGTGCTGGAATTTTACGTAGGGCAGCCAGGGAAGGACTCACCGACAAAACAACTTTTGAATTGTTGTTTTGACCTGAAGGAAGTAAAGGAGCAAGCCATATGTATATGAGAGAAGAGCATCCCAATTAGAACAGCAAGTACAAAGGCCCTGTGGTGGGAGTCTGCCTAGATTATTAAGGCAACAGAGAGGAGGAGAGTGCAAGGGGGACAATAACAGGTTGGAAAAGCTCATGCAATAGGGTCCTGTAGACCATCATAAAGAACTTTGGCTTTTCCTGAGTGAAGAACTGGGTGAAATCCACCAGAGGATTACGAGCAGGGATGTGATGTGATCTTAATTACATCTCTGGCTGCTCCTTGTGTTTCTCAGTGCACTCTTTTTCTCCTGTTCCCTTCTTAAATGTTGACATTTCTTAGGTCCTCTTGCTTTGGGCACCCTTTTCTCATTTTTCCTTGTTGGTTTCACTCACTCCCAGGGCTCCATGTGCCCTCTATGTACTTACAACTGCAAACCAGATCTCTCTGGTGAGTTTCAGATCACTCACTTGAAATGTCTCCTGGATATTTCTACTGGATAGCCCACTTACATAGCACTTCAAATTAACATGTCCAAATTCAACTTGACCCTGACTCTAGCAACTGCACCCAAGCCTGGTGATACAGGCAGCCAGCTGAGAATCAATTCAGGGAGGCAGGGAAGCAGCAAGAAGTAGGACCACAGGTGAGCTAAAGCTCCAGGTCTCCAGGACAAACTACACTGTCCCATTGAACTTCACATAAAAAACACAAATTCAAAGGTAAAATTATTAGGAATTTCAAGATAACAACCACACAGCATTAAACCTCAAGCATGGGTATGGGGCCCCCTTTCAAATATGAGGCTGTGTGTGACTACAGTTGTCACACGTACCATGAAGCCAGCCTTGCTCTAAAAACCCAGCTCAACTCTCAGTGCTGAGCTCTTTCTGGTCTCTGGCACTCATCACACATGGCTCCTTGTGCCCAGAACATTCCTTCCCTTTCTCTTCCCTACTCCCATGCCACCCACCCCCCACCACCTATCCTTATTTCAGCACTCACCCTACAGACTTGCTATTGCCTGTTTACTTGCTATCTGCCTCTACTACATACAGCAGACGGCATCTCTTGTTCACCCCAAGTCCGCACCTTATCCATCTCCCAAGTCAGCTTATTATTCAATCCAATTCACTGGGCTAGATAACATCTAACATCAGGCTTCTGGCTGCACTGTCTCAATAATTATCACCTGGATCAAGGTTCCTAAATGCTGTTGTGCTTCCCTAGTGAGGAGGACAATTATCACAACACCAGGTCTCAAGATTAAGATGAATGATCCCTAACATGTACCACAGAGCTTGGCACATGGCAGGTACTCAGTATTTGGATGTAAGTTGGTGCACAAATTCAATAAACATTGATTGAAAATAGCTACTGCCCTCATGGAGTGGACATTCTAGAGGGGGAGACAGGTGGTGAAAAATAGTTTCATAAATGCTATAAAATAAAGCAGGGTAAGGGGATGGTGAGTGAATCTGATGTCTTCATAAAAGGAATTGAGGAGAAAAGTGAGCTATGAATATATTATCACCCATATATTATCACATTTAATCTCTACAACAAACCAGGGCATGTATACAGTATTCAGAAACACAGAGTTTAAAAGTACAAACTTGGGAGCAAAACTGCCTGGGTTTAAATCTCACCTCTGCCACTTACTAATTGTGTGAATTTACACAATTTACTTAACCTTGCTGTGCCTCAGCATCTATAAAATGAGAATATTAATAGTACCTCACTTCATAGGGTTGTTAGGCTTAAATGAGCTCAAGTAGGTAAAGAAACTGAGAGTACCTGGCACATCATTGTTAATATTATTCTAACTTAACAGATGAGAAATCTGAGTGGGTAAATAACTTGTTGGTCATTACAAAACTAATAAATAAAAGAGCAGGATAAAAATCTGGATCCGTTTGACTCTACTATTCCACTACAATATATAATCAGAATATAACGTAGGGTTATTAGCAGAGTACAAGTGCTATAAGAATACAAAAGTGGGCATTTAACCCTTCCAGGGTTTGGAACTAAGATGGGGACTAAGGGCTGGAGGCGTTTAAGAGGTAACAAGATTGCTCAGTATCCTGTCTAGCTTCTTATGTGCTCAAGCTCTGCTCTCTGAGGATGTCCAAAAAGCCAAGTGCTGTCACCACCTATGTCTGGAAAAACAATATCTTCTTTCATCAATAAAGAGGAAAACAACATATTTTACTTTTCTTCATTATTCAAAAATTATCAGAAAATCCAAGTCAAATTCTGGTTCCTGCAACAATCTTGATCAGGCCAAGCACAATCTATAAAAACAGGGATGACTCATCCTTAGATGCTGAGGCACGCACCATTCATACCAATTCCCCCTGCCTCCAAGCACATAGAACTGGAGGAGTACAAAGAACACTAAGCAAGTTTCAGTGTACCAGGGAAGTTTCTTTTCTGGTCTACCCAGTCTCTGGCACATAACTCTGCCAATAACAGATTTCACTAAATTCTGGATGCACCAAAAGAACTATTCTATATGTTCTGACATGCACACAAACAAGGTATCACCTCTATCTCCCCAAAAAACCCAAGCAAACAAAAAATCCTCTTGTGACCCCTTCTGTTATCGCTTATTACTCTATTCCCCTGTATACCAAAGCCCTTCAAAACAAAAACTTGACTCCTTTCACAGCAAATACTGTATCAATATATACTCAAAATCTAATCACTTCTCATCACCACTGACTCTGGTCCAAATTACCATTCCCTAATTAGATGAGTGTTTTCTCAAATATTAGGGCACATCAGAAACACCTGGAAAACTTGTTAAGACAGATTCCTAGGTCTATCTCCAGAGATCCTGATTTAGTAGATCTGGGGTGGGGCCCAGAAATGTGCATTTCTAACCAGACCCCAGGTGATGCTGATGCTGCTGGTCCAAGGACCACACTTTAAGAAATAATGATCTACAGTGATCCCAAACTCTCCCTGCTTCATCTCATACTCCTCATCTTGAGTCTGTCCTCACAACAGCCAAAGCCTAAACCAGATCACAACTCTCACTCACTCAAAATTTTTCTGTGGTTCCCGCCCCACTTGGCATAAAAACAACTTAACAACGGGTCATAGGGCCCTATACCTGTGGTTCTCAAACTTGAGTGTGCATTAGAATCACCTGGAAGGTTTGTTAAACCATAGCTTTCTGGAGTAGACCCCCAGTTTCTGATTTGGTATGTCTGGGGTAGGACAATGGACTTTGCCTAACCAGTTCCCAGGTGATGCTGATCCTGCTGGTCCTACTTGGAGAACCACTGATCTACCTGATTTATGCCCCCATCCCCACTCCCAGCCCCTATCATCAGCTTCTACTACTCTCTCTTCACTCTGTCTAGTAACACTGGCTTCTTTGCTATAATTGGAATGGTAACACGCCAGGCGTGCTCCCCACTCAGGTCCCTTATTTCCTCTACCTGGAACCCTCTTCCTTAACTTCCCTCCCTCACTTTCCTTCAGGCCTCTGCTCAAGTGTCACCCATATAATCACCCTATACACCAATAAAATAACTATGCCTCCAGCCCTGGAGATGGCACTCCTTTTCATCTTGCTTTACATTTCTCTACAGCACTATCACTTAACACACTATATGAAAGTGAAGCGAAAGTGTTAGTTGTTCAGTCATGTCTAACTGCAACCCTAAGGACTGTAGCCCTCCAGGCTCCTCTGTCCATGGAATTCTCTAGGCAAGAATACTGGAGTGGGTAGCCATTCCCTTCTCCAGGGGATCTTCTCGACCCAGGGATCAAACCTAGGTCTCCTGCATTGCAGGCAGATTCTTTACTGTCTGAGCCACCAGGGAAGCCAAACACACTATATATTTATCTGTAAGCTTACTGTCTCATGTTCACTGCTGTATCCACTCTCCCAGTATCTAGAAAATACCATAGCACACACCTACTGAATAAGTAAGTCCATAAATGAGTGAATAAATGAATGAATTCGTCTTGTTTTCTAACATGAAATAATCTAGAGGTCACAGCCTGTGTGTCATTCATCTCTATCTCCTACAGCTCTTAGCTCACTCCTTAGCAAAGAGTAAATACTCAAGAAATATTTATTTCATGAATATTCTAGGTGACAGCCAGAACTGGGTATCTACTATGTGCTAGGACTGTGCTAGGCACTTTACAGAGGTTCTCTTACTAATCTTCATAACAACCAATGAAATAGAGATTCTTTCTGTTTTAAAGCTAAGACAGAATGCCCAAAACTAATGCAATTACTGTGAAATCTACACTTCAATTAAAAAAAAATTTAAATATATGAGTAAAGCTGAGAAAGCAGACACTTAGAGAGGCGAAATGACCTACCTAAAGAAATGGGGCTAGTAAAAGGAAAAGTTAGGATTCCAGGCCAGTTTTTCATCACTATTCCTCTATTACCAAAAGCAGATGTTCATTTAGCTCCCATAACTCATTCCTGGGCATCATGCCTATGAGGTCTTCTGGTCTGAATTTTTATAACTCCTCTTGGATACTGACTACCCATCCTTTGGTACATATTCGCCATCCCAAATTTCTCCTAGATGAGTTGGGGCAAAAAGTATGCTACCCCACTGGTGAAGGAATGGCTCTGAATCTGGATTTTGGTAGTTATATGAATTTACAAGTATGATAAAATGTATAGAACTATATACACATATACACAAATGAGTATGTGTAAAACTGGTGAAATTGGAATAAGATTGATGGGTTGTACCATTGCAGTTATATAAGATACCACCATGGAGGAAACCGTGTAAAGGTACAAAGGCCCTCCACATACATTTTTTGCAACTTCCTAAAAAAAAAAAAAAAAAAAGAATGTAAAGGACTGGCTGAGACTTTCCTGGTGGCTCAGACGGTAAAGCGTCTGCCTAGCAATGTGGGAGACCCAGGTTCGATCCCTGGGTCGGGAAGATCCTCTGGAGAAGGAAATGGCAACCACTCCAGTACTCCTGCCTGGAAAATCCCATGGATGGAGGAGTGTGGTAGGCTACAGTTCATGGGGTTGCAAAGAGTCAGATACGACTGAGCAACTTCACTTTCACTTTTCATGAATCTATAATTATTAAAAAATAAAATTTATTTTAAAAAATATGCCACTCCAAAGACAACCTATGAGCCCTGACAGAGCAGGCTGTCCTTCTGATCCTTCTAACTCCACACCCTACAAGACTTTCTCCAGGCCAGGGATTCAGCAGCCCATACACTGCATCTAGTAAACTCTGAATATGAATGCTAGGCCTTCCCTTCCCTTTGCTACACACTCTGAAAGCTGTGGGTTACCCTTCTGCTGCTTTAAAGAGAGTGGTATCCACTTTAACCTGATTTCACTTGGAACAAAAATGTGGAGTGTGTGTGAGCTTATAAGCCTGATTTTCTCTATCTCCCACTTGAAAATGGTTTAACCTAACAGTGCCTTATACTATCTACAGTATTATATCCTACAGCAAAAGTCCAAGGAACCCAAGTTTGACTTGTGGTTGAACAACTAACTGGCTGTGTAGCTTTGAGCAAGCTATTTAACTTCATGAGAGAAAATAACAGTTCCAAAGAGCTATTTGAAAGATTAATTGGTCACTTTTGGTTGAGGAATAATGTAGTAAATGCACTTCTCCCTATTACTCTCACTAAGTACAGCTAAAAATCTCAGACATTAAGAAAAATAAAAGGTAAGATGACTCTGAAAAATGTAGAGAAGGCAGCCTGACCAGATGACAGCAGGACCTGAGGTAGTGAGTGCCAACAGACAGCAAGTGGGGGAACCTGGGCTTCTACTTCCACCTGGCAGTAAAGAGTAGTACCTACCCCTTACCTTGACAATGAAGTGCAGTGTCTAAAGAAGTCTGCAAATACATAAGATATAATAATATCCAGAGTCTCATAACATAATACCCAAAATATTCAGGATATTAATGAAAATAATGACTCAGGTTATCAAGAACAACAACAAAAAAAACACAGCTTCAATGAACTAAGAAAATCAGTAATCTTACTAATGAGGTGACACAGATGCTGGAATTACCTGACGGATTTTAAAGGAAAAACCACAAAAATGCTTCAATAACAATTACAAACATGCCAGAAATGAATAAATAAAAAGTATAAGCAAAAACTAGAATCTCTACAAAAAAATAGAAGATATAGAAAAGAACCAATTTCACTTTTAGAAAAAACTGTTGTTGTTTAGTCACTAAGTCATGTCTGACTCTTTTGAGACTCCATGGACTGTAGCCCACCAGCTCCTCTATCCATGGGATTTCCCAGGCAAGAATACCAGAGTGGGTTGCCATTTCCTTCTCCAGGGGAATCTTCCCAGACCAGGGATCAAATCTGCGTCTCCTGTATTGGCAGGCAGATTCTTTACCACTGAGCCACCAAGGAAGCCCTTAGAAAAGACTAAAGCAACTTAAATGAAAACTCACTGCATGGGCTCAACAGAAGAATGTAGACAACAGAGGGAAAAAAATAGTAAACCTAAAGACAGAACAATAGAAACTATCCAATCTGAACAACAGAAAGAAAATAGATTGAACTATGAACAACTGTAAGTCAAATAATGGACAACCTAGAAGAAATAGATTAATTCTTAGAAACATACAACCTGACAAAACTGCATCAGAAAGAAACAGAAAATTTGAAGAGACTAATAAGGAGACTGAATCAGTAATAAATAAAAAAAATTTCCCAAAGAGAAGACAAGGCCAGGACCAGATGGCTTCATTGGTAAATTTTATCAAACATTTAAAGAATTACCACCATTTTTTCTCAAACTTTTTTAAAAAAATCAAAGAGAAAGGAACACTTCACAACTCATTTTATGAGGCCAGGATTACCCTGATACCAAAGCCAGATAAGAACACTACATGGAAAGAAAACTACAGGTCAATATCCCTGATGAATACACATGGAAACATTCTCAATAAAATACTAGCAAACCAAATTCAGCAGCAAACTAAAGGGAACATTTCCCAGGATCAAACGGGATTTATCCTTGAAACACAAAGCTGGTTCAACATAAAGAAATTAATAAAGGTGATACAACACATTAACAGAATGAAGAAAAAAGTGATCTCAAAAGAAGATACAGAAGCATTCGACAAAATTCAACACTGATTTATAAACACTCAGTGGCATATAGAGGAAATGTACTTCAACATAATAAAGATCATATAAGATAAGCCCGCAGCTAACATCAGACTCAATGGTACATGATTGAAAGCTTTTCCTCTAAGATCAGGAACAAGACAAGGATACTCACTCTCACCACTTTTATTCAACAGAGTACTAGAAATCCCAGCCAGAGCAATCAGGCAAGGGAGGGGAAAAAGGCATCAGAATTGGAAAGGAAGAAGCAAAATTATCTCTGTTTGCAGGTGACATGATTTTATATATAAGAAATCCTAAAATTCCATCCCAAAACTGTTATAGCTAATCAATAAATTCTGTAAAGTTGCAGGATAAAAAATTAACATGTGGGACTTCCCTGGGGTTGAGAATCAACCTGCCAAAGCAGGGGACACCAATTCAACCTCTGATCTGGGAAGATCCCAAATGCCACGGGGCAACTAAATACATGCACCAAAAATGCTGAAGCCCATGGGCCTAGAGCCCATGTTCCACAACAAGAGAAGCCACCCATGAGAAACCTGCACACTGCAATGAAGAGAAACCCCTGCTTACTGCAACAGAGAAAGCCCACATGCAGAAACAAAGACCTAGCACAACCAAAACCAAAAAATTAATTTAAAAAATTAATATTAAAACATCAGTAGCATGTTTATACACCAAAAACAATATCTGAAAAATAAATAAAACAATCCCATTTACAATAGTGCCAAAAACTATAAACTACTTAGGAATAAATTTAATCAAGAAGGTGAAAGATCTCTACACTAAAAACTATAAGACATCAGTGAAAGAAACTGAAGAAAACACAAAGAAATGGAAGGATATCCTGGGTTCACGGATTGGAAGAATCAATATTGTTAAAAAGTCCACATTACCCAAAGCCATCTACAGATGAAAAACAATCCTTATCAAGATTCCAATGGTAATGATACAGAGAAGATTACCATGGCCCCTGTGCAAGTCAGTCAGGTCAGCTGGTCACTTGTGTCTGACTCTTTGCAACCCCGTGGAATGCAGCACTCCAGGCTTCCCTGTCCATCATCAACTTCTGGAGCTTTGTTCAAACTCAAGTCCATTGAGTCAGTGATGCCATCCAACCATCTCATCCTCTGTTGTCCCCTTCTCCTCCTGCCTTCAATCTTTCTCAACATCAGGTCTTTTCTAATGAGTCAGTTCTTTGCATCAGATGGCCAAAGTATTGGAGCTTCAGCTTCAGCATCAGTCCTTCCAATGAATATTCAGGACTGATTTTTTCCCTTAGGATTGACTGGTTTGATCTTCTTGCAATCCAAGGGATTCTCAAGAGTCTTCTCCAATGCCACAGTTCAAAAGCATCAATTATTCAGCACTCAGCTTTCTTTATGGCCCAACTCTCACATCCATACATGACTACTGGAAAAACCATAGCTTTGACTAGACAGATCTTTGCTGGCAAAGTAATGTCTCTGCTTTTTAATATGCTGTCTAGATTGTTTCTCATAGCTTTTCTTCCAAGGAGCGAGTGTCTTTCAATTTCATGGCTGCAGTCACCATCTACAGTGATTTCTGGAGCTCAAGAAAATAGTCTATCACTGTTTCCCTTGTCTCCCCATCTATTTGCCATGAAATGATGGGACCAGATGCCACGATCTTAGTTTTTTGAATGCTGACGTTTTAAAACAGCTTTTTCACTTTCCTCTTTCACTTTCATCAAGAGGCTCTTTAGTTCTCTTTGCTTTCTGCCATAAAGGTGGTGTCATCTGCATATCTAACATTATTGATATTTCTCCTGGCAATCTTGATTCCAGCTTGTGCTTCATCCAACCTGGCATTTCACATGATGTACTCTGCATATAAATTAAATAAGCAGGGTGACAATATACAGCCTTGACATACTCCTTTCCCAATATGAAACCAGTCTGTTGTTCCATGCCTGGTTCTAACTGTTGCTTCTTGACTTGCATTCAGATTTCTCAGGAAGCAGGTAAGGTGGTCTGGATTCCCATCTCTTAAAGAATTTTCCACACTTTGTTGTGATCCACACAGTCAAAGGCATTCACAGTCTATGAAGCAGATGTTTTTCTGGAATTCGCTTGCTTTTTCTATGATCCACAGGATGTTGGCAATTTGATCTGTCATTCCTCTGCCTTTTCTAAGCCCAGCTTGTACATCTAGAAGTTCTTGGTTCACGTACTGTTGAAGCCTGGCTTGGAGAATTTTGAGCATTACTTTGCTAGCATGTGAAATGAGTGCAATTGTGCAGTAGTTTGAACGTTCTCTTTGGCATTGGAATGAAAACTGACCTTTTCCAGTCCTGTGGCCACTGCTGAGTTTTCCAGATTTGCTGGCATATTGAGTGCAGTACTTTCACAGCATCACCTTTTAGGATCTGAAATAGCTCAGCTGGAATGCCATCACCTTCACTAGCTTTGTTCATAGTGATGCTTCCTAAGGCCCACTTGACTTCTCATTCCAGGATGTCTGGCTTGAGGTGAGTGATCACACCATCATTATTATATGGGTAATGGAGATCTTTTTTGTGTAGTTCTTTGGTGTATTCTTGCCACCACTTCTTAATATCTTCTGGTTCTGTTAGGTCCATACTGCTCCTGTCCTTTACGGTGCCCATCTTTGCATGAAATGTTCCCTTGGTATTTCTAATTTTTTTCAAGAGATCTCTAGTCTTTCCCATTCTATTGTCTTCCTCTATTTCTTTGCATTGATCACTGAGGAAAGCTTTCTTATCTCTTCTTGCTATTCTTTGGAACTCTGTATTCAGATGGATATATCTTTCCTTTCCTCCTTTGCCTTTCACTTCTCTTCTTTTCTTAGCTATTTGTAAGGCCTCCTCAGATAACCATTTTGCCTTTTTGCATTTCTTTTTCTTGGGGATGGTTTTGATCACTGCCTCCTGTACAATGTTATGAACCTCCATCCACAGTTCTTCAGGCACTCTATCAGATCTAATCCCTTCGATCTATTTGTCACTTCCACTGTATTTGTCACTATCAGAGCTAATCCCTTGAATTATCACTTCCCCTGTAAGGGATTTGATTTAGGCCATACCTGAATGGTCTAGTGGCTTTCCCTACTTTCTTCAATTTAAGTCTAAATTTGCCAATAAGGAGTTCATAATCTGACCCACAGTCAGTCCCTGGTCTTGTTTTTGCTGACTGTATAGAGCATCTCCATCTTCAGTTGCAAAGAATATAATCAATCTGATTTCAGTATTGACCATCTGGTGATGTCCATGTGTAGAGTCTCCTCTTGTGTTGTTAGAAGAGGGTGTTTGCTATGACCAGTGCATTCTCTTGCAAAACTCTGTTAGCCTTTGCCCTGCTTCATTTTGTACTTCAAGGCCAAACTTGCCTGTTACTCCAGGCATCTCTTGATTTCCTACTTTTGCACTCCAGTCCCCTATAATGAAAAGGACATTTTTTTGGGTGTTAGTTCTAGAAGGTCTTGTAGGTCACCATAGAACCATTCAACTTCAGCTTCTTTGGCACCAAAACTTTGGGCACAGACTAGAGATACTATCATATACAATGGTTTGTGTTGGAAATGAATAGAGATCATTCTGTCATTTTTCAGATTGCATCCAAGTACTGCATTTTGGACTCTTCTGTTGACTATGATGGCTACTCCATTTCTTCTAAGGGATTATTCCCCACAGTAGTGGATATAATGGTCATCTGAATTAAATTTGCCCATTCTTGTCCATTTTAGTTCACTGATTCCTAAAATGTTGATGTTCACTCTTGCCATCTCCTGTTTGACCACTTCCAATTTATCTTGATTCATGGACCTAACATTCCAGGTTCCTATGCAATATTGTTCTTTAGAGCATCAGACTTTACTTCCATCACCAGTCACATCCACAGCTGGGCACTGTTTTTGCTTTGGCTCAGCCTCTTCATTCTTTCTGGAGCTATTTCTCTACTCTTCTCCAGTAGCATATTGGGCACCTACCAACCTGGGGAGTTCATCTTTCAGTGTCATATCTTTTTGCCTTTTCATACTGTTCATGGGGTTCTCAAGGCAAGAATACTGAAGTGGTTTGCCATTCCCTTCTCTAGTGGACCACGTTTTGTCAGAACTCTCCACCATGACCCATCCATCTTGGGTGGCCCTACACAGCATGGTTCATAGTTTCATTGAGTTAGACAAGGCTGTCATCCATGTGATCAGTTTGATTAGTTTTCTGTAATTGTGGTTTTCATTCTGTCTGCCCTCTGATGGATAAGGATAAGAGGCTTGTGGAAGCTTCCTGATGGGAGGGAGGACTGGCTGTGGGGAATCTGGGTCTTGCTCTGATGGGCAGGGCCATGCTCAGTAAATCTTTAATCCAATTTTCTGTTGATGGGTTGGGCTGTTCCCTACCTTTAGTTTGGCCTGAGGTAGGGGTAATGGTGACCTCCTTCAAAAGGATTTATGCCAGCATGCCACAGCTCCCAGGACTGTTGTAGTCAGTGCCCCTGCCCTCATGGCAGGCCACTGTCAACCCATGCCTCTGCCGGAGACTCCTGGACACTCACAGGCAAGTCTGGCTCAGTCTCTTGTGGGGTCACTGCTCCTTTCTCCTGGGTCCTGGTGCACACAAGGTTTTGTTTGTGCCCTCCAAGAGTCTGTTTCCCCAGTCCTGTGGAAGTTCTGTAATCAAATCCCACTGGCCTTCAAAGTAAAATTCCCTGGGGGTTCTCAGTCCCTTTGCCAGATCCCCAGGTTGGGAAATCTGTTGTGGGCCCTAGAACTTTCACAACAGTGTGAGAATTTCTTTGGTATAATTGTTCTCCAGTTTGTGGGTCATCTGCTCAGTGTAAGGATGACATGCAAATTCATGGAGCATTTCATATTTTTGAATTGAGAGAGTAGCACTGAAACATATACACTACCATATGTAAAATAGGTAGCCAGTGGGAATTTGATATATGACTCAGGGAGCCAGATCCAGTGCTCTGTCACAATACAGAAAGGTGGGATGGGGTGGGAGGCAGGAGGGAGGTTCAAGAGGGAGGGACATATGTATACCTGTGGCTGATTCATGCTGATGTATGGCAGAAACCAACAAAATATTGTAAAGCAATTACCTTCAATTAAAAATAAATTTTTAAAAATATTCCAATGGTATTTTTTTAAAAGAAGTAGAAAAAACAATATTCAAATTTATATGGAACCACACAGGACCCAGAATAGCTAAAGCAATTCTGATAAAGAAGAAAGTGGGAAGTATCACATTTCCTGATTTCAAATTGTATTACAAAGTTATGGTAATCAAAACAGTGTGGTACTAGCATAAAGACAGACCCATAGACCAAAGGAGCAGTATCAAGGGCCCAGAAATAAACCCTGCATACATGGTCAACTAATACTGGACAAGGGAGTCAGGAATACTCGGTGCAGAAAAGACAGTCTCTTAAATGGTGCTGGGAAAATTGGATATTCAACTGTAAAAGGAGGGGCGGTCCTAAGATAGTGGAGTAATAGGACAGAGAGACCGCTTTCTCCCCCACAAATTCATCGAAGGAACATTTCAACGCTGAGCAAATTCCGCAAAACAACTGAATGCTGGCAGAGGACATCAGGCATCCAGAAAGGCAGTCCATTGTCTTCGAAAGGAGGTAGGAAAAAATATAAAAGATAAAAACAGAGACAAAAGAGGTAGGGACAGAGATCCATCCCGGGAAGGGAGTCTTAAAAAAGAGAGAGTTTCCAAACACCAGGAAACACTCTCACTGGCGAGTCTGTGGTGAGCCTTGGAACCTCAGAGGGCAACATAACCAGGAGGAAAAATAAATAATTAAAACCCACAGATTACATGCCTAACAGCAACTCCCAGTGGACAAGCAGCACAGATGCTCACATCTACCACTACAGCAAGCAGGGACTGGACAGGGAGGCGCACGCTGCACTGCTCAGGATAAGGACCGGGCCTGAATGCTCCGAGGGCAATCTGAGGGAATTAACTTGAGATAGCAACCCAGACTGTGGGATAGCTATCCCGCGAAAAGCCCTAACCTAAGACACTGCCAGGTCCGCTCACAGAACAAAGGACTGAGCAGAGCTAGCTGGCTGCAGACCAGCCCATCCCCCACCAGAGACAGGCAGGCAGAGGGCAGCCAGAGCTGGAAGGGGGCAATCACAGCCCCAGAGAGGCATCATCTACCAAACTGCAAGCAGGCTTCGTTGCTAACCAAGACTCCTTGGGATTCTGGACAGTCGACATCCGCCGGGAGGGTCACAGCCAGAGATCAGCTCCCCAGAAGAGACACACGGCACACCTGAGAAGGCGTGCTGGAGGTACACCCAAAACACCGAGCAGCTGGGATGGGGGAGGTGATAAGATGCAGCCTCCAACTGGGGGAGACTGCGCTTGCCAAGCACCTGGTCACCTGAGCTGCTCGGACCTGGGAAGGGCACAAAACGCAGGCCCAACCAAGTCTGCACCTTTGTGGAGTACCCAAGAACCTGAACCTGAGCGACTTAGACCTGGGAAGTGCACGCAACCCAGGGCCGGCCTCAGACAGTTCCCAGCAGAGCAACCTGGAGCCTGAACAGTGTAGACCGGGAAAGCACACATGCCATGAGCAGAGGCAAACCCAGTGTGGTCCAGACACTGTGAGCACTCCCCACACACACCAGTGATGTTTGTTTGCAGTGTTCCTCCCTCCCCACAGCACAACTGAACAAGTAAGCCTAAATAAGTGACCACCACCGCCCCCTTGTGTCAGGGTGGAAATTAGGCACTGAAGAGACCAGCAAACAGAAGAAGCTAAAATAAAGAGGGAACCACTTTGGAAGTGACAGGTGCAATAGATTAAAACCCTGCAGTTAGCATTGACTACATAGGAAAGGGCCTATAGATCTTGAGAAGTATAAGTCGGATCAAGGAACTATCTGAAAATGAACTGACCCCACACTGTCCACAACACCACCAGAGAAAGTCCTAGATACATTTTTACTATTATCATTTTTCTTTAATTTTTAAATTTTTCTATTTTTAAGTCCTCTATTACTCCTTTTTCATTTTTATAACATATTATTACTTTGCAAAAAAACCCTATTTTTAAAGCAAACTTCATATCTATATATATTTTTTATAATTTTTGTGACTTTGATTTTTTCTTTCATATTGTATTATTTTTGAAAATCTAACCTCTACTCTACATTTTTAATCTTTGCTTTTTGGTATTTGTTATCAATTTTGTACCTTTAAGAACCCAATCTTCAGTACCCATTTTACTTGGGAGCGAGATTACTGGCTTGATTATGCTCTCCCTCTTTGGACTCTCCTTTTTCTCCACCAGGTCACCTCTATCTCCTCCCTCCCCCTTTTCTTCTCTATCCAACTCTGTGAATCTCTTTGTGTGTTCCAGGCTGTGGAGAACATTTAGGGAACTGATTACTGGCTAGATCTGTCTCTCTCCTTTTGATTCCCACTTTTATCCCTCTGGCCACCTCTGTCTCCTTCCTCCCTCTTCTCTTCTCTATGTAACTCCATGAACATCTCTGAGGGATCCAGACTGTGAAGGGTACATAAGAAAGTGATTACTGGCTACCTTGCTCTCTCCCCTTTTGATTCCCCCTCTTCTCCTGGTCACCTCTATCTCCCTCCTCCCTCTTCTCTTCTCCATGTAACTCTGTGTACCTCTCCGGGTGTCTCTCACTGTGGAGAAACTGTTCACCATTAACCTAGATGTTTTATCATTGGTGCTGTACAGATTGGGAAGTCTTGAAGCTACTGTAAGAATAAGAGTGAAAACCAGAGGCAGGAGGATTAAGTCCAAATCCTGAGAACACCAGAGAACTCCTGACTCCAGGGAACATTAATCAATAAGAGCTCATGAAAAGCTTCCATACCTACACTGAAACCAAGCACCACCCAAGAGCAAACAAGTTCCAGAGCAAGACATACCACGCAAATTCTCCAGCAACACAGGAACATAGCCCTGAGCTTCAATATACAGGCTGCCCAAAGTCACACCAAACCCACTGACATCTCAAAACTCATTACTGGACACTTCATTGCACTCCAGAGAGAAGAAATCCAGCTCCACCCACCAGAACACCAACACAAGCTTCCCTAACCAGGAAACCTTGACAAGCCACCCGTCCAACCCCACCCACAGCAAGGAACCTCCACAATAAAGAGGAACCACAAACTGCCAGAATACAGAAAGGCCACCCCAAACACAGCAATATAAACAAGATGAAAAGGCAGAGAAATACCCAGCAGGTAAAGGAACAGGATAAATGCCCACCAAACCAAACAAAAGAGGAGGAGATAGGGAATCTACCTGATAAAGAATTCCAAATAATGATAGTGAAAATGATCCAAAATCTTGAAAACAAAATGGAGTTACAGATAAATAGCCTGGAGACAAGGATCAAGAAGATGCAAGAAATGTTTAACAAGGACCTAGAAGAAATAAAAAAGAGTCAATATATAATGAATAATGCAATAAATGAGATAAAAAACACTCTGGAGGGAACCAACAGTAGAATAACAGAGGCAGAAGATAGGATAAGTGAGGTAGAAGATAGAATGGTAGAAATAAATGAAACAGAGAGAAAAAAGAAAAAAGAATTAAAAGAAATGAGGACAACCTCAGAGACATCTGGGACAATGTTAAACACCCCAATATTCGAATCATGGGAGTCCCAGAAGAGGAAGACAAAAAGAAAGACCATGAGAAAATACTTGAGAATGTAATAGTTGAAAACTTCCCTAAAATGGGGAAGGAAATAGTCATCCAAGTCCTAGAAACCGAGAGAGTCCCAAATAGGATAATCCCAAGGTGAAACATGCCAAGACACATATTGATCAAATTAATGAAAATCAAACACAAAGAACAAATATTAAAAGCAGCAAGGGAAAACAACAAATAACATACAAGAGGATTCCCATAAGGATAACAGCTGATCTTTCAATAGAAGCTCTTCAGGCCAAAAGGGAGTGGCAGGATATACTTAAAGTGATGAAACAGAAAAACCCTACAGCCCAGATTACTGCAGCCAGCAAGGATCTCATTCAATTATGAAGAAGAAATCAAAAGCTTTACAGACAAGCAAAAGCTGAGAGAATTCAGCATCATCAAACCAGCTCTCCAACAAATGCTAAAGGATCTTCTCTAGACAGGAAACACAGAAAGGGTGTATAAACTCGAACCCAAAACAATAAAGTAAGTGGCAACGGGATCATACTTATCAATAATTACCTTAAATGTAAATGGGTTGAATGCCCCAACCAAAAGACAAAGACTGGCTGAATGGATACAAAAACAAGATCCCTATATATGTTGTCTACAAGAGATCCACCTCAAAACAAGGGACACATACAGACTGAAAGTGAAGGGCTGGAAAAAGATATTCCATGCAAATAGAGACCAAAAGAAAGCAGGAGTAGCAATACTCATATCACATAAAATAGACTTTAAAACAAAGGCTGTTAAGAGACAAAGGAGGACACTATATAATGATCAAATGATCAATCCAAGAAGAAGATATAACAATTATAAATATATATGCATTCAACATAGGAGCACCGCAATCTGTAAGACAAATGCTAACAAGTATGAAAGGGGAAATTAACAATAACACAATAATAGTGGAAGACTTTAATACCCCACTCACACCTATGGACAGATCAACTAAACAGAAAATTAACAAGGAAACACAAACTTTAAATGATACAATAGACCAGTTAGATCTAATTGATATCTATAGGACATTTCACCCCAAAACAATGAATTTCACCTTTTTCTCAAGTGCACATGGAACCTTTCTCCAGGATAGATCACATCCTGGGCCATAAATCTAGCCTTGGTAAATTCAAAAAAATTGAAATCATTCCAAGCATCTTTTCTGACCACAATGCAGTAAGATTAGATGTCAATTACAGGAGAAAAACTATTAAAAATTCCAATATATGGAGGCTGAACAACACACTGCTGAACAAATCACAGAAGAAATCAAAAAAGAAATCAAAATATGCATAGAAACAAATGAAAATGAAAACACAACAACCCAAAACCTATGGGACACTGTAAAAGCAGTGCTAAGGGGAAGGTTCATAGCAATACAGGCTTACCTCAAGAAACAAGAAAAAAGTCAAATAAATAACCTAACTCTACACCTAAAGCAATTAGAGAAGGAAGAAATGAAGAACCCCAGGGTTAGTAAAAGGAAATAAATCTTAAAAATTAGGGCAGAAATAAATGCAAAAGGAACAAAAGAGACCACAGCAAAAATCAACAAAGCTCAAAGCTGGTTCTTTGAGAAGATAAATAAAATTGACAAACCAGTGCATCAGCCCTGAGCACTTGTCTCATGCATCCAACCTGGGAAAGTGCTCAGGGCTGGTGCACTGGGAAGACCCAGAGGGATGGGATGGGGAGGGAAGTGGGAGGGGGGATCAGGATGGGGAACACATGTAAATCCATGGCTGATTCATGTCAATGTATGGCAAAAACCACTGCAATATTGTAAAGTAATTAGCCTCCAACTAATAAAAATAAATGAAAAAAAAAAAAAAAACCTGACAAACCATTAGCCAGACTCATCAAGAAACAAAGAGAGAAGAATCAAATCAACAAAATTAGAAATGAAAATGGAGAGATCACAACAGACAATACAGAAATACAAAGGATCATAAGAGACTACTATCAGCAACTATATGCCAATAAAAATAGACAACTGGGAAGAAATGGACAAATTCTTAGAAAAGTACAACTTTCCAAAACTGAACTCAGCAGAAATAGAAAATCTTAACAGACCCATCACAAGCACAGAAATTGAAACTGTAATCAGAAATCTTCCAGCAAACAAAAGCCCAGGACCAGACAGCTTCACAGCTGAATTCTACCAAAAATTTAGAGAAGAGCTAACACCTATCCTACTCAAACTCTTCCAGAAAATTGCAGAGGCAGGTAAAATTCCAAACTCATATTCTACGAGGCCACCATCACCCTAATACCAAAACCTGACAAAGATGCCACAGAAAAAGAAAACTACAGTCCAATATCACTGATGAACATAGATGCAAAAATTGTTAACAAAATTCCAGCAAACAGAATCCAACAACATATTAAAAAGATCATACATCATGACCAAGTGGGCTTTATCCCAGGGATGCAAGGATTCTTCAATATCCGCAAATCAATCAATGTAATACACCACATTAACAAATTGAAAAATAAAAACCATATGATTATCTCAATAGATGCAGAGAAAGCCTTTGACAAAATTCAACATCCATTTATGATAAAAACCCTCCAAAAGCAGGAATAGAAGGAACATATCTCAACATAATAAAAGCTATATATGACAAACCCACAGCAAACATTATCCTCAATGGTGAAAAATTGAAAGCATTTCCCTTAAAGTCAGGAACAAGACAAGGGTACCCACTCTTACCACTACTATTCAACATAGTTTTGGAAGTTTTGGCCACAGCAATCAGAGGAGAAAAAGAAATAAAAGGAATCCAGATTGGAAGAGAATGAGTAAAAACTCTCACTGTTTGCAGATGACATGATCCTCTACATAGAAAACCCTAAAGACTCCACCAGAAAATTACTAGAGCTAATCAATGAATATAGTAAAGTTGCAGGATATAAAATCAACACACAGAAATCCCTTGCATTCCTATACACTAACAATGAGAAAACAGAAAGATAACTTAAGGAAACAATTCCATTCACCACTGCAATGAAAAAATAAAATATTTAGAAATATATCTACAGAAAGAAACAAAAGATCTACATATAGAAAACTATAAAACACTGGTGAAAGAAATCAAAGAGGACACAAATATATGGTGAAATATACCATGTTCATGGATCAGAAGAATCAGTACAGTGAAAATGAGTATACTACCAAAGCAATCTATAGATTCAACGCCATCCGTATCAAGCTACCAACGGTATTTTCACAGAACTAGAACAAATAATTTCACAATTTGTATGGAAATACAAAAAACCTTGACTAGCCAAAGCAATCTTGAGAAAGAAGAGTGGAACTGGAGGAATCAACCTGCCTGACATCAGGCTCTACTACAAAGCCACAGCCACCAAGACAGTATGGTACTGGCACAAAGACAGAAATATAAATCAATGGAACAAAACAGAAAGCCCAGAGATAACCCACGCACCTGTGGATACCTTATCTTCGACAAAGGAGGCAAGGATATACAATGGAAAAAAGACAACCTCTTTAACAAGTGGTGCTGGGAAAACTGGTCAACCACCTGTAAAAGAATGAAACTAGAACACTTTCTAACACCATACACAAAAATAAACTCAAAATGGATTAAAGATTCAAATGTAAGACCAGAAACTATAAAACTCCTAGAGGAAAACATAGGCAAAACACTCTCCAACATAAATCACAGCAGGATCCTCTATGACCCATCTCTCAGAATATTGGAAATAAAAGCAAAATTAAACAAATGGGACCTAATTAAACTTAAAAGCTTTTGCACAACAAAGGAAACTATAAGCAAGGTGAAAAGACAGCCTTCAGAATGGGAGAAAATAATAGCAAACAAAGCAACTGACAAAGAATTAATCTCAAAAATATACAAGCAACTCCTGCAGCTCAATTCCAGAAAAATAAATGACCCAATCAAAAAATGGGCCAAAGAACTAAACAGACATTTCTCCAAAGAAGACACACAGATGGCTAACAAACACATGAAAAGATGCTCAACATCACTCATTATCAGAGAAATGCAAATCAAAACCACAATGAGGTACCATCTCATGCCAGTCAGAATGGCTGCTAGTCCAAAAGTCTACAAACAATAAATGCTGGAGAGGGTGTGGAGAAAAGGGAACCCTCTTACACTGTTGGTGGGAATGCAAACTAGTACAGCCACTATGGAGAACAGTGTGGAGATTTCTTTAAAAATTGGAACTAGAAATGCCATACGACCCAGCAATCCCACTGCTGGGCATACACACTGAGGAAACCAGAATTGAAAGAGACACATGTACCCCAATGTTCATCACAGCACTGTTTATAATAGCCAGGACACGGAAGCAACCTAGATGTCCATCAGCAGACGAATGGATAAGAAAGCTGTGGTACATATACACAATGGAATATTACTCAGCCATTAAAAAGAATACATTTGAATCAGTTCTAATGAGGTAGATGAAACTGGAGCCTATTATACAGAGTGAAGTAAGCCAGAAAGAAAAACACCAATACAGTATACTAACGCATATATATGGAATTTAGAAAGATGGTAATGATAACCCTGTATGTGAGATAGCAAAAGAGACACAGATGTATAGAACAGTCTTTTGGACTCTGTGGGAGAGGGTGAGGGCAGGATGATTTGGGAGAATGGCACTGAAACATGTATATTATCATATGTGAAATGAATCGCCAGTCCAGGTTTGATGCATGATACAGGGTGCTCGGGGCTGGTGCACTGGGATGACCCAGAGGGATGGGATGGGGAGGGAGGTGGGAGGGGGGTTCAGGATGGGGAACACATGTACACCCATGGCAGATTCATGTCAATGTATGGCAAAAACAATACAATATTGTAATTAGCCTCCAATTAAAATAAATATATTTATATTTTAAAAAAGAAAAAAAAAACAAATGTAAAAGGATGAAAATAGACCCCTGACTTATATTACTCACAAAAATTAACTCAAAATGGATTAAAGATTTGAATGTACGACAGAAAACCATGAAACGCCTAGAAGAAAACGCAGGAGAAAAGCTCCTTAATGTGGACCTTGGCAATAATTTTTTGGCTGTGACACTGAAAGCACAAAGTGACAAAATAAAAAATAAATAATATCAAAAATAAATAAAAAATTTGGTTTGGCCACATCAAACTAAAAAGTTTCTGCTATGCAGAAATAAAAAGGCAACCTATGTAACAGGAGAAAATACTTGCAAATCATATGTTCAATATTAAATAAGGGGTTATTATTAAAAAAAAAAAAAAAAAAGGAACTCCTACAGGTCAACAGCAAAAAAAATCTGGTTAAAAAGTTGGCAGATGAAACACATGAAAAGATGTTCAACATCACTCATTATTAGAGAAATGCAAATCAAAACTACAATGAGATATTATGTCATTATAATGCCCATCATCAAAAACTACAAACAATAAATGCTGGAGATGGTGTGGAGAAAAGGGAACCCTCTTGCACTGTTGGTGGGAATGTAAGTTGATACAGCCACTATGGAGAACAGTATGGATTTCCTTAAAAAAAGTAGGAATAAAACCACCATATGACCTAGCAATCCCACTACCAGGACATATACCCTGAGGAAACCAAAACTGAAAAAGACACATGTACCCCAATGTTCACTGCAGCTCTATTTACAATAGCTAGGACATGGAAGCAACCTAGATGTCCACTGACAGATGAATGGATAAACAAGCTGTGGTACATATATACAATGGAATATTACTCAGCCATAAAAAGGAACACATTTGACTCAGTTTAATGAGGTGGATGAACCTAGAGCCTATTATACAGAGTGAAGTCAGAAAGAGAAAAAAATATCATATATTAATGCATGTATATATGGAATCTAGAAGGATGGTACTGATGAGCCTATTTGCAGGGCAGCAATGGAGACGCAGACATAGAGAACAGACTTGTGGACACAGTTGGGGAAGGAGAGGGTGGGATGAATTGAGAGAGTAGCATTGAAATATGTACTTTACCATACACAAAATGGAGAGCCAGTGGGAACAGGGAGCTCAAACCTGGTGTTTTATAATGACATAGAGGGTTGGGAAAAGGCAATGGCACCCCACTCCAGTACTCTTGCCTGGAAAATCCCATAAACAGAGGAGCCTGGTGGGCTGCAGTCCATGGGCTCGCTAAGAGTTGGACACGACTGAGTGACTTCACTTTCACGCACTGGAGAAGGAAATGGCAACCCACTCCAGTGTTCTTGCCTTGAGAATCCCAGGGACGGGGAGCTTGGTGGGCTGCCATCTATGGGGTCGCACAGAGTCGGACATGACTGAAGCGACTTCGCAGCAGCAGCAGAGGGTTGGGATGGGGTGTGAGGTAGGAGGGAGGGGGCATGTGTATACCTATGGCTGATTCATGTTGATATATGGCAGAAATCAACACAATATTGTAAAGCAATTATCCTCCAATTAAAACAAAAGACATTCAGACGAACTGAATAGACATTTTCACAAAGACACAAAGATGGCCAACAGATACATGAAGGCATTATGCTAAGTGAAATAAGTCAGACTACTCTATGATCTCATTTATATATATATATATGAAAAAAAAACAAACTCACAGAAAAAGTGAGATTTGTGGTTACCCTCCAGAGGTGGGAGTGGGGTGGGAGAATTGCATGAAGGTAGTCAAAAGGTACAAACTTCCAGTTATATGATATATATGTATTGAGGACATAATTCACAACATGATGACTATAGTTAACACTGCTGCATGGTATATTTGAAAATTGCTAAGAGTAATTCCTAAAAGTTCTCATCACAAGCAAAAAGCTTAGTTTTCCTTTCTTTTTTGTACTTACATGAGTTGATAGATGTTAACTAAACTAATTGTGGTAATCATTTCATTCTATACCTTACTGTGGTATAGTTATCACATCTATACCTAATTGTGGTAATCATTACACTCTATACCTTAGACAGTACTGTATGTCAATTACATCTCAATAAAACTGAAATAAAATAGACTGAGAAAAAAGAACAGAGCTTCAGCAACCTGTAGACTAAAACAAAAAACAAACCCAAAGAAATCCACACTCAGAAATAGCATAATCAGGAAACTCCCTGATGGTCTAGTGGTTAGGACTCGGTGCTTTCATTGCTGTGGCCCAGGTTTGATCCTTGTTCAGGGACTAAGATCCCACAAGCCATGTGGTACAGTCAAAAAAAAAAAATAAATCAAATTTCTGAACATAAAAAAAGACAAAGAAAAAATCTTGACATCAGTGAGAAAAATGACATTTCCTAAAGGAGAATGCCAATTTAAATGACAGATCTCTTAACAGAAACCATGGCAGCCAAAAGGCAGTAGCACAAGTTTTCAAGGGCTGAAAAGAACTAGAAACCTAGAATCTGATATCAAATGAAAAGACCCCCTCAGCAATTCTAGGGAAATCAAGACATTCTTATATGAAGGAAAACTAAGAGTATTTGTTGCCAATAGGCCAATTCTAAAAGCATGTCTAAAGGATGTTCTTTAAACAGAAAGGAAATGATAAAAGGACTCTTAACAACACCAAGAAGTAAGACAGAACAAGGGAAAGACTGAAACTATGGGTACATACAATATATTTTCCTTCTCCACTTGAGTTTTCTAAATCATGTTTGACAGTTGAAGCAAAAACTATACTACTATATGATATGGTTCTCAACATATATAGATGAAATATTTAAGATAACTATAGCAGGGGAGCATAAAGAAATTTAAAATAAGATTTCTACTCTTCACTCAAACTAGTAAAATGTCTATAAAAGTTGATTGTGATAAGTTATGTATGTATTATGTCAATGCCTAGAACAAGAACTGAAAAAGCTATACAAAGAGATACACTCAAAAACATTATAGATAAATTTATATTTATGTTTATTTTATATATATCTATATCTAAATTTATTATAGATAAATCAAAATGGAATTCTTGAAAAGATTTAAGTAACCCAAAGGAAAGCAGGAGAAAGAAAACAGAATGAACAGAGAAAACAAATAAAACAAAAAAAATTACCAACTTATGCCATAACACATCAATAATTGCATTAAGTATATATGGTCTAAATATACCAATTAAAGCAATTAGCAGAGTGGAAAAAAATAATTCCAAACTTATACGCTGTCTACAAGAAACTCACTTTATATATAATGGTGTCAGTTGAAAGTAAGGGATATAAAAAGACACAAGGCAACCATTAATCAAAAGAAAGGAGTCTATATTTTAAAGTCTATATATTTTAAAGTCTATATTAATATCCTATAAAATGGACTTCCATGCAGAGAAAATTGGCAGTGACAGAGAAGGATGTTACATAATAATTAAAGGGTCAATCCACCAAGACACAGCACTCCTAAATGCATCTGCATCAAACAACAAAGCTGCAAGGTATTAGGCAAATGATAAAACTGAAAGGAAGAATAGAAAAATTGACAATTATACCTGGACGCTTCACCTCTTTCTCAACAACTGACTGAACAATTATACAGAAAATCAGCAAAGACAGAGAGGAATTCAGCAACACCATCAACAGGGGTAAATCAACATTTACAGAAAACTCCTCCAAACATCAGCAGGACATACGTTCTTTTCAAGTGACCGTGGAAACACGTACCAAGACAGACCATATCCTGGGCCGTAAAACAAACCCCAGTAAATTTAAAGGAACTGAAATTGTACATAGTATATTCTATGGAAACAAACCAGAAATCAGTAACAGAATAACAGGAAAATCTGCAAACACCTGGAAAGTAAACAACATACTTCTATACAATTCACAGGTCAAACATGAAGTACCTAACCTAATTAAAAATTAGAGTGAACTACATGAAAAGGAAAACATCAAAATTTGAGGGACATAGCTAAATCAGTACTAAGAGGAAAACTGACAGCACTAAATACTTAGAATATAGGAAGTCTCAAATCAATAACCTAAGCTCCCATTGCAAGACATTAAGGGGAGCAAAATGAACCTAAAGCAAGCAGAAGGAAGGAAATAATAAAGTGTAGAAATTAGTGAAGCTGAAAACAAAAACAATAGGGAAATTCAATGAAATAAAAAGCTTGCTCTCTGAAAAGATCAATAAAACTGACAAACCTATAGCAAGTCTGAAAAGAAAAAAAGAAGATATCAGAATGAAATGAGATGTCACCACAGAGCCAGCCTGCAGACATCAAAAGGATAATAAGGGAATATTATGAACAACTGTACACACTAAATTTGACAACTTAGAAGAAATGAATCAATTCCTTGGAAAGCACAAACTACCACAACATATCCAATATAAAATAGATAATTTAAATAGTCCTATAACTATTAAATGAATTGAATTGATATTTTTTTTTTAATTGATAATTTTAAAACTCAGAAAAAAAAGACTAAAGATAGTTCAGTTCAGTCACTCAGTCGTGTCCGACTCTTTGCAACCCCATGGACTGCAGCACACCAGGCCTCCTTGTCTATCACCAACTCCCGAGTCCACCCAAACCCATGTCCATTGAGTCAGTGATGCCATCCAACCACCTCATCCTCTGTCGTCCCCTTCTTCTCCTGCCCTCAATCTTTCCCAGCATCAGGGTCTTTTCAAATGAGTCAGCTCTTCGCATCAGGTGGCCAAAGTACTGGAGTTTCATAAGTAAAGTGTTTGGCATAATGACTGGCAGACTAGCTAATACTCAATAAACAATGGTCACTACCATTTTATTTAAATCATCACAACCTCTCTTGGGGAAACTGAGACTTCACAGAGATGAAATCCTTTACTAAAAAGTAACAGAGTCAGAATTTGAACCCAGATCTGAAGCCAGTGCCAATTTCCCTAGAGTTTAAGAGTTCACACCACAGCCACCACCTTGGGGATGTGCCAACAATACTTCCTTTATAGATAGGAAAACTGTAAAGGAGTGAGGTTTTGTCAAAGCCCCAGATATATGCTTGCCAACTAACTTCCCCCACTAGTGTACAACAAGGTTTCTCAAAAGTTAGGATATATCAGAATCTACCTGTTTGTTAAAATAGACTGCTGGGTTCCAACCCAAGAATTCACATTTTTAACAAATTTCCAGTTAATGAACCACATTTTGAGAACAACAGTGTACAGTTATGATATGTTAGCCCACCCATCCCACAATATCAGAAGCTGTCACACTCCACAGAATGGGAAGGAATTGAGACAGAATAATACTCTAAATCAGTGGTTCTGAGAGTGGCTCCCACTCACATACTGAATCAGAAATCCTGCAGGTGGGGCCTACCTATCTCATTTTTTAAGAGGTCTTCTAAGTGATTCTGATACATGCTAAAGTTTGAGAACCACTGCTCTACAAATCAAAGTGCTCTTCAAAATCCAGCCCTTTACAATAGGCGAATGGAGCTATACCTTGTTTTTTCCACTTTTGAGAATCTGGTCTCAAGCCAGATAATTCTAAGTTCAAATCTAGACTCAAAGAGTACCTTAACTTCCATGAGTTCCAGATTCTCACCAGCAAAATGGAATAATCATCTTTCTTGTTATAACCTTTCCAGGAAGTAACATGGCATTACTAACCCCTAACTGGACTTTAAGAAATCTGGCCTTTGGAAGTCATCAGAGATATGAACAGATTTATATCATCTACAGGCATCTGTGGGCTTAACTACTGTGGGCAACCATGAAAAATGCACAATATTTAGTAATTTTCAATTATACTAAAGTACTTTGAGCTTAGGATGTGTGTATATGTATGTGTGTGTGTGCATGTGCATCTGTGTGCATGTGCGCAATGCACTTAGTAACCAAGAATAGCCACCAACCAAGGACCTGATTCTCAGCTGGCTTCCTTATTCTCTGGCAGTTCAAAGAAAAGCACGGTAAGAGATAAAATTTTGGTCTCTTTCATGGGGAAAAAAATTAAGGCAGTTAACTTATGGCAGGGTATGCACAGAAACACAGGACTCACCACAAAAATGTGATTAAGGAGGGGCCTGGACCATAAACACATTTTCATATTGTAAATTTGGAATTCTTAAAGGCCTCAGTGGTACTCCATATAAATGTCAGGTCTCTACTGTGGAAAGATGCTTACCACAATGTTTTCCTTTTTGTTTCAACCAGCACCCAAATAAAAATGCCAAACATTTCCAGAAACCCTTAAGTTTACCTCATATCATAGTATTATTTATAATATAAAAAAGTAGAAACAACCCAAGTATCCAACCTCAAAGGAAATGACCGAGTAATGATGACACAGATATATGATGGGATATCAGAAATCATGTTTAGATCAATATTTAATGACCTTAACTTTATAATGTTAAGTAGGAATAAAAATCATGTTACAAAATGGTGTTTATAATACAATCCCACATTGTATTGGGTTGGCCAAAAAAACTGGTTCAGGTTTTTCTATAAGAGGTTATATATATATATAACCTCTTATAGAAAAACCCAAATGAACCTTTTGGCCAACCCAATAAAATATATGTTTATATTCTAAGTCAAACGATGGGAGTTAATGCAACAAAAAATTAAACAGTAGATTGTGCTGGATAAAAGGCCCATGGATGATTTTTATTTCCTTCTTTACTCTTTTCCTGTATTTTCTACAATAAGCATGTCTCATTTACACAATCAGGGAAAATTTTTTAATATTATTTGAAAATGAAATATCTAACTTTCAGGCTTGGATTTGCATTAGATGAGATAAATGGATGCCAAGTCTCTGTCATGGAGCCTGGCACACAGTAAGCACTCAGGAAGCATTCATTTCTATTTCCTGTTCCCACAATGCAGAGTTAGGGTGTCTGTACTGTGTGCAGAAGTTCACTTCTCAGGTTTAAACCTACACAATCCAAAGCAAGGGCCACAGGCAATGAATCAAGAAGATTCATTCATTTGGTCATTGAAAAATGTACTCAGCATCTATTACATGTTTAGCATTGAACTAGGTTCTGAGGATACCAAATATGGAAAGATTGCATCTCTGCCCTGAGGTAGCTCTTGCTAATGAGTGACAACAATATATTTATAACTATGATATGATGAAATAATTACTTTCAATAGAACATACATAGTGCCATGGGAACCTAAAAGGAGGCCTTCTACAAAAGAGGTACGCTATGAGTTGCAAATGGAAGGACATTAGTGGGAATAGCATGTGCAAAGACAAAGAGGCACAACGAAGTATAAAATCTCCCCAGAACTATAAGTAGTTCAGTCTTTCTGGGATATAAAGAACAAGGGAGGAGGAGTGGTGGTAAATGAGACTGAACAAGTATATCACAAAAGGTTTTGTCTGTCACACAAAAGAGACTGATTTTTATTCTGTAGGAGGATCACTGAAAGAATTTTAAGCAGAGGAATGACTTGATCAGCACTAGCAAAGATACCAGAAATCCTGAAAGACATCTTTTTTTTTTTCTGAAAGACATCTTAATCCCATTTCCAGGGGAAAGAAAAAGGCCCCATCATCTAAGTCTGTCCCATCTTAAATAAAATAATATGAGGCAGTAAATAGAACTCTGCACCTGGCACACAGTAAATACTCAACAAAGATCAGCTCAATATGAATTTGGATGTGCTGCATGGGGCAGTCCCTGCTAAGAGTAGAATTTTACCAGTACCAACACCTTCAGTTTGGTCTTGGGTGTGGTAACAGGAACACCTCCTTTGGAAAGTGCACAAGTGGTCAGTCACTAAGTCATGTCTGACTCTTTTTCGACCCCATGGACTGTAGCCTGCCAGGTTCCTCTGTCCATAGGATTTTCCAGGCAAGAATACTGGAGTGGGTTGCCATTTCCTCCTCCAGGGTATCTTCCTGACCCAGGGATTGAACTCACGTCTCCTGTGTCTCCTGCATTGGCAGGTCACTAGAGCCCCTGTGAAGCCTCCCTTTGAAAAGGACTGATAACAACTGAAAATTCTAGAACCTAACAACATGCAACAGCAGGAGGGCGCCATACACTGTTTTGTTGTACTCCAATGTACAAATCCTCTCATGGTTTTCTTTCCAGAGCTGGGACATAAGTCCCAATAATGGGATAATATTACAGGTTTATTCCACACACTACCTTTCTGGAATCCTGGGTGACAGGTGCTTATGTGCACACATGGTTACCTGGAGGGAATTCATTAGTGGTTTTACCCTACTGTTTTACCCAGTATCTCCTCTGCCTAATTCAATTTACCTGGATGGTTCTGCAGCTAATACTGTAGAAATAAAATACTATTGCATTTCTGCCTCCATTTACTAGGTGCATGCAAAAATGCTTTAAATAAAGAGGAAGGATGTATTAGATATATTTTATCTAATAGATAAAGAAAACACTTTGTCTGCCTGAAGACAAAGAGGCTCAGAGAAGCAAAGCAACTTGTCCAAGGTCACTCTGATAGTAAGCTGCAAAACCACAACTCAAATCCATGTTTGTTGGACTCAGATATCTCAAAAATGCAGTACAGTCTCTCCCAAAGCCAGCCTCTGAGGAAAAACAAAATTACCAGAATACAAAGATGACACATTCTTTGTAACTGAAAAGAAAGTATTTTTCTAAGAAAAAAAAAAATAGAAGAAGGATTCAAAGTAGAAATATATATAGGAAAAGAAAAAAGAGGAGAAACCAAATGTCAATGTTAAGCCAGGCCATAATCTACAAGGAGGGATGTAAGAACCTGTGTCTGGGGGTGGGTTGGACCTAACTATCCCTGAGAGAGGGGAAATTAAGTTTCTGAGGAGGAACCTGAACCAGAGTTGAGAAAGGAGCAAGCCTGTGAGCACCTGGCCACTGCACCCTATCCAGGGTGCCCTGCCCTCCTTACCTGCCATGAAACCAGTCCTGGCACATGTCACACTCGATCATGAAGCGGGTCACATCGTAAGGCAGCCGACAGAGGCAATACACTGGTACTGAAGCCATCTTCACCAGGCCTTGGAGCGTTCTGCAGTGGGCCAGGTTCTTAGCTTCAAAAGGAGCAGGAGGCGGCAGCACGCGTCCCCTCTGGACCAAGCCTGGGCACAAACGACACTTTTACAGAGTGAATCAGGTCCCCCAGGGTACCAACCCTCAGCTCTCATATGGACAGTTACCGCTGCCGCTGGGATGCAACACAGCTGGTTGGAGCTGTAGGGGGCAACTGGAGAAAGTCCACGGGCCGCTTTAACAAATAAAGAACAGCGCTCTGCTCTCGAAGCTTTATTTCCCCTCCTTACCTCCTTCAGCCCCCTGGGTCAGTGATAACTTCTTTCCGGATTTCAGGGAAAGATCTGACGCCTTTTCAGGAAGCTCCTTTAATCTCTAACTGCACCCTCTCCTTGTTAGCAACGCTGCTTCCCAGGGCTCTCTTTATTATGACGCAAACGACAGCCTAGAGGATGAGGCTGGGGGTATCTTAGAAAAAGCCCCTTCTCTCACTCCAAAAATAGAGGCAACAAGAGAAAGAATAGGGATCCCTGGAAGTCCTAAGATTACTCGAGAATTACCTCGATGCCTACAGGAACGAGGCAGACAAGACTAGGCGCCCAACTAAAATCACAGTTCTGGGGTCGTGTTCCGAGTTTTAAATGATCTGCTCCTTCACTTTCAAACTTATTCCATCCACGACCAGACGGGAGTCTCATCACCCCAACAACTGAAATAAATCTCAACCTCAAAACTGATCAGCTCACTCACTACTTCAAAGCTGACAGGCTTCTGTTGCACCCCAGAAACTCAAATAGTTCTCTTCAAAACCCCTGAAACTGACTAGAATTTCCTCACACTCCGCAACCAAGTGAGGATTTTCCTCCCACAGCTCTGAAATTGGCAGACATCTCCTCACAGCCCCCCTCAAACTGACCAAGACTCCTCTGCCCCCTTAAAACTGACAGGTATCTCATCACAGATCCCAAAGTGACAGGAATATCCTTCCAGCCCCCGAAACTTAGGAGAATCTCCTCACGCCTCCCAAACTGACAGGAACCTCCTCATGCCCCAAACCTGACAAGAACGTCTTCGGTCCCGAACCCTACAGGGACATCCTCATCCGTAAAGCTGCAGAGAGTCCTCAAGCCCGCGCAGCTCAGTCCTACCCAACTGCCGGCGGCCAGGCTCGCTCCGGAGCGGCTCAGCGCCTTGATCAGCGGGAGGCTCGGCCGGCAGTTCCGGCCCCACAGGCTGCGCGCGCCGAATTGTGGGATCGTCACGGCAACGCGGCGAACCTCACTCGCCTTACCCTCGAGCCACCCGCTGGGTCTCGCTGGCCGCCCCGCGGTGCTTCAGGGCAGCTTTCTCCACAGCTCTGCCTCGGGCCCGGCCGTTAGGGCCTACTGGAGCCCTCGGCTCGGGCCTAGTCCGGCGGCCACCCAATGAACGGGCTAGCGGCGGCGTCGCTGGGCTGGCAGGAGATCGCCGCGAGCAAACCAATGAAGAAAGAGACGAACCGGCGGCCGGGTTGGAGAAAAGCAGTCCGGAAAGTCGCTGGGAGATGCTCAGTGGCGGTGTTAGGCAATTCGTAGTAGTCAATAAAGTTTATTCAAAACAACGAGGAAGTTGGGGCGGAGAGAGCAGGAGAAATACGGGGTAAACAGCTACCATGTTGAGAGTGGCGGCACCGCCGTGGGGAGGCGACCCAACCGCCATCTTATGAGGTCCGGACTCGCGAGGTAACCGCGGCAGAGGCGGGCCCCGGCTCCCGCGTGACGCCACGAGGGGCGGAGCGTCACCTTGGGAAGCAGGGCGGGGCTCGGCCACCTTTGGACCCGCTGGACTCCCCAGGTACCCAGTCGACGCCGAGGACCCGGAACCAAGAGGCGGAGGGGCCGCCATCTTAGGCGAGGCAGGCACTTGGCTCCATTTTGAGTGGGGCCAGAGTCTTCCCTGCCTTACCCCTCCTCCGGGCAGGCAGGGAGTTAAGCACCCACCACCAACACAGACACTGAGACACACACATACTCTCTCTCTTCTCACTCCTCCCCAGCTTTTCCTTATGAGAGGGCGTGAACTCTACAACTGTGCGCCGCAAACTTAATAGGTGGCGGCAGCGTGGGGGAGGGGGGAGAGGGCGAGTACTCACCGAGGCTCTTGTTCACTGAGCACCTTCAGCAGGTCGGCCTGTTTCACAGGGTCTCCAGGTCTGCAAGAGAAGCTATCATCCCCGAGTGAAGACACAGGCTTAGGGAAGCCAAGTTGCTTGAGTTTCAGAGCCGGAAAGTTGAACCTTGCACTCTCTACTACCCCCGGGGTCCTGCCCTCAGTCCTTCCATAGAGCCTCTGTCAACTCCCCAGCTCCCTCTGAAATCTCTATTCTTTGGTACTCCCCAACCCCGTCTGGGCTTCCTTGGTGGCTCAGCTGGTAAAGAATCCGCCTGCAGCATGGGAGACATGGGTTCAGTCCCTCAGTTGGGAAGATCCCCTGGAAAAGGGAAACGCTGTGCACTCCAGTATTCTGGCCTGGAGAATTCCGTGGACTGTATAGTCCATGGGGTCACAACGAGTCAGACCCAAAGGAGCAACTTTCACACCCACACCACCCCCCTAGTTCAGTTCAGATACAATTGAAGGGTTTCCATATACCTGTCCCGTGATTTTCTCACTGCAGCTTGAGGATGGAGTAGAATAGGTTGAGGGGATGGAACTCCACACACATGCTTCAGGGTGGCGCTGGTTTTCTCAGACGGTCTAGAAAATTCTCTAAGAATCCTCTATTTCATTTTCTTAATGGGTCCCACTGCTTTAGAAAAGAAAACACGTGTGTGCACACTGATTTCCTAAGTGATGAGGGGGCCCTGGGGATAGAATGATGAAAAAGAGGGACACTGCAGTGGGAAATTGCCAGCCAGTGCAGGAGACAAGGCTGCAGGTAAATGGTTGGAATACAGCATCCAATAAGTACACAGATACCTGTTGCAAAATGTAGAATGAGGCTAAGAAAGTGCCTCAGAAGCTGCTTGATGATGTCAAGGAAGATTTCAGAGAGACTTGGAGAGTATATAAAAGTTCACTAAATTAACAAGAACATTGTATGTAAAAGGATTATGATGTACAAATGGGATTCCCAGGTAGCTCAGTGATAAAGAATCTGCCTGCTAATGCAGGAGACACAGGAGATGCAGGTTTGATCCCTAGGTGGGGAAGATCCCCTGGAGAAGGGAATGGCAACCCACTCCAGTATTCTTGCTTGGAAAATCCCATGGACAGAGCCTGGTGGGCTATATAGTCCATGGGGGCTGCAAAGAGTCAAACACCACTGAGTGCGTGCACATGCACAGACACACACATACACACACACACACACACACACACACACAAGCAAACATTGTGTACAGATGCATGGATGCACATGGGAAAACATTTACAAAAAAGTTGACAAATTTTATGCTGTAAGCAATAAGAAATTACTATAGTTTTTGAGCAGAAGCAACAGGGTCACATTTGTGGCTTAGACAGAGGACAATCCAGGTTTAGTGGGACCTAAAGCTTATACAGTTTGTGAGGTTCATTTCATTAGGAAAAGAATATAGACTTGCAAATGCAAAATTACATTAAAAGGTAAAGTTTTTCTAGAAGTCATTCTTACACCTGGAAGAATAAATGGAAAAGCCACAAACATATAGATGTCCCCACTAAACCCAAACTAAATTTATCCCACAAATCAACTTCTACTTAGCTGAATCTCAAAAATGTCTGAGGCAGCTCCAACACCACCTACAAGGAAAATGTGACCAGGAAAACTCTTAGTAGAAAGGGACAGCAATTTTAACCAATTGTGGTTTAATTACACTTTCTAAACTTTATAAAACATATAACCACATAACCATATGGCAGGTGACAAACCCTGCAGCTAAGCTTTCTTAACTTCACACGAAGGCAAAAGGATGTTTGCTTAAGCAGCACATATATTAAGATTGAAAAGACACTGAGAAGATTAAGCATGGTCCCTGTATGAGTATGACATACAAATTTATGAAGGATTCCATAATAAATGGCAGAAAAGGGGGAAGGCAGAGAGGAGGCAGTTGGAATAGTCATGAAAAAAAGATGAGGCCTGAATCAGAATAGTTGCAGCAGGGGGTAGAAAATGATCAGATAAGTGGGCTATTTTGGAGGTTGAATAGCCAGGGCTAGGAGACTAATTGAAAATAGTAGGTGAATGAGTGAAAGGAGTGTGAGTTCATTTATGGATTGGGTGTCATTTCTGGATGATAATGCCATTGACTGAGCCAGGATACATAGAAGGAAAAGCAGGTTTTGTGCAGAAGAGACTAAACTCAGTTCTGAATATGCTGGGTTAAAGAGTGTGTCGAACATTAATTCACTTACCCAACAATTCTTGAGCATCTAGAATGCACTAGGTACTGTACTAGGTGTGAGGATGTAGTAGTAACCAAGATAAGGTCCTGGCCCTGGTGGTATTAACATTCTTCATGGAGATCAGTCAATAGTCATGTACAATTTATTCATATATTTATTGAACACCTACTGTAAATGATCAAGCCATTCAATCATAAAGGAAATCAATCCTGAATATTCACTGGCAGGCAGGACTGATGATGAAGCTGAAGCTTCAGTACTTTGGCCACTTGGTGTGAAGAGCTGATTCATTAGAAACAGACCCTGATGCTGGGAAAGATTGAAGGCAGGAGGAGAAAGGAACAACAGAGGACGAGATTTTTGGATGGCATCACCAACTCAATGGACATGAATTTGAGCAAGCTCTGGGAGACAGTGAAGGACAGGGAAGACTGGCATGCTGCAGTCCATGGGGTTGCACAGAATCAGGCACGACTGAACAACAACTATATACAAGGTACTGTTCTAGACACTGAGGATTCAGACAAGGTCCCTGCCCTCCTGTGGTTCACATTCCAGAGAGCAAGACAATTGAGTTAAGTAAGAGAATTTTAAATTGCAGTGAGTGCTGTGAGGACAATAAAACAAGTTATGAGACAAAGATTTAAATAGTCGCTCAGTTGTGAGCTGCTCAGTTGTATCCAACTGTTTGCAACTCATGGACTATAGCCTACCAGGCTTCTCCATCCATGGGATTTTCTAGGCAAAAGTACTGGAGTGGGTTGCCATTTCCTTCTCCAGGGGATCTTCCCAACCCAGAAATCGAACCCAGGTCTCCCGCATTGTTGGCATAGGCAGATGCTTTACCGTCTGAGCCACCAGGGAAGCCCATAGTCTATTTTAAATAGTCAAGGAAGGCCTCTTGGAGAAGCTGACATGTGAGCAGAAGACCTGAATAACAGGAAGAGCTGGCCAGGGACAGGATAGAAGGAATAAAAAGTGTAAAGTCCCTAATTTGATTGTGGGGCCATTTCAGGGCTCTCTCTCAATAACACCTCCTGAACATTTATGATGGACTGGTGGGGTTTGGGGGTGGGGTCTCCAGACATGAATTAGAGACCCTGTACAATTTAATTAGGAAGGCAAGATTCAATGAACAATAACAAGGCTTAAAAGGTCAAACCCTCTCAAGTGCTAACTAGAGGTATGAATAACATGTATAAACAGAAAGGGAACCACTTAATTCAAATGTATTCAGTGGGTGTGTCGAGAAAGGCTTCACAGGAGGTGGTGTTTGACCTAGGTACAGTGGTACCCATCCCTAAAATTATCCTCAGTGATCTTGGGTGGTAAGGTTGGTGGGATAAAAGATAATGGGGAAAGCAAAGCTGTCAGGGGGCTAAATCGAGCCAGTTAGATTTGCTGACAAAGTAACTCACACTGCCCTGGTTGGGAGGCAGCCCGCTGATGCCCTGAAAATGTGTGCTCCAATTGTGCCTTACATCATCAGTGCATGATCTGAACTGGCCGCCATAGCACAAGGCTGCCCTGGAAACTTTCCTCCTCTACCCTACCTCCACTTAACAGCTGTAAACATTTACTTTTAATTACATAAACAATAGTAAATGCATTCCCATTGTAAATTAACATTCAAACAAGCTGAAGATCCACCCTGACCACCATTCAATCCCTGCTTTCCTAGAAGGAACCTCAGCAAGCTCTTTTCTGATTCATCTGTCTAAATATACATACATATAACTGTTGAGATAAAAAAATATGAGGGCCAAAGTGAACTATAAAATTCATGAAGAAAAACGGGGGGGGGGGGGGGATGGGAAAGCATTACATAAGAACAGACTTGCTCCAAAATAGACTTGAAAGTACAAAGACAGTGAAAACAGAAGACAGAGTAACGATAAATAACATTATCTGAGAAGTTATTGTGTTAAGCACCTGTTCTAAACTCTTTATATGCATTAACTCAATCCTTACAGCAACCCAATGAAGTAGGTACTAGTAGTAGTACTATCCCCATTTTATGGATGAGGAAGCTGAGTGTAGACACTTAAAACCACTTGCTCGAGGCCATACGGCTAGTATGTATGCAAGCTGGGGTTCCTGGTGATACAGGACAAGACTCCAGGCTTTTCACCACTCCATTTGTGAATATAACAGGAACTGGTGACTCTAAGATCCATATAATAGTAGAAGGTGATCAACAGTTTTTTGCATAATTTGAATCACAGAAGCAAAATAGGGTTTACACTCACTTGGAATGAAAACTAACAAGATATCCCCCAGGTGCCATAGTAGGTAACTAAGAACACCAGCCCACTCCTCCATGGCCATCTTGGGGTGTGCCAGATATACAGAGCTATACTCCCAGAAAGGACTTCAGGCTTGATTTAATGCTCTCCTGTCACTGTCTTGACATTCTTAATTTTGTGTTTCAACTTGTGTCTTTTAAAGTATGGTCCAGTGTGACAGTGGAGCACATACATGAGCAGAAGAGATATACTGAGTGGCAGTGAGCACAGCCTGTGGACATGGCAGTGCCTGGTATGTATAAGCAAATCAGGGGCAGTCTGGGGCACTATGGGGCCTGGAGTGGGGGATGTTAAGCCAATGACAGTGGTGGCAGCAGTAGCAGCAGCAGCAGCAGCAGAGGTATCAGTAGCCATAGCCCTGAGAGAAAGGATGGCTTCTGCATGGGGGTAGTGATGGGACCTGTGGTGAGAGGCAATCTTGCCCTTCTGTCACAGAACCTGTCCCTTCCACTATACACAAATATTAACTCTGGCCTGAGAACTGGGTCAGGAACTGCTAGCATTCAGGCAGTAAACTTTGTCAGTAAATTATTACAAAATAAAAAGGTACTCACAGACACTGCAGAACAATAACTTTCAGTTCAGTTCAGTTCATTTCGGTTGCTCAGTCATGTCCAACTCTTTGCGACCCCATGGACTGCAGCACGCCAGGCTTCCCTGTCCATCACTAACTCCCAGAGCTTGCTCAAACTCATGTCCATCGAGTTGGTGATGCCATCCAACCATCTCATCCTCTGTCATCCACTTCTCCTCCTGCCTTCAGTCTTTCCAAGCATCAGAATCTTTTCTAAGGAATCAGTTCTTTGCATCAGGTGGCCAAAGTATTAGAGCTTCAGCTTCAGCATCAGTCTTTCCAATGAATATTCAGGACTGATTTCCTTTAAGATTGACTGGTTTGATCTCCTTGCAGTCCAAGGGACTCTCAAGAGTCTTCTCCAACACCACAGTTCAAAAGCATTCAATTCTTCAGCACTCAGCTTTCTTTATGGTCCAATTCTCACATCCATACATGACTACTAGAAAAGCCATAGCTTTGACTAGATGGACCTTTGTCAGCAAAATAATGTCTCTGCTTTTTAATATGCTGTCTAGGTTTATCATAGCTTTTCTTCCAAGGAGCAAGTGTCTTTTAATTTCATGGCTGCAGTCACCATCTGTAGTGATTCTGGAGCCCAAGAAAATAAAGTCTGTCACTGTTTCCATGAAGTTTCCACTATTTGCCATGAAGTGATGGACTGGATGCCATGATCTTAATTTTTTGAATGTTGAGTTTTAAGCCAGCTTTTTCACTCTCCTCTTTCACTTTCATCAAGAGGCTCTTTAGTTCTCTTTGCTTTCTGCCATAAAGGTGGTGTCATCTGCATATCTGAGGTTATTGATATTTCTCCTGGCAATCTTGATTCCAGCTTGTGCTTCATCCAGCCTGGCATTTCACATGATGTACTCTGCATATAAGTTAAATAAACAGGGTGACAATATACAGCCTTGATGATACTCCTTTCCCAATTTGGAACCAGTCTATTGTTCCATGTCCGGTTCTAACTGTTGCTTCTTGACCTGCATACAGATTTCTCAGGAGCAGGTAAGGTGGTCTGGTATTCCCATCTCTTTAAGAATGAATGTTCCAAAAAAGAAGAATGAATGTTCCACAGTTTGTTATGATCCACACAGTCAAAGGCTTTGGTGTAGTCAATGAAGCAGAAGTAGATGTTTTTCTGGAATTCTCTTGCTTTTTCTATGATCCAACAGATGTTGGCAATTTGATCTCTGGTTCCTCTGCCTTTTCTAAATCCAACTTGAACATCTGGAAGTTCTCAGTTCACATACTGTTGAAGCCTTGCTTGGAGAATTTTGAGCATTACTTTGCTAGCATGTGAGATGAGTGCAATTGTGCAGTAGTTTGAACATTCTTTGGCATTGCCTTTCTTTGGGATTGGAATGAAAACTGACTTTTCCAGTCCTGTGGCCACTGCTGAGTTTTCCAAATTTGCTGGCATATTGAGTGCAGCAGTTTCACAGCATCATCATTTAGGATTTGAAATAACTCAGCTGGAATTCCATCACCTCCACTAGCTTTGTTCATAGTGATGCTTCCTAAGGCCTGCTTGACTTCACATTCCAGGATGTCTGGCTCTAGGTGAGTGATCATACCATCATTATTATCTGGGCCATTAAGATCTTTTTTATATAGTTCTTCTGTATATTCTTGCCACCTCTTCTTAATATCTTCTGCTTCTGTTACATTTTTATCATTTCTGTCCTTTATTGTGCCCATCTTTGCATGAAATATTCCCTTGGTATCTCTAATTTTTTTTAAGAGATCGATGATCTTTCCCATTCTATTGTTTTCCTCTATTTCTCTGCATTGTTCACTTAGGAAGGCCTTCTTATCTCTCCTTGCTATTCTTTGGAACTCTGCATTCAGATGCATATATCTTTCCTTTTCTCCTTTGCCTTTCGCTTCTCACTTTTCTTGGCTATTTGTAAGGCCTCCTCAGACAGCCATTTTGCCTTTTTGCATTTCTTTTTATTGGGTTTTGATCACTACCTCCTGTGCATGTCAGACCTCCATCCATAGTTCTTCAGGCACTCTGTCTATCAGATCTAATCCCTTGAATCTATTTGTCACTTCCACTGTATAATCATAAGGGATTTGATTTAGGTCATACCTGAATGGTCTAGTGGTTTTCCCTACTTTCTTCAATTTAAGTCTGAATTTTGCAATAAGGAGTTCATGATCTGAGCCACAGTCAGCTCCAGGTCTTGTTTTGCTGACTGTATAGAGCTTTTCCATCTTTGGCTACAAAGAATATAATCAATCTGATTTCAGTATTGACCATCTGGTGATGTCCATGTGTAGAGTCATCTCTTGTGTTGTTGGAAAGGGTGTTTGCTATGACCAGTGCATTCTCTTGGCAAAACTCAGTTAGCTTTTGCCCTGCTTCATTTTGTACTCCAAAGCCAAACTTGCCTGTTACTCCAGGTATCTCTTGATTTCCTACTTTTACATTCCAGTCCCTATGATGAAAAGGACATCTTTTTTTGGTGTTAGTTCTAGAAGGTCTTGTAGGTCTTCATAGAACCGTTCAGCTTCTTCAGCATTAGTGATTGGGGCATAGACTTGGATTTCTGTTATATTGAATGGTTTGCCTTCAAAGTAAATTACTTTGAGGTGTGGTTATTAGAATTTTTTGAGCAGTGTAGGATATCTCATTTTGAAAACTAGTGCAAAATTGCAAAGCAAATATCCACAGACTAGGAAATGAAAATTAAATTTAAAAATCATCAAAGTAGACACATTAAATAAAAACTTTGGATTAACCAATTATTAATGAGGAAGATAACTTAAAAGTGTTTTCCTTATAATTGAAGGTATACTGGTAGAATGAATACAAATATGTTTTAAATTATAAATAAATTATGAAGCCATTTTCATTTCCTGTATGACCTTGTATTAGTCTGTTCAGGCTGCTATAATAAAATTGCCATAGACTGCATGGCTAATGAACAAAGATTTATTTCTCATGGTTCTGAAGGCTGAGAAGTTCAAAATCAAGGTGCTAGCTTGACTTAGTGTCTGGCTCATAGATGGTAATCTTCTTGCTGTGTGGGTGAAGGGGTGAAAGAGCTCTTTGGAGTTCTTTTATAAGGGCACTATTCCCTGGTGGCTCAGATGGTAAAGCGTCTGCCTGCAATGCGGGAGACCCGGGTTCGATCCCTGGGTCGGGAAGATCCCCTGGAGAAGGAAATGGCAACCCACTCCAGTACTCTTGCCTGGAAAATTCCATGGACAGAGGAGCCTTGTAGGCTACAGTCCATGGGGTCACAAAGAGTCGGACACACTGGGCAACTTCACTAAGTCATTAATCTCATTTATAAGAGTCCCACCCTCAAGACCTAATCACCTCCCAAAGGCCCCACCTCCTAATACCATCACATTGTGGGGGTTAATATTTTAACATATGACTTTGGGGGTCAGGGACACAAGCATTCAGTCTATATAGCATACCTCCACAAGTTACATGAAGTGTCAGAGGAAACATTAAATGGCATTGTAAAAATTATATTTAAAATTAGATTTAGACTTGGACAAAACTGATCTGTATGAAGAGTTAAGTCTTTTTAGAGGTGTTCTACAGGAATCTACAGGTTTAGATGTGTGAAAATTTGTATTTTGAAATAATTTATCAGGAATCTATCCCATTGTTGTCACAGCCTACAAAAGCAGCACCAATGCATCAGCAGAAAGCTCCTTATCAAAATGAAAAGTTTCAAATATTTACAATCTTGTGACTGATGTTGCCTTCAATCATATTGGTTCAAAATGAGCTTGCTAAAATGACTAAGTAATTGAATTTGCAGGAAAGAGAGGCAGAAAAATCTTATGATCAATCAAGGTATCTCATTAGTAACATGTTATTTATTTTATTATAAAATTATAAAAATATTGTTCTGCAATTTGTAAATTATTTTTCAGGTATCACTATTATCACCATTATGTTTTATAAGTAATAAAATATTTTTAAAGAAAACACATTTTATTTTCATGCCTTTAACTGTACATCCCACCTCTCCCCTAGTTTTTGAGCAAGGAACCCTCCATTTTCATTTTGCAGTGGGCCCTACAAATTATGTAGCAGGCTCTCACTCCTGCTGGATGGTAATTGTGAGATGACTTGAGGGAATTGTAGCCACTCAAACAGTTACTGCCCTAACCAAACTCCTTTTAACTGGGAGTAGGAGGTGGGGGTGGGTAGAAACAAGATAACAACACAGAAAATGGAGGTTATTGTAGATATCAGTCATTTCCATGTGAACGGGATCATACTGTCCATATCATTTGGCCAACTGCTTTCTCCACTTAGCAACATCTTGGGGATCTTTCTACAAGGAAAATAATCAACCTTGTTCTTCTTTTTTGAATTCTTGTTCAGGGAATTCCATGATTTGGATGGCTCTTGATTTATTTATTTTTTCATTTATTTATATTAGTTGGAGGCTAATTACTTTACAATATTGTAGTGGTTTTTGCCATACATTGATATGAATCAGCCATGGATTTACATGTGTTCCCCATCCTGAAACCCCCTCCCACCTCCCTCCCCATCCCATCCCTCTGGGTCATCCTGGCTCTTGATTTATTTCTCCACTCCCTGATGGATATTTACAGTGGTTTAATTTTTCAGTAATACAGAGCTGCAGTGAACATATTAGTAAGGGCCTCCTTGTGCACAGGCATGTTTCTGTAGGTGGACACTCACAAGTGAGTTGCTGGGCCATAGAGTATGGATAGTTTCAATCTTAATACATACTGCCAAATTGCCTTTCAAAAGCATTATGTCAGTTTTCACTCCCATCAGCAGTGTAGCTTCACATTTTCTAAGACTCCAACCTTTAAACTGTTTGCCAATCTGATGGAGAAAAAAAAATGGCAACTTGTGTTTGTTTTTAACTTTGCATTTTCCGTCACTAGTGCAGTTGAGCATCTTTTTATTTGATGTTTATTGGCCTATTCTCTGTGAACTGTTTGTAACCTTTGCCTAGTTTTTCTTACAGGTTGTTTGTTTTTTTCCATATTGAGTTGTCAGAGTCATTTATATTTCTGGATATTAATCCTTTGTCTATTATATAGCTGATATTTTCCAATAGTATGTACCATGTTTATGGTTTGTGTTGTCATACAGGATATTTATATCAGTCTTCTGTGGATTTTCTGTTTTGTTTATTGCTTTGCAAGACCTTTTTTTATCCAAGGCAACAACCATATCTTTTTTTTCTCATTCTGTTATAGTGCTTTTCATTTAGGTCTTTAACCTACCTTAAACTCATTTCCTTCTCAAAACCTTTGCATTTCTCCTATCTGGAACTCTTTTCCCCCCAAGATGTTCCTACGGCTGACACCCTCAGGGCTCAGCTCAAATATTACTTATTCCAAAAGGCCTTTCCTGACAACCTTAACTAAATTAACCACCCTCTCTACATTAAGATGTGCCCTAGTTCATTACCTAAATTTATTTTCTTCATAGATCACCTTTTACTGAAGTTACCCAACTTTTGTTTATATGTTCATGGTCTGTCTCTCCTTAGATTGAAAACTCCATGAAAGTAGGGATTTTGTCCTGTCCCTAGCTTCTAGAACACATTTAGAGTTTATTATAGTGAACTTGGTAATGATGACTTAATTTTTTCCAAAGGATTGTCACAACACCCAGGACTCCCTTTTCTAAAGGAGAAATATTTCAGTCATTCTGTTTTTCTCCTCTTACTAAATACTGAGTAAGTCAAGGATGGTTATGACTATTATTTTGTCCAGTGTTTCTCAACCTGTGGTGTTTTGGAATCACACTTGATTTATTTTTAAATTTAGATATAGAGTGTGTATATCTTTTTGCCTTTTCATACTGAACTCTGAATATTCATTGGAAGGACTAATGCTAAAGCTAAAGCTCCAATACTTTGGCCACCTGATGCAAAGAGCTGACTCATTGGAAAAGACCCTGATGCTGGGAAAGATTGAAAGCTGGAGGAGAAGGGGATGACAGAGGATGAGATGTTTGGATAGTATCACTGACTCAATGAATATGAGTTTGGGTAGGCTCTGGGAGGTGGTGGAAAACAGGGAGGCCTGGTGTACTGCAGTCCATGGGGTTGCAGAGTCAGACATGACTGAGCGACTGAACAAATAAGAGTGTATATAGTTTCCTAGGGCTACCACAACAAAGTACCACAAACTGAGTGGCTTAAAACAACAGAAATTTATTGTCTCACAGTTCTGGAGGCCAGAAGTGGTGATGGTGGGCCATGCTTACTCTGAAAGCCCTAGCAAAGTATCCTTTCTTGTCTCTAGCTTCTGGTGATTGTAGTCTTTGATATTCCTTGACTTGTAGGTGTATCACTCTGCCTCCATCATCACATGTGTGTACCTGAATTTCTGTCTTGTAAGGACCTCAGTCATTGGGCTAAGGTCCACCCTAATGTGATATGATTTCATTTTAACATGGTTATATCTGCAAAGACCATATTTCTAAATAAAGTCACAATCACAGTTTGGGAGGACATTATTCAACCCAGTACAGAGGGTCACATTTAAAAAGTCTGCTTTATTAGGTCTGGAATGGAGGCCCAGCATCCTTAATTTTTAAAAGCTTTACAGACTTGACTGATGTTCACCTGGAAAGGTGGACATGGGGGAAGGCCCTTTTAAAGCAAAATCCCAAATCCAGATTCCAGTAAAGAAAAATACTGATGAATTTCACTGCATAACATTAAAGCTTTGGTGGGGGGAGGGGGTGAATACCATAAACAAATTCAAAAGATCAACAAAGCTGGGAAAACATATTTGCATCATATATAATAAAAGGCTAATTTCTTTAATTTACAATGAGTTCAGAAGAACTAATATAAAAAAGACAAAACCCAATAGTAAAGTGAGCTAAAGAATAAGCTAGTAATCTATAAAGACATGCACACATCAATAGAGATTTGAAAAGATGTTTAATTTCATCCATGAGTAAAGGCATATAAATCAAAACAATAAAATGCCATCTTTATCTATAAGCCTGGGAATTGTTTAAAGTTTGATTAAACAGCAAGTCAGGGTATGAAGAAATACTAGATGTTTTCATATGCTACTGGTGGGCTTGAAGTTGTTACAACTTTTTTGATGTATAATTTGGTAGAATATATCAAAATAAAACATGCAGATATTCTTTGAACGTTGTACGCATTGCTCGTGCCTTCTCAGCAAACATTCCCCATTTTTTCCTTGCCAAGAAGTTGTAGATTTTTATTTTTGTGTCTGTTCTTTCCACTCATAGCCCATGTATTTGTGGGTAAACAGATTTTACTCTCAGTTCTTCTGACCACAGACATCATTAGTTCAGAGGACTTGTGACCTAAGCAAGTCAGTGAGGGAGAACCACGGGAGTCCTACTTACTTGGAATGTTGGATCAGAGTTTTCTCTTCTCTGTTGGACTTAAGGAAGAGATTCAAAGCCTCCATTGCCATTGTCAGCCATTTCATTGGCACCTTGGCTAAAGCACTGGTTCTCAGTCTTTAGTGTTCATCAGAATCACCCAATCTGTTAAAACATAGATTACTGATCTTTATCTACTCTCAGAGTTTCAAATTCTGCAGGTCTGTGGTAGGGACAAAGAATTTCCTTTTCTAAGAAATTCTCAGGTGAGATTGATGCTGCTGGTCCAGGGATCACACTGAAAAAAACTACTTGGATAAAGTAGGGACTGCACAGCAGAGAGACTTAAAGAAATTGGGTAGCTCTAGCTCACCCTATCCCTGGAATTGTGCTTTGTTACTTGTAACCAAAAGCATCCTAACCAATATATTCAGCAATTTTGGACTAAAAATTTACCCTATGGATATACTTGCAGAACTTTATCAAAACATATGCTGATGGATAGACTACCCTCGTGGCTCAGAGGTGAAGAAGTCACCTGCAATGCAAGAGATGCAGGTTCAATCCCTGGGTCAGGAAGATCCCCTGGAGAAGGAAATGTCAACTCACTCCAGTATTCTTGCCTGAAAAATCTCATGGGCCAGAGGGATTGGGTGGAGAGGGAGGTGGGAGGGGGGATCGGGATGGGGAATACATGTAAATCCATGGCTGATTCATGTCAATGTATGGCAAAAACCACTACAATATTGTAAAGTAATTAGCCTCCAACTAATAAAAATAAATGGAAAAAAAATCCCATGGGCAGAGGAGCCTGGCAGGCTACAGTCCATGGAGTCACTAAGAGTTGGACACGACTAGACACAGATACAGACACACACACACACATACACACACACACATACCAATGGATGATAATTGCAGCATTGTTTGTAATAGCTAAAACTGGAAGCAGTCAAAGCAGTTGTCAATAGGGAATTGATCCATCAGATGGAATCATCCATCTAATGGAATACCATGTGGTTTAACAATTATGAAATACTCTGTATATGCTTGTAGAAAAATATCTCTAAGATATATTAAATATAAAAATCATGATGATTAAACAAAAGAATAAACATATATGCAGGTATGTGCTTACTTATTTCCTGGAAGGTTAATTCTGATTAAGAACAGCAATATTTGAGAAAAAGAGTTGGAACTGAGGTGGTGCTAGCAGTTTTTCGGTCCTCATTTTTTATATTTTATTCTGTTTGAGTTGCCTAACCTTAGGTAAATTTTCCTTTTGTCAAAAAAGAAAAGTCATTTGGTGTTATCTGGGCAAGGCATAATTCAACTTTAATTTCCTTCTTTGTATTTCTCTATTGAAGAAACAACTAATAAATATATTATTTTTTAAAAGATTAAATAATGAAAAGATAAATGGAAAATTGAAGACTTCTCAGGTATTCTGATGTGCAGCCAGGCTTGAGTGCCACTAACATGGTGCATAGTATATATGCTGGTGAGGACTTATACCTATCCTGATTGAGACTTAACTAGGGAGTTGCTTATTGTACTTTAATGTGCATATGAATTATCTAGGGATTTTGTTAAAATGCAGATTCTGATTGAATAGATCTTTAGGTGGGGCCCAATATTCTGCATTCTAATAGTCTCCCCAAATGACGCTGATGTTGCTGGACTACTGGTCACACTTTGATAGCAAGAACAAAGAAAGAGGAAAAGAGGGAAAAGAAGCAGCAGAAGGAGGAGGGACTATGAAGATAGAGGGAAGGGACAGATATGAGACATTGTAGAATGATTGGGCATATGGAGAGTCTTAGGTGATGAACTTTTTGGCCTGGGTGATGTGAGGATGGTAGTGACACTATCTAGAGATAGAGAAATCAAGCTAGAGGAGGAGGAGGTATAGGAAACAATGAAGGAGTGTGAGTAAGACTTCACATTTGAACATATTGAGTCATGATTTTTCTGGGAGAATATTATATAGACTTGTTCAGTAGACCATTTGAACTCTGACTCTGCTCAGTAAAGTTCACATAGAGGTAGATTTGGGAGTCATCTGTAAGAGCTGAGGCCATGTGATAGGATGAAACTGACCAGGGAGAAAGAATAGTGAGAAGGTGGCTGAAAACAGAAACTCTGAGAAATGCTAATCTTAAGAGACATTCTAAGAAAATGGAGAAACAGTGGGAGAGATAGTACAGAAGAATAAATATCTTGAAGGGCCTTCCTACTAAACAACCAGATTCTGCATAAAACGTATTTTTTATTGTATTGCTGGACGTGTGAGTTAGCAACTGCTGCATAATAAACCATCCAAAACTCAGTAGCTTGAAACCAAACCATGTATTGTTGCTCATGAGTCTATAGGTCAGTGCTCTGTTGATCTGCACTAGGCTTGGCTGATCTTAGCTGGGCTCACTTATGTATCTGTGGCTGGTGGGTTGGTTGAGGACTGACAGGTCTAAGCTGGTCTGGCTGGATATAGCTAGACAAATGGGTCTCTCCTCCAGAAGGCTAGCACAGGCTCATTCCTATGGTAACTCCAGGGGTCCAATAAAGTGAGCAGAAGCATGCAAGGCTTAGAACTGATATATCACTTCTGCAACATTCTATTGATAAAAGGAAAACACAAGACTATTCTAGATTTGAAGGGTAGAGAAACAGATGCCATCTCTTAAAGGGAAGAGCTGCAAAAGGTGTACATACAGGGAGGTGCAAACAGCTGTGACCATTTTTGTAATCAGTTTATCATGCTGGACTTAGAAGTGAAAGAAGTTTTTAAAGAGTAAGCAAGATAAAGCAAAGAAACAAAGACATGACAATAGCAGTAATAAACTCCAGTGAGCTGGCTAGGGAGAGTGGGGCACTTGAGACACTTTAAAAAATGGAACAGAGGTAGTTCTTTGGAAAACTGAGGTGCTGTTATTGGAAGAAATGAGGAAAGGCTGCTGATCAGGTAGGAAAACAAACAGACATCTGCCTCAGAATCTAAGAGTCTAGTCTTTATCATGAGAAAATTCTAGAAATACTTTAAATTGATATGGAACAGTCTTTCTGGTCCTTGAAACCAATATGCACATGACACATCCTTCAGGAGTCTGACCTTGGCCTCAAAACCAGCATGCTAATTGTGCCATCTTAATGTATTACGTGTTTTCACATCCACTAGCTTGTGTTACTCTTACAACTACCTATAAGGGAGGTAAAGCAGGCATTACTATTCCCACTTAATACTACTTCTAAAAATAATTTTGTCACTATCTTATAAAACAGCATTTGCCTGCCTTAGGTCCCAGCAGGAGACATGTACACAAGCATTCATGGCAAAATTGATGGAAATAAGAATGGGTAGAGCTTGCCAGAGTTGACCAGAGCCGAGCACCCACCGCTGCCCACTGTGTACACCTCTGCACCATGGCTGGCCTCAACTCCGTGGAGGTGGTGAAATGCAAGATGCAGTCCCTGCAGCAGCAAGCAGATGAGGCAGAGGACTACATGCAGGGCCTGCAGTGGGAGCTGGATGGCGAGCGTGAGCAGCACGAGAAAGACCAAGATGATGTGGCAGCTCTCAATTCACACATCCAGCTTGTCGAGGAATGGGACAGGGCTCAGGAATGACTGGCCACAGCCCTGCAGAAGCTGGAGGAGGCAGAAAAGGCTGCAGATGAGAGCGAGAGAGGGATGAAGGTGATAGAGAACCGCGCCATGAAAGATGAGGAGAAGATGGAGATTCAGGAGATGCAGCTTAAAGAAGCCAAGCACATCGCTGAGGAGGCCGACCGCAAATACGAGGAGGTAGCTCGTAAGTTGGTCATCCTGGAGGGCGAGCTGGAGAGGGTGGAAGAGTGTGAGGTATCTGAACTAAAATGTGGTGACCTGGAAGAACTTAAGAATGTCACTAACAACCTGAAGTCACTAGAGGCTGCATCTTTAAAGTATTCTGAAAAGGAGGACAAATATGAAGAAGAAATTAAACTTCTGTCGGACAAACTGAAAGAGGCTGAGACCCATATCAAATTTGCAGAGAGAACAGTTGTATAACTGGAAAAGAGAATTGATGACCTGGAAGAAAAACTTGCCCAGGCCAAAGAAGAGAACGTGGGCTTACATCAGACACTGGATCAGACACTAAACGAACTAAACTGTATATAACCAAAACAGAAGAGTCTTGTTCCAACAGAAACTCCAGAGCGCCGTGTCTTTCTCTTCTCTTGTAAGAAGTTTCTTTTGTTATTGCCTCTTCGCTTTGCTGGAAATGTCAAGCAAATTATGAATACATGAAAAATATTTTGTATCAGAGAAACTTTGAGCACCAGTTAAGTCTACTCCTTTCTTTTTTTCAAGTGGCACCAGTTTTTTCAGCTCTATTTTTACACTTACATTGCATATATTCCTAAGGTAGGCAGGGTATTTCATATTGAGCATACATACTCCCTTTTAAGACTGAGGGCATTTGGTTCCTGGGAGAATAGACAACCCCATACTTTCAAAACACAGATTCCGACATCTGGTCATGGGTCAGTTTAAAAGGTTGAAGAATTCCACCATTGGTCACACTGTAGGAGGCCAGTGATCATCATATTAAAATCTCCAGTGGATCTTCCCAACACTACATTAAAATGGGTGGCAATTTTCCACCAGAGCAAAAAAGCGGGGTGCGGTTACTGTGGGAAGTTATAAACTACCAAGAGGTTAACCTGATCATCCTGGCTCTTTTCCACACTCCACCATTCAGAACATTATCTGAGTAGTCAGTGTGAGAATGCTTGGAAAAAAGTCATAATAATTACCCAAATGTTTTCTGGACTGATCTTTGATATACTCTTCTATATGTTTCTTTCACTCTAAAGTTGTTCTCTGAGGAGCTTATTATTCCAGTAATGACACATGCTTATCTGCTTTGATATGAGGCCATTCACTCAGGAGAAATGAATGTTGGAGAATTCAGTCCTATTAGGAGAAGCTGTCTTTTTCAGAAAGACTGCTTAGCCATCAGTAATTGAGCAAGACTGTTTTTCTATGAACAAATATTGGACAGAATGGCCTTCTCAGACTACAAAGTAAAAATAAAAGAAGTAATTGACCCAACTTCATCACCTCTGTACTCGAGGGAATGGCAAGTTGGAGATTTACTTATTTAGAATTTTAATTCCTTTTTCAGGACCAAGTTAATAAAAAACCAAGAAACTCCTGATTAAACTGGAAATGCAGTATTTTGTAGACAGGGCTGCACGTTTTATCTTTGTTATATTTCTGCTTTCTCAGTTAACATCTCAGAGCTGAAACATTCCACATTCCCCAGCAGTGTGGGGGCCAACTCAAGTTTACAATTCTGACTAAAAGAATCACCCTGCTTCTAGCTTATCTGAATCCTCTGCCCTCACTCCCATTTATTAAGTACCACACTATGCAAGAGATACACTAGCAAATTGTGCAATTGAATAAAACCCACACTTTCCATTTAGATTCTTGCAACTGTATCATATGTAATAGTATCACTTTTTCTACATTTTGGTCAAATAAATTTTTACTCCAAGAAAAAAAAAAAAGAATGGGTAGATAAATTGTTGTATATTCACACAATGGAATACTATATAGAAGCGAAAAATTAACTACAGCTACAGCAGCAATATGTTTGTGTCTTAGAGGAAAAAAAGTTGGATGAGAAAAGGGAGTTGCAGAACCTACATAAAATAACATTTTTATAAAATTAGAAAGCAAGTACAACCTAACAATATATTGTTCAAGAATAATTACATATGTGATATAACTATTTAAGAAGAAATCAAGGGAATGAAAACTAAAAGTGAAAATACTGGTTACCTCTGGGGAAGGCAGAGAGATGGGATAGTTCTTAGGTTGGGCAGTGGGCTCAGGAGAGTTCAGTTTCTTATTGAATTTCATAACATATGTTACATATCCTTTTGCATTTATCAAATAATGTATGTGAGTGTGCTAAGTCGCTTCAGTCATGTCCGACTCTTTGTGACCCTATGGACTGTAGCCCGCCAGGCTCCTCTATCCATGGGATTCTCCAGGCAAAAATACTGAAGTGGGTTGCCATGCCCTCCTTCCATGGGATCTTCTCGACCCAGGGATTGAACACGCACCTCTTAGTCTCCTGCATTGTCAAGTGAGTTCTTTATCACTGGTACCACCTGGGAAGCCCTTATTAAATAGTACATAATAATATTTTTAAATAGTCAAAAAATGAAAGCAAAACAGCAGAGAAGTGTCAAGGAAGCCAGAGAGTTTCATGAATGGGTTGTATTTCAATGTCAATTGCTGTGGAAGGCCTCAGCAAGATGCCTGTATGAAAACTGTGGACTTGGTGACAGGGTGCATACATCACCTTTGGAAGCAGCCACATTCAAATAGGAAGGGCTGATGCCAGATTATAGGCCAGGGAGAAATGTGTTATGAGGAAATCAGGACCTGGAGCTTAGACAAGTCTTTCATCTACTACCAACTCTTCCCCCACGCCCTGGCCAAACCTGTAACAGCTAACATTTATTGAGGCTGCATTATATGCCAGGCATTTTACATACACTATGTCATTTAATCCTCAGGACCACCCTCACAGCGTAGGCTGCTGCTGCTGCTGCTAAGTTGCTTCAGTTGTATCCGACTCTGTGCGACCCCATAGACGGCAGCTGACCAGGCTCTGCCGTCCCTGGGATTCTCCAGGCAAGAACACTCGGGAGTGGGTTGCCATTTCCTTCTCCAATGCAGGAAAGTGAAAAGTGAAAGGGAAGTCTCTCAGTCATATCCGACTCTTTGCGACCCCATGGACTGCAGCCCACCAGGCTCCTCCGTCCATGGGACTCTCCAGGCAAGAGTACTGGAGTGGGTTGCCATTACCTTCTCCCACAGGGTGGGCTAGTGGGAGCTAAACTCAATGCTTGCTTTACCACCAGATTATATCCACTTCAGTGCACATGCAGAGAAGCCCTATGACACTAGAATGGGAATGAATGCTTTACTATTCCATTACAAATTTTAGGTATAATAACTGAAGTGGTTAGGCAGTGGCAACCAATCAAAAGACAATTAATTGGAGTGGGTCCCTGGGCCCGGTGGCAGTGGCCTGCAGGGCCCTGGCCTGAGGGTGGCAGCAGCTCATCTGAGCACCTGGACTTGCTGGTGAAGGACAAGGTGGTGGTCTTCCTCAAGGGGACGCCGGAGCAACCCCAGTGTGGCTTCAGCAACGTGGTGGTGCAGATTCTCCGACAGCACAGCATCTGCGACTACATGACCTACAACGTGCAGGATGACCCCCAGCTCCAGCAAGGCATTAAAGACTACTCCAACTGGCCCACCATCCCGCAAGTGTACCTTAACGGCGAGTTCGTGGGGGGCTGTGACATTCTCCTGCAGATGCACCAGAACGGGGACCTGGTGGAAGAACTGAAAAAGCTGGGGATCCGCTCTGCCCTCTTAGATGAAACGAAAGACCAGGACTCTAAGTGAGGGAGGGTGGCCCAGGTGAGAAGCCGCTGATGTCAGAGAAGCATTACCCATTCTGGTTCTCGCTTTTCAGATGACTGCTTGCACTTGTTCCTCCAGTTTGTAAGCAGCCAAGTGATTTTAGCCTGTCTGGTGTTTGGGCAAGGAATATCCCATCGTGAACATAATTGTAACCACTGCACTGTCATAATCAAGGTTGTATTAGGAGCTTGTTGTAAACAAAATTCTTTCTTGCATTGTCCTTTGCTCTTTGCAAAGGATTCAGGAGTAAACCTAGGAGCTTTTGAATCATTGTTACGGGTCATCCGCAAATATTTCAGTCTGCAAAGATAATATAACCCCCTTCCCCAGTTTTTTGTAACCTTTTCTGTTAAGGAAAATGATGGTCAAGGAAGAAAATAAGATAACTGCTTTTTTAAAAAAAAAAAATAAACTGCCAACCCAGGGGAAAAAAAAAGGCAATGAATCAAATCTACCCAGAAATGGGTCATTTCTCCCTGTGATGCTATTATTTTGACTCACCAAACTTATTTCTTCCATGTTTCAGGGACATAGTAGGTTTGTACTTTCCACCTCCAGGAAATTAGGTGCAACCATGTGGGCCATTTCTTGGGTAATGAAGAGAGAAGTGATGGGTGACATTTTAAGCTGTAAGGATCAGTGTGTGTTTTGGTCACATCCCTTCCTAACTCAGTGCTGGGGCTTCTGTTGGTTTGAGTTTTCAAGTGGCTTTGGATGAACAGAGCTCCCCTGCCAATCTATGTTGGACATAATGAGCAAGAAGTATACCTTTATTATGTGAGATTTCGGGATTATTATAGCAGCAAAGGGCTTCCCCAATGGTTCAGTGATAAAGAATCCACCTGCAATGCAAGAGATGCAGGTTCGATCCTTGGGTCAGGAAGATCCCCTGGAGGAGGAAATGGCAACCCACTCCAGTATTCTTGCCTGAAAAATCCCATGGACAGAGGAGCCTGGCAGGCTACAGTCCAAAGGGTCACAAAGAGTCAGACACACTGAGCAACTGAGTATGCATACACACATAGCAGCAAAATCTAGGCTATACAACTGATAAACTCCCCTTTTCTAGAGTTGAAGATTATAAATGTATAAGGACTTAATAATAAAATGAAAAATTTTAAAAGGTATAAAGTACCTAGAATTCTCTCTGGCACATCGTAATCCCTCAAAAAGATCACTTTCTGCATCTGCTCCTAATAAATGAGCACAGAATTTTCCTATTTCTTACACACAAATAGAGATTAGTTGAAGATATAAATAGAAGACAATGTTCCAGGCTCACATTATTCTTAATGCTTGTGATTTTAGGAGAGATATCTGCCTTCTTGGTCACGTTCTCCTTCAAGTCCATGAAAATAACACAATTGGTGCTGCTTGGGTCATATACCCATTGTTGCACTGAGGGAGGTGAAACCATGTGACTGATGGTCAATCCACCTCTACCCCAAGATTGGGAGGAGAAGTTTCCCAAAGGGGAAAAAACTAGGCTTAACTGCTGCCATAGGAGGAAGGAATGCTGAGCAGGGTTCAGTATTATCTACTTAGTCAACACAAACTTAGATTTAGAACTCTGGTTCTTAATCACTTATTAGTTGTGTGTGAACTTATGTAATACTGAACCAGTTTGCCCATGTGTAAAGTGAGGATAGCACTTACTTTGCAGTGTTGTTCAAGGTTTAGAAACAATATACAAGAGCCTAGTACTGAACAGCTTAGTGGTGAGTGATGCTGCTGTATTCGTGGCCTCTGAAGGACAGTCTCAGTCACTCAGAGCTTTGTGTAGATTTTATTTAAAGTGAAAGTGACAGAAAAAGCTTCTGACATAGACATCAGAAGGGGGCAGGAGAGTACCCACCTCACTAGTTTAAGTGGGCCTTATATACTTCTCAACTAGCTGCTGAGAATAGATAAAAAATACCTCAAGGCTGTGAGAATTTTGCCCAGACCCTTTCCTGTAACATACATCCTGGGATGACATCAGCACGAGATTAGCCAGAAGGAACAGGTTAACCCAGAGCTCAAGGCTGTGGAAGTTTTTACCCAGACCTTTTCCCATAACATTCATCCAAAGCTCAAAAAAAAGGCATGTCCTTGAACAAGAGATACTGTTGCCTACAAGGCCTACTTGTCTAAGGCAAAAGAATGTGAAAAAGAAAGAATGTTTACCTCCTCCTTAAAGGGGCCTTAGGCTTGGACTCCTTATCAACCTGCCTAAATTAACTCTCTCAGTCTCCCCTTTTTGTTGCTGAGGGGAAAGGGGTGGAGAAATCTGTCAGTAACTGTTTCCTGCGGGTGAGGGGGGCAGACCCTAAGTTGTTGAAGCAGCGTATTCTCATTACCCCTTTATTTAGGGTTTCTGATCCAAGGATCCCAAGTAATAGCTAGAGGAGGCAGTAGAAATTGTAGGAGCATGAACAATCATTTGTAATTTAAGTGTTTTCAGACGGTTAGAGACAAATCTTGTTACACAGTTACAGATGTAAGGAACAAACAGCAAAATCAGAATGATTACAACTATTACAGTCAAGATAGTTCTTCACCAAGGAGAGCTTGTAAACCAAGATTGTATCTATGACCAGAGTGGAACATCAGGGGAGTCCATTTTGAAGAGTGACCAGAATCTCTGCATCATGTTACTTTGTCTGGGAAGCTGTTGTATCCTTTAGAAAGAACAAACTAGACAAGTAGATTAAAAGGCAGAGACCAAAAATCAGTAAAAGAATTATTGTAATCAGCAGTCCAAGCAAGAGTAAGAATCAGGTTACATTTGGTAGTAACTTTGATCCTGGTCTAGATAGAGTCAACACTTGGGCTGCCCTATTTATAAGAATGGAGCCATTTGGCATGTTCATATACATTTTGAATGTAGGTATAACAAACCCAGTTAGAAGTAGTTGAAAGAATGACAACCTGAAATTTAACAGACAAAATAAATCTTACCATTTCTTTTTAGAAGAATGAGTCTGAACCCCTATGTAGACAGCTGTTTTAGGGAGACTTACAGGTTACCCACTCCAGTATCCTGGCCTAGAGAATTCCATGGGCTGTATAGTCCATGGGGTTGCAAAGAGTTGGACACGACTGAGTGACTTTCACTTTCACTATGGTCATAGCTAATTGTCTAAGTTTGTCCAAGTAGGCTTTAGCCTCTTATTGTGGTATTAACATATAAGCCAAAGTAGTTGTCACCATTAACAATTTAGATAGTGTTTTTCTAGGTATGAGAAGATGCAAGAATTTGGGCTCAAAAATTTTTTTACCTGAAAATATCTAACTATCCAAAGGCCTGCTGTGTCCATTTTTCCAGAGCACAGAGCGAGTGCCTAATTTCTGATTTTCACCCGGAACTCCTTTCAGGGGATGTTGAAGGTCAGCAGCTGTAGTGTCCATGAGTTAATCTTTGTAGAGGCAGATAGCAAGTGCCAGTTTCCAGAGCAGGGCCCTTTTATGGCCATGAGTTTGACCATGGTTTGCGGGGCATTTCATGACCATCTTGTCCCATGGTGCTGGGAAGGCTCATTCCCAGATCTGTTGAAGATTTCACTGATAGGCCACTCAATGTGCTGTTACTGGACTAGGCCCTGTGAGTAGCAAAAGTCTCTGGACTGCACCTGTCTCACTAGTCTCTTGGTCCAGGAAAATATTCCCTCTTGTTGCTTCTTCTCATATACAGAGTCACACCATTATAATTATGGATTTTATATGGAACTGTATACCATCATTATATCAGTGGCTCAGTCACACACTTGATAATGTAAGGGACAACACTTCTTGAAACAGGCAATATAGAAAACAATATAGTTAGCAGTAATAGTAAAATCAATAAGTAAGAACTTAAGTCAAGAACTTCATTAGGTATAGCCCAGTGATATCTCCAGGTCATCTGACTTAGTTTGTTAAATGACTATAGCCTGTTGTTAACCTCCTGGTTGTAGATCCTGGAGCATCTGATCTTTATTCAAAGGCTGGTTACTGAGAGAAGCTTTAGAAACAAACTCAGAGTGTCCTTTTAAATAACTTAATTAAACTTCTTAGCAATATAACATAACCACAAGGAACTAACTCAGAAGCGAGTCAGTAAATATAGACCTTAATTAATAAAACTAGAGTGTAATACTCAGTGAAACATGATAGATACCACAGGCCTGACATCAGTTGGGTGATTTTTCTTTTAGAGCTCCCCAGTATACTTTGAGATTTCTGTATATGTTGGGACACAGTCTTTTTTTTACCTTGATAAGGCTGTTCAGAACCCAAGTGTCTCCAATTTCTGGAGCGACGAGGCAGAGAGAGAGAGAAAAATGCGATCATTTTACCCACAGGTGTAAATCACTAAATTGTTTTAAACCATCAGTAACTTGAGAAGAAGAGCTTCTTTATATCTGAAAACAAAGATTAGAAGACAGTAATACATCAGACAAAAAGTCATGAAAATTGTAGTCATATTTTGCAGTCTATTCAATCCCATGCAACCAACCCCTTTATTCTGCCACTCCTGCCGGATGACCAAGGACATCAGTGAAAGCAATAGTCTCGAAGAAGCTCATGAAGTTTTTGCCAATGTCTGTATGACCTGTGCAGCAAAGTGGGTGCCCCAATCGCTGGAGACTGCAGAAGACACATTTTAACCATTTTTTCCATTGTGAGATATTAACCCTGCAGCCAGGAAAGGCTTTGTCCTATCAAATAAAAGTGAGGTTTGTCAGGGAGCCGGGAAAAGCCAAGCAGCCATCTTGGACTTCCCATAGCCCTGACTGGTTTACAGCCATTGTTTATCCATTTTAAATGCCCTGATGAGGGGTTAATTTTGTAGAAGCAGAATGAGCTTTGTTTATGTGCGCCATAGTCCATTATCAAAAGCCATATTCCAAGAAAACTTTGTTCTTTTAATCAGGGAGAGAAAACCAAATTCCAGTTTGGTACCAGCTTACATTCACTGTGAAACAATAGTTATTCACTTAGTCAAAGTAACAATAAAAGATTTCAAAGGCAGTTTAATGTCTTAAGAAACTTGTGTCCTGCACAAAACTCTCTTCTACTTGCCACAAACCTTTTTTCATTTGCCACAAACCTTTTTTTATATTTTTCTGTATTCATCACTTTATTTGCCCATTCAGAGAACAGCCACCTGTAAGTTCAGATTTACTTCCTTTTTTCTTAATAGAATGTAATTTCATTCCTTATACCTTTTTATTGAGAAACACAGCGTCCTACTTTCTTTCAGCAACCATGAACTGTACTTTATATCATCATTTTGTAGACTGGTAAATATAAATCACCCAAAGCTATGTCATTTGCAAAAGTATCTTCACAATGTCTATGTCAATTAGATCAATAAACAAACATCAATACCAGGTATCAATTCAATAGTGAATATTTCCCAGTTCACACAAGCCTGAAATTCATTTTAGTTTAATTTTCTTGAATTTAGAATTGTTTGATTGTAAGTGCTTACTTCTCTTTAGTAGGCCAATTAGGCTTCAGCAATATTGTCCAAGGACAAACACAGACCTCACAGTTTTCCACTAGAAATTTAAAATGTCTTTTTGCCCTTTTTTTTTCCTTGGCTTGAAGTTCTACCAACTTGCTCATGGTTGGAGTTCCAGACAGAGTGGATTGTGTATCTCAAGGACGTGGTTAGTGTTAACTTCAGGTTTTTCCCCAGGCATGTTTTCTGTTTCTCAGGCAGGATTGAAGCTCCAAAAAAAGCATTTTAACAAGTCAGCTTTTTCCTAATTGCATGTGCTAGAAAAACTGGTTTTGCAATTTCAAAAATATTTCATTTTAACCAGTTTTCTCCAGAGTCTAAAAAATATCATGGCCATTCAGTGTCAAAAATGTCATCTCTCTTTTTGTAGTCATAGTTTCATAGCTAAAATTTAAACCAGTGTTCAAATTGGCTCTGATGACAGGGGTAGACTGACTGATAAGATGTTGTCCCAGCAGGGATTGTCTCTCTGGGTAGGTGAGGTCTTCTCTTAAAGAAAGCCTGTATATAAGGGACTTTTTAGGCTCTGAGGATGAAACTTTTCCCGGTTTTTCCAAGATACAATTCAAAGGGGGTGGTTCTGGAACTGTTAGCTCCCATCTGTAAGAGAGAAAAAAGCGGTGCCCAGTGCCATGGCTTTTTTCTACCAGAGGCGTCCCTCCCTGCTCTAGATGGGGGTGGAGACAGGTCTTCCACCTAAGCTTCCTTCCCTGGCCAGAGTTAACCTGTCCCTTACCAACAGTAATCCAAGTCTATGCCCCAACCACTAAAGCTGAAGAAGCTGAAGTTGAACAATTCTATGAAGACCTATAAGACCTTCTAGAACTAATACCAAAAAAAAGATGTCCTTTTCATCATAGGGGATTGGAATGCAAAAGTAGGAAGTCAAGAGATACCTGGAGTAACAGGCAAGTTTGGCCTTGGAGTACAAAATGAAGCAGGGTAAAGGCTAACAGAGTTTTGCCAAGAGAACACACTGGTCATAGCAAACACCCTCTTCCAACAACACAAGAGAAGACTCTACACATGGACATCACCAGATGGTCAATACTGAAATCAGATAGATTATATTCTTTGTAGCCAAAGATGGAGAAGTTCTATACAGTCAGCAAAAACAAGACCAGGAGCTGACTGTGGCTCAGATCATGAAGTCCTTATTGCAAAATTCAGATTTAAATTGAAGAAAGTAGGGAAAACCACTAGACCATTCAAGTATGACCTAAATCAAATCCCTTATGATTGAGTGGAGGTGACAAATAGATTCAAGGGATTAGATCTGATAGAGTGCCTGAAGAACTATGGATGGAGGTTCATAACATTGTACAGGAGGCAGTGATCAAAACCATCCCCAAGAAAAAGAAATGCAAAAAGGCAAAATGGTTGTCTGAGGAGGCCTTACAAATAGCTGAGAAAAGAAGTGAAAGGTAAAGGAGAAAAGGAAAGATACATCCATCTGAATGCAGAGTTCCAAAGAATAGCAAGGAGAGATAAGAAAGCCTTCCTAAGTGATCAATGCAAAGAAATAGAAGAAAACAATAGAATGGGAAAGACTAGAGATCTCTTCAAGAAAATTAGAGATACCAAAGGAAAACATTTCATGCAAAGATGGGCACAATAAAGGACAGAAACAGTATGGACCTAATAGAAGCAGAAGATATTAAGAAGAGGTGGCAGGAATACACAGAACTATACAAAAAAAGATCTTAATGGCATTAAGAAGAGGTGGCAGGAATACACAGAACTATACAAAAAAAAGATCTTAATGGCCTGGATAACCACGCTGGTGTGGTCACTCACCTAGAGCCAGACATCCTGGAGTGCAAAGTCAAGTGGGCCTTAGGAAGCATCACTATGAAAAAAGTTAGTGGAGGTGGTGGAATTCCAACTGAGTTATTTCAAATCCTAAAAGATGATGTTAAAGTACTGCACTCAACATGCCAGCAAATTTGAAAAACTCAGCAGTGGCCACTGCTGGAAAAGGTCAGTTTTTATTGCAATCCCAAAGAAAGGCAATGCCAAAGAATGTTCAAACTACTGCATAATGGCACTTGTCTCACACACCAGCAAATATTCAAAATTTTCCAAGTGAGGCTTTCACAATATGTAAACTGAGAAGTTCCAGATGTTCAAGTTGGATTTAGAAAAGGCAGAGGAACCAGAGATCAAATTGCCAACATCTGTTGGATCATAGAGAAAGCAAGAGAATTCCAGAAGAACATCTACTTCTGCTTCATTGACTATGCTAAAGCCTTTGACTGTGTGGATCACAACAAACTGTTGAAAATTCTTAAAAGAGATGGGAATACCAGACCACCTGACCTGCCTCCTGAGAAATCTGTATGCAGGTCAAGAAGCAACAGTTAGAACTGGACATGGAACATGGACTGGTTCCAAATTGGGAAAGGAGTACATCAAGGCTGTATATTGTCACCCTGCTTATTTAACTTATATGCAGAGTACATCATGCAAAATGCCAGGCTGGATGAAGCACAAGCTGGAATCAAGATTGCCAGGAGAAATATCAATAACCTCAGATATGCAGATGACACCACCCTTATGGCAGAAAGCGAAGAGGAACTAAAGAGCCTCTTGATGAAAGTGAAAGAGGAGAGTGAAAAAGCTGGCTTAAAACTCAACATTAAAAAAACTAAGATCATGGCATCTGGTTCCATCACTTCATGGCAAATAGATGGGGAAATAATGGAAACAGTGACAGACTATTTTCTTGGGCTCCAAAATCACTGCAGATGGTGACTGCAGCCATGAAATTAAGACACTTACTCCTTGGAAGAAAAGCTATGATAAACCTAGACAGCATATTAAAAAGCAGAGACATTACTTTGCTGACAAAGGTCTGTCTAGTCAAAGCTATGGTTTTTCCAGTAGTCATGTATGGATGTGAGAATTGGACCATAAAGAAAGCTGAGCACTGAAGAATTGATGTTTTTGAACTGTGGTGTTGAAGAAGATTCTTCAGAGTCCCTTGGACAGCAAGGAGATCAAACCAGTCAGTCCTAAAGGAAATCAGTTCTGAATATTCATTGGAAGGATTGATGCTGAAGCTGAAGCCCCAATACTTTGGCTACCTGATGGGAAGAACTGACTCACTGGAAAAGACCCTGATGCTGGGAAAGATTGAAGGCAGGAGGAAAGGGGACAACAGAGGATGAGATGGTTGGATGGCATCACTGACTCGATGGACATGAGTTTGAGCAAGCTCCAGGAGTTGGTGATGGACAGGGAAGCCTGGTGTGCTGCAGTCCATGGGGTTGCAAAGAGTCAGACACGACTGAGCAACTGAACTGAATTGAACTTACCGATGCAGGTGTCTCATTACCATCCCTCCCCATTCTACCACCGAGGTGGGGTGCAGATGCACCAGGGGTAGACCTGATGGCATCCCAGATTGATGTCCAGTTCCTCACCATTAACACCTTTGCCTGATTTCTGCTCCTCCTCTGATGCCACCTGGGGTGATATGTGATAAAAAGGTATATGTGGTAAAGGGCCAGCCAGTGAGGAAAAAGTGATTTTTGTCCTTGAGCTATTAGGGCCAGTCCTTCCAGTTCATTCCCACAGATTCCACAGAAAGAATATCTAAGGAGTTGAGACAAAAGCCACTGGAGAGCCTCCTCTGGTCCACTAAGAGCCAGCCTTACCAAATGAAGCCCATTGCACTTCCAATCTGACCAGATCCTGGAATTCCCAATCTGTGTCCTCAGAAATCTCACAGTTGCCAGCAGTGCCTCCATCCATATAGACCAGATGCACAGCTGTGACAAGGATTCATTTTCAGGGTGTTGGCCCGAGGCAGGCAGCTAAGAGAGCAACCTCTAGCCTGAGAGATGTTCCTGGAGCCAGAGCTCCACCCAGCTCCCAAATGTGCTCCTGTCTGCAGTGCATGAAAAGACAACCCAGGTGTAACTTTTGGCTTCTAGCAAGACTAGGTGCTTTGTGACTGTCAATCCAAATTTGAGGTCTAAGTAACAGTACACAGTAACAGAATGGATGGCAAGTCCCTTGAAAGTCTATGATTTGACAGATTAGGTTAGTAGTTTCAATTTCTCCAGGCAGTTATAAAATGGTCAAAAAGACCAGGAAAAGGTGACTGAGAAAACAAAGTTTGGTCCATACACTTCATCCATTCCTGGCCGCTCCCCTCACGGGGATGTTGGCTGCCTCTTGGTATCGCCAGGTCAGTATAAATCCTCGACAGGCTCCCCTTTGGGGCTGCCCTCAGTCGTTATGAGGTGCCACAGAAACACAAACTGGGCTCTACTCTCGCTTCGCACTTGTTTTGTGCATTTCTGGCTTTCAGTCAATCACTTGCACAGGCACACTGTAGAGTTAACAAAGCAGAAAACGTGTTTACTAGGAGAACAAAGGAACTAGAGCTCCAAGTGTCCTTACCTTGTCTTGAAGATCCTGGACGAGCACCCAAATGATAGCTTAGCGGTAAATGGTGAACAGGGCCGTGGGATTCATGGTCTCTGAAGGAGAAGATTTAACTCCAGGACCAAAGACAGTCTCAGTCACTCAGAGCTTTGTGTAGATTTTATTTAAAGTGAAAGTGACAGAAAAAGCTTCTGACATAGACATCAGAAGGGGGCAGGAGGAGAGAACCCACCTCACTAGTTTAAGCAAGGCTTTATACACTTCTCAACTAGCTGCTGAGAATAGATAAAAAATACCTCAAGGCTGTGAGAACTTTGCTGATCCTTTCCTGTAACATACATCCTGGGATGACATCAGCACGAGATTAGCCAGAAGGAACAGGTTAACCCAGAGCTCAAGGCTGTGGAAGTTTTTACCCAGACCTTTTCCCATAACATACATCCAAAGCTCAAAAAAAGGCATGTCCTTGAACAAGAGATACTGCTGCCTATGAGGCCTACTTGTCTAAGCAAAAGAATGTGAAAAAGAATGTTTACCTCTTCCTTAAAGGGGTCTTAGGCTTGGACTTCTTATCAACCTGCCAAAGTTTACTCTCAGTACTGTGCTAAGTCACTTTAGTAGTATCTGACTCTGCAACCCCATGGACTGTAGCCCGCCAGGCTCTTCTGTCCATGGGATTCTCCAGGCAAGAATACTGGAGTGGGTTGCCATGCCCTCCTCCAGGGGATCTTCCCAACCCAGGGATTGAATCCACGTCTCTTATGTCTCCTGCATTGGCAGGCAGGTTCTTTACCACTAGCATCACCTGAGAAGCCTAGTACTATGCTTGGTACCTAATAGGTCCTCAGTTAACAGTAACTTTTAAAGGCCAAATGTAAAGATTTCCCACTATCAAATTCTTTTTTCTAGTTGAAACACTCACTTTATTGTTGACTAAATTTTATCATGCTTGAAGTGAAGTGAAGTGAAGTTGCTCAGTCATGTCTGACTCTTTGAGATCCCATGGACTGTAGCCTACCAGGCTCTCTCCGTCCATGGAATTTTCCAGGCAAGAGTACTGGAGTGGGTTGCCATTTCCTTCTCCAGGGGATCTTCCCGACCCAGGGATCGAACCTGGGTCTCCTGCATTGCAGGCAGATGCTTTACTGTCTGAGCCACCAGGGAAGCCCTTATCATGCTTAAGGTGCTGAAAAACTGAGGCACTAGTCAGGAACCTTGTTAGCGTGTGTCAGACCCTACTGACTAATTCACACAAAGATTTTATGTTATCTTTTGCCACTTTTCCAAGACAGTAATGATAGCTTTAGGCACGTGAGTATAGCAGAAGATCCAGCTCCTCAGTCTGTTGTATTCATACATAAAAAAGTTTGGAAAGCTGATAAAAGCATTTCATTAATTAAGCCTTAAAACAACTGAAACCAAATCCATGTCAAGGTTCCTGCTTGACACATGTTCCTCAAAAGATATTCTCTCTTTCAACATATACAAAGTCAAAAAAAGGCACAGTTAAGGGACAGAGTATCACCTACATTGTATGTCAGCTTTTCAACATGAGAGAGAAAAGGCAAAGTTTCTTCATTTAGAAATTGGGTCTCCTCTTCACATACTCTGCCAAAATAGGATTGTGGGACTGGTTTTTAGGAGAGGTATTTTGAATGCCCAGTTTCTGCAGTTGATCCCTCATTTGCTCATCCTATGACAGCAAGAAACTTACTGATTTTAAAGTCTCTTCAACTGACTACAACTTTCTTATCAGATTCTGCCTGTTTTCCTTATAAGCACCACAAAAACAAAAGGAAAGCCTAGGAATATGAAACTAGTGAAAAAGGAAATGCACATGTATCACTATATGAATAAGTACTCTTCCAGCCATGATAGATGTAACAATCTATGTCTTAAATTGCACTGTGCCTTCCCAATGATGTCAAACCCTAGAAGTATTACAGAGATAGTAGTATTTTAGAAAAGGATGAGCTCTGTTTTGGTCTGAAGTGACTCAGTTTAGATATGAAAATAGGTTCTGAAAAGTAACCTCTTTGGTCCATCTGATTAGACTAGTCCATGTCCATGTGAACATTTGTTCATCTTTATTAGCAAGGTTTAAAAGATGAACAGATTATCAAGGCTCCCACTATCAAATTCTGAGACCCAACACCTAGAGAGCAAAGGTTAGGAAAAAACATCTATAGTCATAATGAACCAACTTTAAAACAAAGTTTTACAAATGAGTTTTCATTTAAGGGAAAGTGTTTACAAACTTCAGTAACCTCTAATGCTTGCCTTTAGGCTCAGCTATTTCCTTCTGCAACCTGTACACTCAGGGCACAGAGCAGTCACAGAGGTCAAGCCTAGCTAGCAATACTCAGCAGAAGCAGTAAGGTAAGAATCTACTCTAGAGTCCTGGCTTCAGATTCTGCTTTAAGCATCAGTCTATTGCTCATAGATGACTCAGAACTCTTTTTAAAAATTTTTTTAACTCTCTTTTAAATTTTATTTTTATTTTTGGCTGTGCTGGGTCTTCACTGCTGTGCAAGCTTTTCTCTAGTTGCGGTGAGCAGGGGCTACTCTCTAGTTGAGGTGTGCAGGCTTCTCATTGCGGTGGTCTCTCTTGTTGTTGTGGAGTACTGGCTCTAGGGTACATGAGCTTCAGTAGTTGCGGCTCCCAGGCTCTAGAGCACAGGCTCAGTAGCTTAGTTGCTCTGTAGCATGTGGGATCTTCCTGGATCAGGGATGGAACCCATGTCTCCTGCATTGACAGCAGATTCTTTACCACTGAACCACCAGGGAAGTCAGGACTCTGTTTTTTTCTTTTTTTTTAAGAGCCCCATTTAAAAGCACACTTGATTCATGTCAATGTATGACAAAACCCACTACAATACTGTAAAGTAATTAGCCTCCAACTAATAAAAATAAATGAAAAAAAAAATAAAAGCACACTTAAATGAATAGCATTCAGTGATGAACCTTCATATTCAATCTTTCGGCATTTTGCCACCAACACATCCTCTGCCTCAAAAATCTACAATCTGTTTTGCACCATAGAACATTTTCAAACATGTTTTAGCTGTCCTTAATTTAGTCATCAAACATTTCTAAGTGCATGCATGGTGGCAGATGCCAAAACAAAGTTGTTCAAGTTTAGTCTAGTGGCAGAGATGCAGTGAAGTGCTATAGGGACTGGCTGTGGTGAGTCTGTACAGGGATCCCCAGTAAGGGATCAGGAAAAGAACCAAAAAGACATGAGCTGAATCTGGAGGGAAAAGTTGACACTGTACCAGAGATAAGAAGAGAGAGGGATTCTAGGAAATGATATAAGCAAATGAGAAGAAATGGATATTAACAGTGTAATGTGTAGAATGCGCTTTAGTGTAGCTAGAGTAAGTTGGGGTGGCAGGAAATGAGGCTGCCAGATCATGAAGGCACCATGGAAGCAGGCATGTAGCATGTTCGGACAGATTTCTCTGGAAGCTGATAAGCGTGATGTATTAAAGCAGTTGTTCTTAACTTCTTAAGACTTCTTAAAGCAACTGAAAAAGGTATGCACTCTTTCACTGGGAAAAGGTACATACACGTAGACACAAAATTTGCTCACAGTTGCCTGGTTAGGAATAAGGCAGAGGAGCAACTACAACAATTCAGGTGAGACATAAGGAGGCCTGAATTAAGCAACAGCAAGTGGGGAGATGAAAGAGACAGCTGTGAGAAAAAGAAAGATGGTTGAGTGTTACCAACAGATCTTGTCACAAACTGGACTTGAGAAATGAGGGAAAGGCATGCATCAAGGATAACTCCCAGGTTGGTTTGTGGTATAGACAATTGTGTAGAAGGTAGTGTCACTCATGGAGAGAAGCAGGCTGTGGAAGAGAAGATAGGCTTAGTTTGGGAAATGTGAAGTCAAAGGTGCCTTTAGAACATCCAAATAAAGAAGTTCAGCAGGAAACTATATATGCCCTTCCTTTTAATGATTCTTGTACTGGCTCTCTTGCCATAATGTTCAACTACAAACAGATTCTTAAGTCTCTGTGTAACACTTCTGAATTGAGACAAGTATATCCTCCATTTACAGAAAAAAGTCCAGAAATGGGAGAAGAAATTAAACTTCACACACCCAAAATTATTTCACATTTTTTAACTAAAAGAATAGACTTTTATTAAGCACTGTAAGTTTCTTTCCATCAGCATTAACAGAACACCAGACCAATTTCCATCACAGAACAACTCCTGAGACATTTTCATTCCTTTCTGAAACACTTTCCTTAACTCCTGCAGTTTCCCCTAAGAAGCATCCATTCAAACTTACATTAATAAACTATGGAGCTTTTGTGGTGAGGTGGGCCAAAAAAGGCAGGGAATTTGGAAGAGAAATACATATTATCCATCCACTAAACACACTGTCAAGAGCACAGGAGAAGAGATATTAACACAGGAAAAAACAATGAAAGATTTTACTTTTGTCAATAACATCATTTATTTCATGGAGCACTAAAAATCAATGAATCCTTGTAGTTAAAGTTTCTTTACCTAGTATGTTATTCTAGAAATAGAATAGAATAAAATAAAAGGTGGATGAGGAAGTGTCTTCTGGGAAGTAACTAAAATTAAGTCATCAGCTTTGGCAGGGTTATGAAAGATTAATAAAAAGTGAAATGTGTAATTTGTTTCATTTACATGAAAATCCACTAGTCATCAGTTACTACCAACACGGACAAAGAGAGCATCTATAAAAAAGTACAAGGGCAATGTCAAAAGCTGCAGTGGACACCCTAGCACAGGGGGTATTTTATTTTGCTTTTACCTTGGAAAAAATGTTTTGTAAAAAAAATATGAAGTTCTTTTCTTAGAACAGCAAAATAACCTCTGACAATCCTGAAGATAATTAGCAGTAATAGGGGAATAGGTACACTGAGCCTACCTGCACCAGCAGACTATAGCAATAAGCTAAGGGAAAAGCAAATGGAAAGTCAAATAAAAGAAGGTGCCAAAGTCACAAGAGAGAGAAAAATATAGGGTGACACACAATAGAACAGTGGGAACTTACCCCCCAAAACCCCAAGCGTATTTGGGAAATATGCATTAGGAACTGAACAAGTAGAATGATTAAACCTTAGTAGAATTAACTAGCTATTTTAAACTGTGGTCTACTTGTATTGTCATTTTGATGTGGGGTGGGGAGTCTTAAAGGTTGAAAGGGTAGCACTGACATGCTTACAGAAGCCTTCTAAGGTTCCAGTGGACTGGATCTCTATAGCCAAGCAGTTAATTCCACATTCTTTCTACCCTACATAAACATTCATTCCCCACGCCCCTTCTTAACCACCTTCTCTAATGCCTTACACGACTGTTTTTCTCAGTGATTAAAACAAGTTAATGTGACTTGGCCAACGATGCCAGGAAATCAAGATGCAGACAAAAATCAAATGTCACTAGCCAAAGCAAGTGCCATTTCTTGGGTTTTAAAGTATACCCAAAGTCCTACTGGCTTAGAATGAAAATGGTACAAGTGAGCAGAAGTTTATCAGGCCTGGTCCAGACTAGACTGGCCACTGAATAAAGGTGGGAGTTATAGGCTGACCCCAAGATACACCAGCAGAAATCAAGAACTGCAAGTCCTTGAGGATCTGTGGCTGTATATATCCAGAGTGCTTTTGCTTATGGCCCTACAAAGTAAAGGGGTCATTTTTGGGGGTTCCTAAATGATGTATGACTTTGTTCAAGAAAGGCCACATCATAGTCAGAAGTTGAACCTCAAATGAAGGATGACAGTCTCTTCAAGTGGTACTCACAACAAAGAGCAGACTCAGTTCCTGAATTTGAAAGAAATTAGAAAAAGTTGATCTTGAAACTAGAAAAAGTTAATCTTCCAGTGATAAACCTTAGTCTTTCTGACTTCTAAATTATATGTCTTGGCAGATAAAATATAGGACTATGACCCTTTATAGTTCTTTCTTGTAACCTTACAAATCCAAAATTCTGAAACTAAATAAAAATCAAAGTTGTAAGTGAGTCACTTGTTTCATCCTGGGCCAGGCTAGGATAAAGTAGAGGTGTGTGGAAGGGAGAAAAGCAAGCCTTTTGGCAAACTGGAATCATCCCTGTCAAACAGTAGTTTTACTTCTCACAGTGAATGCCTACTAAATAATAAATCTTCTTAATGCTGTGAGAGTTAACAATACTGTCATTTGATCATTTCAAATAGACTCAAGATTCACAGAAACTGCAACTGAAGAAAATACATTTCCATATAACTCCAAGTACTTCCTAATAGAAAATGGAGCTAGCTAGCTAGTTAACACAGCTCGATGATTCTGGTTACTTTTAGAGCTCCAAAGGATTCCTCCCTCTGTGGTTCCAGAAAAAAATTTCCAAGTCATGTAAGTTCGCTACTAAATCCTTCTCTTGCTGGACACAGAAGTCCTAGCCGTCAAGACGTTGTAAAAGATTGGGCAGCTAGGAGAAGAGCGGGGAAAACTACGGGAGCCAATTCCATAGAGGAAGCTTTTGTACACTTTATTATTGGTTACATTTGCCTGGGTGTGCATTCTTGTCATCCTGCTCTGGTTTATGTAAGAAGTATCTGGGTAAGGGAAGAGGCATTCTAGACCTCCCCACCTCTGCAAACTGTGGGTTCTCTTAAACTGGGCCAGACTAGGATAAAACAGTCTGAGGCATCTTCAATCTTTCATGATGATACACTCATTGTAAGCGGGCAGTAAGCAAACAGCTTTCTGGTTGTCTGGAAAAATGTCACCAAGGACCTGCTCTGGGTTAAGGTGTGTGAGGTTTTTTAAAAAGAGAGAGGACCCTGCTAGAAGTCTAGTCAGTTGTGTTCCTGTAGAAATGGTACTTCTTGGGCAAGAATATTATAAAGCCCAAAAAGGAGGTGTATGAGGCTAGAAGCCTCAATTCCTGAATGAAGACACATGCTAATCTGTTGCAAGCCTTGTTCCCGTCCCTCATACTTAGGCTGCTGAGGAGGGAAACTGGAAGTGCAAGGCTGTTTCAAGAGTATCTCTGGCAAAGAGGAACAGATTCTTTGTCCTGGGCAGATTCTGATCTTACTTGGGGGCTGGGAACTTTTCATAGAATACCCCTGTTGGCCCAGGCCAGAGTCCTCTGAAGTCTTCCTTGCAAAGCAAATGAAAAGATCCAGTAGTCAAAATGTCAATGAATAAATGAAACAATCTAGGCATGTAAAATCAAATTGTCGGTTTCCTCACACTTTCTACCTGCTCTCCTTCAGGGATTCATGGCAATCAATTCTAGCCTAAGGCCAGTTTGATCCTAGAGTTTCAGATGAGATTTCCCCAAACTGGCTACAAGCCCTGGTAATTACCTTCCATCCTCTTTCTCTTTCCCAACCAGGCTGCTCCTTCATAAGAAAATGCCCAACTCTTCCCAATCCTACTCCAACCTCCTGTTTTTATGATAGGGGATGTGAGGACTCTGATCAAGATTAAGCTTGTGACAACCCAACTGTTTGTTGTTCTGAACAGGCAATCTCTGGAAAGTACTTTTTGTCTGCTTAGAGAAGCCCATCTTCTCGTAATTGTGATGGGCTATGACTTAGTAAGGATTTTTAAAATGTGGTCTTCTGAAACCCACCACTCCATAGCAGTGGAAGCATTTCTGGGAAATTCAGTAAATCTTCTGGGACATCATCATGTATGTGTGTGCATGTATATAAATATATATATACAACATATATATACACAGACACACACACACACACAGACACACACACACACACACAGACACAGACACACACACACACATACACACACACAGTCTTTTGAGTTCCCTTTAGAACATCACTTCATTACATTGATTCCCACCCTTGCAGGGAGTGGGAAGCAGGGAGTGGGTGAACTGCACCACATCTTCTATTTTACAAATAATGCTTTAGTTCAGAGGCAGGAAAAATCTGCCCAGTACTTTTTCGACTCACTTGAATCCCCCAGTACAAAGGCCATTGGTAGTTATTTTAAGTGTATAAAATTAAAAAAAGAATAAAAAAAATAAAATAACCAATACTACCTCACTTCCCTGAAAACATCTACCTATCTGATTGTCAGGCCAGAGCTAGAGGCGGTAGTATAAATCCCTGGCATAGGTGAGTGGGGAAAAGAGTTAGAAGGATGTGGATACTGATTATATACGAAGGCCCTACCAGTTCATAAAGAAAAAACCAAGTTAGGAAGCCATAGGTAGCTGTATCCACCATCCCATGGGTTTTGTAAATGAACATCATAATAAAGACTCAGAAAACCAAAGCTAGACCTTTTCTGTAGGTCCTTACGTGATGATACCCAATAGTCTGTGCCTTAATGGCCTCCCAGGGGAGGTAAAGAGAATATTGGCACTATATATTCAATTTGAGAATAGGAACTAGTCTTGTTGCCATTCATATTTGATCAGAGCTTCTCTAGAAACAGACTGCTGAGTCTGGAAGCCCAGAAAAAGACAGGGAAGGGGAAAAGATGGATACAAAAGAACACCCCCATCAAAATCCTGAACAAAACTAGGGTAAGCATGTCATGTCTTCCTCTAACTTAGGCCTAAAATCAGAGAAGTATAGGTTTTCCCCTCTTCCTGATCTGCTGAAGCCATCTTCTTGCTTGTTACTCCTCTTTCTGATGTGTCACAGTTCCTAGCTTTTGCTCTTGTAAGCGGCTCTTCTCGCCATTCTTCCCGGGGAAGTACCGGTTACCGTTATTACACACACTGCTGTCTCTGGATAAGGCACACTGTGATGGAGGTGGAAGATGATCATTCTTCTCTTCCTTGATCAATGTGCCACTGTTTCCATCTACCTGTGAGCGAGACCGACCTTGTTGAGGCTCCAGGGATTTAGAAACTCCATCTGAAAAGCTCTGTCAAAAACAGAGATAGTCAGTAGGAATGGTAATCCCAAAATTGGCTGATCCTTCCCAAGCATGTTGATAAGCTAGCCTGTGGAAACTGCTTCAGTTCTTCAAAAACACCAGAAAGCCCAATGTTTGTTAGCACCTAGTACACTCTGACACTGTCTGGAGAACTTAGGGTGACAACAAAAGGATCTAACTCGAATCTAATGGCAATGACAACAACACAATAATGGCCCAGCTACTATTTACCAAGTTTTACAATGTATTTTTTCAAATGCCAAAAGGGACCTGATATGGTAGATATTATGACATCCCATTTACAGATGAGGAAGCTGAGGCTCAAAAAGATTAAAGTAACTTGCTCAAGGAGATACAAGTAGAAAGTAGTGGGGCCAGGATTCCACTCCAGGTCAGTCAGCCTCTCAAGTTTATTCTCTTAACTTCCATGCAACGCTGTCCAATATTGACAGCTGGGTTTGTAAATAAAAGGAAAAGAAAACAAATGATAAGATCTATGTGCAATATTTCACAGAATCTTTCATAACTAAAAACAATCACTTGGTTTTAATTTCAGCAATGGTAACTGCTCCTGAAATGTTATTGTCATGAACTACATGACCTTGAAGTGCAGTACTGGCTCCCAGTGAGTATTATTAGGAATAATAAGAGTTTCTGATTATTAAGTGGTTGGGCATGCCAGGTATTCTGATGCTGGTTTCACAGGTAAGAAAGACAAATGAGGCTCAAAAAAGTAAAATGACTTGCTCAAGGTCACTGACAAGCTCAGACTTGCATCCAAGTCTGTTTGATCCCAAAGACATTGTTCTTTCCACTGACGCAATACATAATGGAAATCTAATGCCCACTGAATATGTGGTCATTATAGATAATAACTACTAATTTTGTTGAGCACTTCCCATGTACCAGGTTCTATGTTAAATACTTCACATGTATTATCTCATTTAACACTCAGAATAATACTGAGGTAGATGCCAATTCTTCCATTTTTATAGATGAGGGAACTAGGGCAGAGAGAGGGTAAGTAACTTGCCCAAAGTTACAAAACTGGTAAGTGGCACTGCCAGATTCAAAGCTAGGTCATTTGTCTCCAATACCTATACAACATAGAGGTTACTGTGAAGTGCTTCTCAAGAACCTGAAAATAAGATGAAACTAGTAATGGAAGGAATTCGCCATATGAGTCAACAAAGAAATAAAAATGTAACAAATAAAGGACTGAAGAATTTGAGAATACACAAAACTCCACTGACCTAGGAATAATCTCATGAAGATAGGACTGTAATGGAGATTTAATAAACTGGAACAATTAATTATCTCAGATGGGAAGATGCCTTAGCTACAAACAAAGTCAATGTAAGGATTTCCTTGGCCAGGCTATCTCTAGAGTAGATAACAGTACCCCAAGAAATCTTAGCTAAGAGGAATTTAAGATCATCTATTATCCCTTTTCCCCCCCTAGTTTCCCCATCTAGAAGAGAATAACAGTATATGACAGAGGATGAGATGGTTGGATGGTATCACTGACTCAATGGACATGAGTTTGAGTAAGCTCCAGGAGTTGGTGATGGACAGGGAAGCCTGGCATGCTGCAGTCCATGGGGTCGCAGAGTCTGACACAACTGAGTGACTGAACTGAATAGTATATATTAACTAGATATCAAATAGTATCCATAAACCATAGAGAATAATATTATCTATTTCATAGGTTCATATAAGGATTCAATGACACACACCATGTAAAGCATGGTGGTGTCCGGCATGCTGTAAGAACTCAATAATTGCTAGCTAATATTACTGTTCTGATTCCACAGCCTCAGGCAAACTTCTGATACCATGGCCTCCTTGGCAGCTTGCTCTTAGAGAAATAAAGATCTGATTAGACATGTGAGCATGCATACAAGAGTCAGGCAAGGCCTAGGTCTGAATCTTGTCTAACAATTACAGTTGTTATACTGTATCAGAATTAGCATAGTACAGGGTTTTGGAATCAGTCAGCTCAAGCTGGAATGCCAACTCTAACAGTAACTTGATGGTCATTTTGGGCAAGATGCTGCATTCTTCTGAGCCTCAGTTTTCTCCTGTTTAAAATGGAAATAATAAACACATGTATTTATAAGAGGGACTAGGGAAAAGTATACAACATATTGTGATAATTATTTCTTTCCACTGTAAATTAGTACTTTACCTTTCACCTTCTCCCTTCTCGTCCCCTCCCCCACTCCTTTAGCCATATCCACAAAGCTATTTCTGTGATGTTGGTTAATGTGAGCCAACCACTGAAAGATGGATCCACTATGATTGTACCAAAGATATCAAGTTTTTTTTTTTTAGATATCAAGTTTTTAAGGCTGTATACATGTTTACTGATCAGTCCCTGAATCATGGTGAATTCATCAAGGCTGTACTACCTCATGTATATGTATGTGTGTTCAGTTGTGTTTGACTCTTTGTGACCCTATGGACTGTAGCCCACCAGGCTCCTCTGTCCATGGGATTTTCCAGGCAAGAATACTGGAGTGGGTTGCCATTCCTTCTCCAACCTTATGAGAGGACTATCTTATAGGGTATTACCTTATGGGAGGCTACCTGAGTGATCTGTTTTCCTGAACAGTGCAATCCCTTTTCCCTTACTGAGCAGTTTCTGGAAAAAGCTGAGAAGCTTTGGAAAAACCCAAAGTCACTGCTTTCCGGCTTTGGAGTACATTACAAAATACGTTGTGTAGGGGACTTATCACTGTAGTTTCATGTTGGACTCAAAATAACACTAAAGCAAATTTTTATTCCTTGAGAAAACATTAGAAAATGGGAGTAACAAGGATGCAATGAGGGCTGGCTGTATATATGAGAGCTGAGCTGGAATTGAGGACTGATGATAAAATTGCCTTGCAGTATGGTCTCATCAATGACCTTTGTGAGGATTAGAAACCACATGTAAAATGTCTAGTAGAGGGCTTTGGAGAAAGCAGGCACTTAAGAAATGATAGTTACTATGCTATGAGGAGCCCAGCAGTCTGAAGCCAGTACAAGATTTTGGATCTTTACAGGGGATGGGGGACCAGTGAATTTGAAGACCAGTGAGTTTCAGACCATTCTGAACCATCAAGAATAAGCAGAATTGCAGTGCCTCTTCCTTTTCCATCATCAGTAAAGGCAAAAGTCCAATTTTCTAAGCATCTCTGGTAGCACCACAGAAACTGAGGTGTGCTGTTGGAATCCCACTGTTAATTTCACTTTGGCCTCTTTATGGTTCATGTAGTAATGCTTTGCTAAATGCAGGTCTTTAGGACACAGTACCAGGTTTCTATTTTGTGGCCTCACTCAGGGAAAAGGATAACACTCTGCAGCCCTGTGGGAACAGCCTGGGCAGGTTAACCCTCAACAGACTGCTAGAGAGTAGGCAGATGAAATCAAATGCTGGGAGAAGCTATGAAAGCTCCCAGGTTTCCATGCCGGATCTGATCTCTTGCAAACAAAAACAAAAACAAGAAGAGGTAGATCATCTCAAAAAGGTACTTACTTGTTTATTTCCTTTTTTGTGTCCTTTGGCTCCTCTACCAGTCTGTTCTTTTCCATGCCTTTAGAAAGGGGGGGGGAAAGTGATCATAAGGAACACATAAAGCCCACACTTCCATTTTCACTTAATTAACTACTCACCTCCACTAGCAAGTTTGACCCTCTTAGGTTAGATGCCTCTCCTCTGTGTTACCAGTGTAAATCTCTGTCACTTCTACATTATACTGAATTGTCCCATGTCCCAAGTCCTCCTCTAGGGCAAAAACTGTTTCAAGGCAGGGCATTTATTATATGTTTACTGAACTCAACTGAAAACTGGCTTTAAAAATGCAAAGTTAGTTCATGCCGCTTACCTTAATAAAAGAGTTCAACAGCTGGGCATTTTCCCAAGAGCACCTTAATTGATACTAGCTTATACCAACCTGTTCAAATACATACCCCTTTCCTGGCCCACCGACAGAAACCACTTGCATGCCAAAGGAGCCTCGCCCCCTGGAGGATCTGCTGCCAGCCCACTGGCCCACAACCATCCCAGCGATCTCCAGTTTTCCTCCTTGGGGTGGGATTGGATGGAGTCCTAGAAAGAGAGGAACAATGGCAGCAGTGAATGGCAAGTGTAAGGTAGGATAAGAGGTGGAATGAAAGATCCACAGCCCACCTACTCTATGTATTTTTCCATTTCTCTATGATAAAAAGACTGATAACAACAAAGGGTCATGGTGGAAGCAAATTTCAGAAGGGGTTGAAAATCTACATGCATCCACTTTAGCAAGTGGGGTGTGCCAGATTCATTTTTCAACTACAGAGCCTATACACTGTAGGCATTCAATATTTGTGGAGAGAGAATGAGGTCTTAAGATCTAGCTATTGGAAAATTATAGGCCAAAACTACCTTTTTAAAGCAGGAAATGAATTTATTTCATGTACACATGTATTTCCGGGAGAAATATCAACAACCTCAGATATGCAGATGACACCACCCTTATGGCAGAAAGTGAAGAAGAACTAAAGAGCCTCTTGATGAAAGTGAAAGAGGAGAGTGAAAAAGTTGGCTTAAAGCTCAACATTCAGAAAACAAAGATCATGGCATCCAGTCCCATCACTTCATGGCAAATAGATGGAGAAACAGTGGAAACAGTGACAGACTTTATTTTTTGGGGCTCCAAAATCACTGCAGATGGTGACTGCAGCCATGAAATTAAAAGACGCTTACTCCTTGGGAGAAAAGTTATGACCAATGTAGACAGCATATTAAAAAGCAGAGACATTACTTTGCCAACAAAGGTCCGTCTAGTCAAAGCTATGGTTTTTCCAGTAGTCATGTATGGATGTGAGAGCTGGACTATAAAGAAAGCTGAGCGCCGAAGAATTGATGCTTTTGAACTGTGGTGTTGGAGAAGACTCTTGAGAGTCCCTTGGACTGCAAGGAGATCCAACCAGTCCATCTTAAAGGAAATCAGTCCTGAATATTCATTAGAAGGACTGATGTTGAAGCTGAAACTCCAATACTTTGGCCACCTGATGCAAAGAACCAACTCATTGGAAAAGACCCTGATGCTGGGAAAGACTGAAGGCAGGAGGAGAAGGGGCGACAGAGGATGAGATGGTTGGATGGCATCATTGACTCAATGGACATGAGTTTGAGTAAACTCTGGGAGTTGGTGATGGACAGAGAGGCTTGGCATGCTGCAGTCCATGGGGTGGCAAACAGTTGGACACGACTGAGCAACTGAACTGAACTGAACTGATACATGAATTTATACATCCTCATGTAACAGACCAAAACTACTTTTGATTCAAATGCATGTCACTACACACTGGAGGATTAGTCAAATAACCAAACAGAACAAAAAATAATGAAACTAAACTAACAGTTTAATGAAGAATTGATGCTTTCGAATTGTGCTGGAGAAGACTCTTGAGGGTCTTCTTGGACAGCAAGGAGATCAAACCAGTTAATCCTAAAGGAAATCAGTCCTGAATATTCATTGGAAAGACTGATGCTGAAGCTCCAATACTCTGGCCACCTGATGCGAAGAGCCAACTCATTGGAAAAGACCCTGATGCTGGGAAAGATTGAGGGCAGGAGAAGGGGAGACAGAATGAGATGGTTGGATGGCATCACTGACTCAATGGACATGAGTCTGAGCAAACTCTGGGAGACAGTGAAGGACAGGGAAGTCTGGTGTGCTGCAGTTCATGGGGTCGCAAAGAGCTGGACACAACTTAGCGATTGAACAACAACAACAAACTAACAGTGATTTATGATTACAAAGTAAGAATAGCAACAGTTGAAAACCAGAACCAATTAAAGACAAGATAGCATGATATCATCTTAAAACAGGAAATTCCAACTCTGTGTGAACTCACAAACAGAGTACAGGTCTGCAATTTGGCACAAAAGAAAGCTTTCATAAAACAGAGAATGCTAGTAAGCCTTTAACTTTATTTTATGGAAAAAACCCAAATATTAATAACTCTTCACTCACTTAGCAGGTTGTTAGCAAAGAGCCCCTCATTTATATAAAAATGGGAGTCTAAGGAACTAGGTGACTAGCCAATCCTAAGAGGGCAAGAAAGACTTGCATTTGGGGGCCACCAGTAATTGGAGACTAGGTTTTATCACTGGGAGCTGGGACAATGGTGAGGACCTTCTGAGAACTTGGCCTTAATTAAAGCTATCTTCTGAGACACAATAAAATCAGCATGTAAAGAATGAGAGCAGGCATCTGTAAAAACATGTTCAAAGGATGGAATGAAGGGTTGGCTCCCTGGTTTGTGAGACCTAGTCATTGCCTGAGTGAACTAACTGAGCAGACATTTACACTGCTCACCTAGGCACATCCTTGAACTAAAACATCCATGCTGAATTTTGTGACCCTTAATTTAAGACAAATTTCGACTTCCAAGCTTTACTATTTTTAAAGTGATGAGCAATACACAACAAACACTTCAACCATACCACTCTCACCCAATCACAGAATCTTGACATTTCATGTTAAAATGTCCCCATTAAAATACTGCTTCACCAGGAAAAAAGGTTGTTTGAATTATCAGGATCAGTACCTGACCTACCTAAGCAAGAATGTTTGTTTGTCATTAAGCCACAGTTCAGATATCACCATAATTTATACATACATGTGTGTGTATATATTGGGTTGGTCAAAAGGTTTGTTTGTTTTTTTCTGTAAGATGGCTCTAGTAGTGCTTAGTTGTCTTTAACTTCATTTGAAACAATTTTGTTAGATTGTATTGTGACAGCTGTCATATCAGTGTGCATTTTTTTAAAAAAGAAAGGTAAAAACACAACTGAAATGCAAAAAAAAAAAAAAAAGATTTGTGCAGTGTATGGAGAAGGTGCTGTGACTGATCGAACACATCAGAAGTGGTTTAAGAAGTTTTGTACTAGAGATTTCTCACTGAACAATGTGCCAGAGTCAGGTGGACCACTTGAAGTTGATTGGGATCAAACGGAGACATTAATTGAGAACAGTCAATGTTACACCATGTGAGAGATAGCCGACATACTCAAAATATCCAAATCAAGTGTTGAAAATCATTTGCACCAGCTTGGTTATGTTCATCGCTTTGATGTTTGGGTTCCACATAAGTTAAGTGGAAAAAACCTTCTTGACCATATTTCTGCATATGATTCTCTACTTAAACATAATGAAAATGTTTCATTGTGATGGATAATTAAAAGTGGATACTGGACAATACTGTGGAATGGAAGAGATCATGCAGTAAGTGAAATGAACCACCACCAACCACACCAAAGACTGGTCTTCATCAAAGAAGGTGATGTTGTGTATATGGTGGGATTGGAAGGGAGTCCTCTATTATGAGCTCCTTCTGGAAAACCAAACAATTAATTCCAACAAGTACTGCTCCCAATTAGACCAACTGAAAGCAGCACTTGATGAAAAGCATCCAGAATTAGTCAACAGAAAATGCATAATCTTCCATCAGGATAATGCAAGACCACATGTTTCTTTGATGACCAGGCAAAAACTGTTACAGCTTGGCTGGGAAGTTCTGATTCATCCACCATATTCACCAGACATTGCACCTTCAGATTTCCATTTATTTCAGTCTTTACAAAATTTTCTTAATGGAAAAAATTTCAATTCCCTGGAAGACTATAAAAGGCACCTGGAACAATTCTTTGCAAAAAAAGAAAAAAAAAAAAAGTTTTGGGAAGATGGAATTATGAAGTTGCCTGAAAAATGGCAGAAGGTAGTGGAACAAAACAGTAAATACATTGTTCAATAAAGTTCTTGGTGAAAATGGAAAGACCCTTTTATTTTTACTTTAAAAATGAAGGAACTTTTTGGCTAACCCAGTATATGTATATGTGGATCCACATGTGTGTGTATGTATTTGCTTTCCTCACTAAAACGCAATCCCCTAGAGGGTACAGATTGTGACTTATTTCTCTCTATGCTTCTGGAAATGTGTTAGATCTACTCTCAGAGTGGAAATGGGTATATCAAACTATGGTTGTTTGCTGACACTAGTCATTTACTGACTTCCCACTGCTCTTCCTGCAAGCTCCTGTGTACACCTGTCTATGGGGAATGAGTGAGCTAACCAGCAACCATGAAGACCCAGTTCACATGAACTGCAGTTCTCAAAAGTAAAATGTGACTCTTGGTTTCTACATCAGTTACTTCATAATTCAAAACCTTAGGGACTAATCACTTCCATGGAGAGTAGTCTGGGAAGTCACTGGGCTTTCTTCCCCAGGATACACCCCTCCATTTCAATAAGCTACTCTTCAAACCACACTACAGCACAGATGGTAAATGAGATAAGATATATATGAAACTGCTGATTCCGTAACTGGCAATAATTACTGGATGGGTTATTATGAAATAGATTGACACTGACAAACACCTTATTTTTAGGTACTGACCTGCAAATCCCCGGCTCCTTCCTTGAGGGGGAGGTGGCACTGGGCCCATGGCTCGGGGGTAAAGTGAAACAGGGTAGAGAGAGGGCACCATGGGAGGCACAAAGGTAGGTGATGGAAGTAGAGAAGGCGGTGGTGGATGGTTCATGTTGACTCCTTCAAGTATGCTCTGTCTCATCTTCTCCACTTTGGTTGCCAGGTCAGTCTTCAAATGAGGAACAGAGTAATAATAGCAGCTGCAATTTTTAAAACTTCTCCTATGTTTCAGGCACAGTATTGGGTGGTCTATGTACAAACTCACAAGTCTATTCCCACGAACAGAATCATGGCCTGGAGTTAAATGGCTCAAGGTAATATACTCAGGGAAGCCTGCCTGACACCAAAGCTCCCACTCTTTGCATGATGTCAAACTACCATCATATTAAGTTCTGACCAAGTGCTTATGAAGCACCATGATTAGGTCAAGAAAGACAAATACAACAATGAGTATTTAGTAATGGCCAATCACATAGCCAGCAATAGGCTAGGTTATTTTTTAAGCGGGAGGTAACAGAATTACGTAAAGAGAGAACAAAACTTGACACATACAAACCCTTTTAACCTTCTCTCTCATACTCAGGATCAGAGACCACAACCTCTATCCAGGAGAAGTCCATGCCTCTAGTCAAGAGGTCAGCAAACTTGTTCTGAAAAGGGCCAGATAGGTTTTGTAGGCCATACTGTTTCTGTCACAACTACCTGACTCTCCATTGTAGTATGAAAGCAGTCATGGACAATATGTGAATGAATGAATGTGGCCATGTTTCAAAAAGTTTTATTGGAATAAAAATTCAAATTAAAAAAAAATCTTTCTGTAGTTTGCTGGCCTCTTCTCTAATCTCTCAGCTTATTCCCCACAAACGGACAAAGAAGAAAGTAAGGGCTCCTTTCCCTTGCCTTCTTTCATCTTTCCCAAGGCTTTATTGCAAAAAGTATCCCCTGCTTTTACTCTGCCATCTATTTTACTACCCTCTTCTATTTCCAAACTAGTTTCTTTACAAAAAAATATCATTTGAAAAAATGACTTAGTTTTTGTAAGTAAGCGAAATGAAATTCTAAGAATGAGGGGAAAGGCATATAGTATATCTGAGCATTCATTCCATGGGGAAAAAATAACTCAGAGCAAAAAAAAGGGAATATGAAAACTTGAAGCCCATTATTAAAAAAAAAAAAACCACCACCAAAACTCTTCCCAACATGATTTTGTAACATGTACATAGACCCTGGGCCTTTGGGACCATCCTTGACCAAGTTAGGTTAAGGTCAGACACATTTTCCCACTTCTGCTACCTCCTTCCCCAGTGTCTCTGCTCCTTTACCCTTTTCCGCCATTCACTTTCACAGCAGATGACAGTTGATCTTAGTAGCTACCCAACATGCTGGTACCTGGCCATCGCAGAGCTCAACTAGGGATACTCTCTCCCGGCCTGCTTTAATTAGCTTGCTCTGGAACAGCTTGCCATCGAAGTAAATCCAGGGGCAGCAGTGCTCCCAAGGAACTGGCTGGCCACAGGCATCATTGGCAAACAGGGCTGTATCAACTCCGCTCATGAAGAGGGCAGCAAGCTGGATCCCTCGAGCATCCAGTTTCTCAATCTGAAACCACCACAGAGGAAAAACTACCATTAAGAAATTGCTGTTATTGGTTACATTTGCTCTTATTCCTGTTTTGCTGATTATTTCAGGTAAATGAGAACATGTTACTTTTCAATATGGACATTTGAGTACATAAGCAGCCTCTATCCATTTCTATCCCTGAGATGGTTTGGAAGATACTCATTACAAAAAAAAAAAAAATCAACTTTCAAATCTTAAAAAGATACCCACTTGAGATACCAATTTTTCTGCCTGTCAAATAAAAAAAATTAAAACAAGACAAAAAATCAAAAGAACATCCAATGCTGATGAGGATATGGTGAAATAAATGGCACACTCAAATAAAACTAATGAGCAATGTATATTAAAATTAAATATGTATGTATTTATGTATCATGAACCTTAAAATGGTCACATTTGTTGACTCAGAGATTCTACTTTAAGGAATCTATTCTAAGGAAGTTGAGATGTGAATAAGGCTCTAATATATAAAGATGTTAATTATTACATATAGTAAGTGAAAACTGGAAACCAAATGGCCAAAATAAGAATAATTAAATGATACATCCATATGATAAAATATTTACTAAAAAATTTTAAGACATGCAGGTCCCCTCCTAGGTGTGGTGTGGAGTTGTCAGTACCTGCTCTAGTACCAAGCAATATCACATTTACTGTAGAAAGGAACCAACACTGTTTGTCTAAGACTGTTTTCATCTTTCCTTAGTTGATCTCATGTCAAGATTTTTAAGTCTTACTAGACTTGATTTTCTTCTAGTTTATACTAGGGTCTCAAAGGACCATAGCTACTTAAGTCACAAGAGGAGTATCCTGCATTAATACCTAATTGAGTACTGTATACTTAGAACATGCTAGGCATTCTTCTAAGTGTTTTGCATGGATTATTTTATTTAATATCCTTATAATACTATAAGTAAGGAAACTGAAACTACGGAGGTTAGCAACCTAATGAGCTAAGATTCAAAGCCAAGGCAGCCTGGCTTCAGAGCCTACTCTCTAACCTACTATATTCTATTGCCTTCAGTTATGCTGGATTTACTTGCTTCTTCTTGCTTGTCTAGACTTCCCTCTAACACTCAGTAAGTATTATTTTTAAAAAGGAGGGTAGCACAGGGAATTATATCCATTATCTTATAATAGTCTACAATGTAATATAATCTTCAAAAATACCAAATCACTGTGCTAACACCTGAAACTAATGTAATATTGTAAATCAAGTATCAGATTGTGTGCGTGCTCAGTTGTGTCTGACTCTTTGCGACCTGATGGACTGTAGCCCATGGGCTCCTCTGTCCATGGAATTCTCCAGGCAAGAATACTGGAGTGGGTTGCCATTTCCTCCTCCAGAGGATCTTCCCAGCCCAGGATCGAACCTGTGTCCCCTGCACCTCTTGCACTGCAGGTGAATTCTTTACCACTGAGCCACCAGGGAGAGAAGGTAGACCTATACTCAAAGACAAACAGGGAACACCAGGATAAGTCCCCTGTAGCATCTTCTGCAAGAGTTGGAAACCTTACTGTGATCTATGGGCCACAACTTACCAGTCTTACACAATACCATTTTTTCTACCCATTCTCACCCATCAGTATGTAAGCAGTGTTGGGTTTATTAATAGACATAAATATTTGGCTAAAGTAAATCAAACATTTACCTGCAGAACTTACTCTTCTTCCCAGCTGCAGGAAAAAAAAGATCTAAAATAGAGCTATGAGCTCATAAAATAAATGAGGACAGTTCAAATCACCTTGAGTTCTTGAAGTTGATCTGGTTCATAAAGTTGAGTAGAAACTGCCTGTGCCAGGAAGGTGTCTAGCTCATGGCGATGCAGGATTCGGCCGCCAGGCCACTGAACCATGTATCTAGAAGATAAAAGTAGCATTATTAAGTGATAAAAGCTCATTTACTCATTTCACAGACACTTAATAAACTAAGTATAACCTACCATGGGCTAGATACTAGCTAGGTTCTGAAATAAAGTAAAAGAATCTCTGCCTTTGGTTACTTCATCTAGATGGTAGAGAAGACAGGCACCATTCATGTTTATAACTGCTGTTAAGTTTAGGCTTCTTTCTTCCTAGCATCTCAAATCTCAGTTTTTTCTCTTTTTCATACTACATATAGAATATTCTATCTTGCTTTTTTCATTCAATATTATAAGAACCTTTCATTCATTAAATACTTGTCAAAAACATGATTTTAAATGACTTCATGTTCCTCATGTGTTTTATCAATTTATATAAATATTCTTATAATATTAGAAATATACTATTCATTTTCTTTTATTATAAAATTACTATGAAGATATTCACATATTTAAATCTCATCTGTATCTCTGATTATTCATTCAAGATAGACTTCTAGAAGTGCTGATCATTTTTATTTTATTAAATTCACCAAACACTGACCTCAAGTATATGCCGGCCCTTTTTTCAGATTTTTAAAATGGACACATGGCTTTAAGGGTGCAATGTATTTAACACTGCACAATATATTCAACAATGAGAATCTGGAGGTGGTATAACTATATACCTTTATACATTTAGTGGCACAAGTATAGGCACAGGCCCTGCAATTGGAGGGAAAAATCCATTCAGGACTGAACAGAGAGGTCCTTGGTGCTGAGAGAATTTCCCCTTGACTTCAGCCTTGAGACAAACCAAGGAGTCTACCAGTACACAGAAACCACTGAATTCAGGACAAACAGGAGCAACAAGATATGTATTAAGGAATTGGCTCTTGCCAATTACGATTATGGGGGGCCAGTCTGAAGCGAGCAGGGTTGGCTGGAAGCAGGAAATGTGACAACTCAAGTCCGGGATCTGTAGATTAGAACAGCAGTCTAGAGACAGAATGGTTAATGCTTTCTTCAAAAATTCCCAGTTTTCTAAACAAGTTCCTAGGTTGCCTTCTTTAGACAGGGTTGAGTTAATTTTTGTATAATGTGTGAGGTTCAGATTGAAGCGTTTGTTTCTTTGGCCTATCGATGTCCGATTGTTCCAGCACCATTTGTTGAAAGGCTATCCCTTCTTTCTCCACTGAATTGTTTTTACACTTTTGTGTATACTTGTCTTGTTCATTTCTAGGTTCTAAATTTTGTTCCATTGACCTATGTGCTTATCCCTTTGCAAGTAACTCCAGTCTTTGATTATTTTGGCTACAATATTAGGTAGAGTAATTCCTATACTTCTTTTTTGCAAGATTGTTTTAGCTATTGTAAGGGCCTATATAAGTTTACACATAAATTCTAGAATAAGTTTGTCTTCATTCATAAAAAACCTTGCATTAAGCCCATAGGAATTGTGTTAAATCTACAGATCAATTTGAGAACTGACAGCTTTACAATGGTAAGTCCATGAACGTTCCTTCTTTGATTATTTTCATTGCCATGAAGCATAGTGATTCTGAGGTTGGTTCAGTGCTCTGGCATGTATTAGTAGTTTTATTTTACTGAGTAATATTTTATTGATGGACATATCACATCCACTTCCCAGTTAACAGATACTTGAGTTGTTCCTACTTTTTGATTATTATGAATAATATTTCTTTGAACATTCATGTGCAAGTCTGTGTGGACCTATTCTTTCAACAGATACCTAGGAGTGAAATAAATGAGTCATATGTTATTTGTATGGGCTTCCTTGGGGGCTCAGACAGTCAAGAATCTGCCTGCCAATGCAGATAACCCAGGTTCGATATCTGGGTTGGGAAGATTCCCTGGAGAAGGGAATGGCAACACACTCCAGTATTCTTGCCTGGAGAATCCCATGGACAGAGGAGCCTGATGGGCTATAGTCCATGGGGTCACAAGAGTCGGATACAACTGAGTGACTATTTATATATTTATGTTTAACCTGTTAAGAAAATGCCAAACTAATGTCCAAAGTAGCTATACCATATGGGAGCCTGATGGGCTATAGTCGATGGGGTCACAAGAGTCGGATACAACTGAGTGACTATTTATATATTTATGTTTAACCTGTTAAGAAAATGCCAAACTAATGTCCAAAGTAGCTATACCATTTTAAATTTCCATCAGTGTATGAAGGAATCCCAATTCTCTGCAGCCAGGCCTACATTTGTCATTGTCTTTTTTTAAATTATTATAATCATTTCAGCTGAGTGAAGTGGTGTTTCATTATGGTTTTAAATTTGCATCTCCTCAATGATTACTGAAGATGAGAATCATTTCATGTGCTTATATTACAACCCTATATCATCTCTGGTGAAATGTCTATTTACATCTTTTATTCATTTTTAGACTGAGTTGTCTGTTTTAAGAGTTCATTATATATATTCTGATATAAGCCCTTTATCAGATACATGATTTGTAAATATTTTCTCTAGTCTGTGGCTTGTCTTTTCTGTTTTTTAATGGTGGCTTTTGAAGTGTAAAAATTTTGTATTTGGATGAAATCTATTTTTTTAGGTTGATTTTGCTTTGGCTATTGTATCTAAGAAATCTTCGCCTAACCCAAAATCATTAAAAATTTCTCCTGTAAATTAGATAGTTTTAACTATCACATTTTAGTCTATGATCCATTTTTGTGTATAGTGTGAAGGATCTATATTCATCATTTTTATCAGGTCAGGTCAGGTTGGTTGATGATGTTTCATGAATCTTCCATATTTTTGCTGTTTGTCTAGGTGTTCTAGCCATTATTGAGAGTAGGGCATTGAAGCCTTCAACTATCATTGTTGAAGTGTCTATTTCATTCTTAAATTCTATCAGTTTTTGCTTCATGTATTTAGGGACATTGTTGTTAGGAATATATGTTTATAATTATTATATTTTCCTGATGAACTGACCCTTTTGTTACTACAAAATTTTCTTATTTGTCTACTGGAACATTACTTGTCTTAGAGTCTATTTTGTCTGATATTAGTACAGCTATTATATCTCATATGGTTATTGCTTGCATGGTATATTTTCTTCTATTCTTTGTCTTTTAACCTATTTGTGTCTTTGAATCCAAAGTATATCTCCTATAGATAGCTCATGCTTTGTATCGAATCTCACAATCTCTGCCTTTTGCTAGGAAAGTTCAGTCCAGTTACATTTGATATAGTTGTTGATATGTTTAGATTTATAGGTTTCATACCTTTTTTGCTTTTTTGTTTGTTCTTTTACTGCCTTCTACTGCATTAAATACTCTCCAGTATAGCATTTTAATTATTTTGGTTTTTTTTTTTTTTACTATATTTTAGTTATTTTCATAATGGTTGCCGTGTAGATTACAAAATACATCTTAACTGACACACCACATCAAATTAGTACTAAGTAATTCCAGTAGAAGGTAGAAATGCTACTCTAATACAGTTCTCTCCTTTTCTCCCTCCACTGTGTTGTTATTGTCGTGTGTATTATGCTGTTATTCAAAAACTAACACATAATTTTATAACTATTGACTTATGCAGTTGTCTTTTAAATAGGTTAAGTGAACAAAAGACAAAAATACATATTTATACCACTTTTTACATATACCTATGTAACTACCACTACAGGTGGTTATTATTCATTCATTTGGTGTCATTTCCTTTCAATGTGAAGGACAGCTTTTAATACTTCTTACATGGCAAGTTGACAGCAATAAATTCTCTTAATCTTTGGTTATCTGGGAATCTATTTCATTTTCCTTTCTACTTTACAGCTTTATTGAGATAAAATTTTTATAATTGAATAATATTCTATTGTATGACTATACTACATTTTGTTAACCCATTCATCAGTTGATGGATATCTGAGTTATTTCTACTTCTTGGGTATTCTAAATATTCAAGAACATGTTTCTGTGTGAATATGTCTTCATTTTATGTTCCTACCAGCAGTGTTCCAATTTCTCCACATCCTCACCAACACTTGTTGTCTGTCTTTTTTATTCTAGCCACCCTAATGGGTATAAACTGGCATTTCATTGTATTTTTGATTTGCAGTTCCTTAAAGATTAGTGATGTTGAGTCTCTTTTCATATGCTTATTGGCCATTTATATATCTACTTTGGAGAAATGTCAATTGAGTTTTTTTGCCCATTTGATTTTTAAATCAAATTATCTCTCCTTCATTATTGAGTTGTAAGAATTCTTTATACATTCTGGATACTTTAGACACTTATCAGATATATGATTTGCATTTTATCCCATTCTGTGAGTTGGGTTCTCACTTTTCTTCGTGGCATTGTCCCTACCATACAAGCTTTTAGTTTTGTTTTTTTTTTTAGTATAATTTTTTTTTTGATTGGAGTACAATTTTTACATTTCCTAACTGGAGTATAATTGCTTTACAATGTTGTGTTAGTTTCTACTGTACAACAACATGAATCAGCTATAAGTACACATATGTCTCCTCCCTTGTGAGTCTCCCTCCCTACCACCCAGCATCCCACTCCTCTAGGTTATTACAGAGCACTGAGCTGGGCTCCTTGTGCTATACAGCTATTTCCTGTAGCTATCTATTTTACACATGGCAATACATATTCATGCATGTCATTCATTCAATGCATATTCATTCATGTCAATGCTATTCTCTCAATTCATCTCCCACCTCCACTTCCCCTACTGTGTCCATAAGTCTGTTCTCTACATCTGTGTCTCTATTCCTGCCCTGCAAATAGGTTCATCTGTACCATTTTCTAGATTTCATATATATGTGTTAATATACAATATTTGTTTTTCTCTGACTTACTTCATTCTGTATGACAGTCTAGGTCCATCCACATCTCTACAAATGACCCAATTTCATTCCTTTTTAAGGCTGAGTAATATTCCATTGTATATATGTACCACAACTTCTTTATCCATTCATCTGTTGATGGACATCTAGGTTGCTTCCATGTCCTGACTACTATAAATAGTGCTGCAATGAACACTGGGGTACATGTGGTCTTTTGAATTGTGGTTTTCTCAGGGTATATGCCCAGTAGTGGGACTGCTGTGTCATATGGTAATTTTATTCCTACTTTCCTTCATACTGTTCTCCATAGTGGTTGCATCAATTTATATTTCCACCAACAGTGCAAGAGGGTTCCCTTTTCTCCACATCCTCTAGCATTTATTGTTTGTAGATTTTTGATGATGGCCATTCTGACTGGTGTGAGGTGATACTTCATTGTAGTTTTGATTTGCATTTCTCTGATAATGAGCAATGTTGAACATCTTTTCATGTGTTTGTTGGCCATCTGTATGTCTTCTTTGGAGAAATGTCTGTTTAGGTCTTCTGCCCACTTTTTGATTGGGCTTTTTTTTTTTTTTTTTTAATATTGAGCTGCATGAGCTGCTTATACATTTTGGAAGTTAATCCTTTGTCAGTTGTTTTGTTTGCAATTATTTCATCCCATTCTAAGGGTTGTCTTTTCATCTTGTTTACAGTTTCCTTTGCTGTGCAAAAGTTTTAAGTTTAATTAGGTCCCATTTGTTTATTTTGTTTTTATTTCCATTACTCTAGGAGGTGGGTCAAAAAGGATCTTGCTGTGATTTATGTCAAAGAGTGTTCTGCCTATGTTCTCCTCTAGCTTTACAGTATTCGGTGTAACATTTTAGTCTTTAACCCATTTTGAATTTATTTTTGTGTATGATCTAAGAAGTGTTCTAATTTCATTCTTTAACATGTAGCTGTCCAGTTTTCCTAGAATCACTTATTGAAGAGACTATCCTTCCTCCACTGTATATTCTTGTCTCTGTTGTCAAAGTTAAGTTGACCATAGGTGTGTGGGTTTATCTCCAGCCTTTATATCCTGTTCCATTGATCTATATTTCTGTTTTTGTGCCAGTACCATAGTGTTTTGATTACCATAGCTTTGTAGTATAGTCTGAAGTCGGAGCCCAATTCCTTCCTTTCCATTTTCTTTTTCAAGACTGCTTCAGCTATTTGGGGTCTTTTGCATATCCATACAAATTGTAAAATTTTTTGTTCTAGTCTGTGAAAAATGTTACTGGGAATTTGATATGGAATGCACTGAACCTGCAGATTGCTTTGGATACTACAGTTACTTTTACAATATAGATTCTTCCAATCCAAGAACATGGTATATCTCTCAATCTATTTGTGTCTTTGATTTCTTTTATAAGTGTCTTACAGTTTTCTGCATACATTTTTTGTCTCCTTAAGTAGGTTTATTCCTAGGTATTTTATTCTTTTGGGTGCAATGGTGAGTGAGATTGTTTCATTAATCTCTCTGAGTTTTTTCTGTTGTTAGTGTATAGGAATGCAAGAGATTTCTGTGTATTAATTTTGTATCCTGTGACTTTACTAAATTCATTGATTAGCTCCAGTAGTTTTCTGGTGGCATCTTTAGGATTTTCTATGTATAGTATCATGTCATCTGCAAACACTAGTAGTTTTAACTTCTTTTCCTTTCTGGATTCCTTGTGTTTCTTTTACTTGTCTAATTGCCATGGCAAGGTCTTCCAAAACTATACTGAATAATAGTGGTGAGACTGGGCCCTTGTCTTGTTCCTGGTCTTAGAGGAAATACTTCCAGTTTTTCACCATTGAAAATAATGTTTGCTGTGAATTAAGCTTTTAGTTTTGATCTAGTCCAATTTATGTACTTCTCTTTCTGTCACACTTCTGGCACTATATCTAAGAAATCATTGCCTAATCTGAGATCATGAAGATTTACATGTGTTGTCTTCTAAAAGTTTTATAATTTAGGCTTTTACATATAGGCTTATGATACATTTTGAGTTAATTTTTGTATATTATGTGAGGTGGAGAGCCAACTTCACTCTTTTGCATATGAATATCCAGTTATCACAAAACTATTTGCTAAAATGACTATCTTTCCCCACTGAATTATTGTGGTACATTTGCCAAAAATCAATTGACCATAAATGGAAGGGTTTATTTCTGGGCACTCAAATGTACTTCATCATTTATATGCCTACCCTTATACTACTGCCTCAATTACTGTAGTTTTGTACTACATTTTTAAATTAAGAAGTGTAAATCTACAATTATGCCTTTTTTCCCAAGACTGTTTTGGCTACTCTGAGCCCACTGCATTTACACATTAATTTTAGTGTCAGTTTGTTAATTTCTGCAAAGAAGCCATCTGGGATTTTGGATTATGGTAAATATGTAGTCAAACTTGGGGACTACTGCCATCTTAAAAATCTTGTATCTTCTTATACATGAACAAGGGATGTTTTCCCACTTATTTAACTGTTGTCATTGTTGTTCAGTCGCTCAGTCATGTCCAACTCTCTGTGACCCCATGGACTACAGCATGCCAGGGTTCCCTGTCCTTCACTATCTCCTGGAGTTTGCTAATGTCCACTGTGTCAGTGATGCTATCCAACCATCTCATCCTCTGCCACTCTCTTCTCCTCCTGTTCTTGATCTTTCCCAGCATAAGGATCTTTTCCAATGAATCCATTTTTTTGTATCAGGTGGCCAAAGTATTGGAGCTTCAGCATCAGTCCTTCCAATGAATATTCAGAGTTGATTTCCTTTAGGAATGACTGGTTTGATCTCCTTGCAGTCCAAGGGACTCTCAAGAGTCTTCTCTAGCACCACAGTTGGAAAGCATCAATTCTTTGGTGCTCAGCCTTCTTTATGGTCCAACTACTCACATCCGTACATGACTACTGGAAAAACCATAGCTTTACGACAGGGACCTTTGTCAGCAAAGTAAATGATGTCTCTGCTTTTTAATATGCTGTCTAGGTTATCCTAGCTTTCCTTCCAAGGAGCAAGCGTCTTTTAATTTCATGGCTGCAGTCACTGTACACAGTGATTTTGGAGCCCAAGAAAATAAAGTCTGTCACTGTTTCCATTGTTTCCCCATCTATTTGCCATGAAGTGATGGGACCAGATGCCATGATCTTTAGTTTTTTGAATGCTGAGTTTTAAGCCAGCTTTTTCACTCTCCTCTTTCACCTTCATCAAGAGGCTCTTTAGTTGCTCTTCACTTTCTGCCATAAGGGTGGTGTCATCTGCATATCTGAGGTTATTGATATTTCTCCTGGCAATCTTGATTCCAGCTTGTGCTTCATCCAGCCCAGCATTTCACATGATGTACTCTGCACATAAGTTAAATAAGCAGGGTGACAATATATAGCCTTGAAGTACTCTTTCCCAATTTTGAACCAGTCCATTGTTTTCATGTCCAGTTCTAACTGTTGCTTCTTGACCTGCATACAGGTTTCTCAGGAGGCAGTAAGGTGGTTTGGTAGCCCCATCTCTTTAAGAAATTTCCACATTTTGTTGTGATCCACACAGTAGTTGTGGCTCCTGGACTCTAGAGCACAGGCTCAAAAGTTGGGACCACATGGGATCTTCCCAGATCAGGGATCAAATCCATGTCTCCTACACTGGCAGGCAGATTCTTGACCACTGAGTCACCAGGGGAGCTCTAGGATGGCTCTTCTTGGTTGTTTATTTCCCTGATTCCCTCTATAAAACTTCTAGATGCTCTGTCATTCTGCTTGTATCATGGAGTGACCAGCCTCATGTTAATTCCTTAGCATCAACTGTGTTCCAAATAAAGGCAGTCACTTTAGGTAGAAGTATAGAGCTCCTCATTCTTATGGCCTGCTTTTTCCCCTAAGAAGAGCTCCTAGACACTGGACCAGATCTGGGGCTGCTTTTCTTAGAGTGACAAGTGGCATTCTGAAAGTGGGTACTGAGGATGGGGTGATGGGTTGGCAGCCCCTCGTCTTTTTGCTTGACCCTCCCAGTATGGAAACTCCTTCTGACACATGAGCTCAGTGGGAATGATCAGGGACCCAAGTATCATTGGCATGCTGCCCCTGGATTAGAGCTTCTGCCATGACTGGAGGCTGGTTAAATAAGCCTCTTTACCACACCTACTGGGACACAGGGCTGGGGTTGATAAGAACTGGGAGTAATCCTATTCCAGGGTGAAACTATAACTTAAGAATGGGATCTAGGAGGAGAAGGAGTCCTTGTCTTCTAGGCTGTGGTATGCCTGAAGGTAAAATGATTTGAAAAATAATTTTCAGTAGTTAAGTTATAATTTTGCTCAGTATAGGGTTTGCCCTACCCTCTTTACTCTGGAGGTCCCATACCTTGTCTTCCTTTTTGTTTTTCTTGTGGTAAGAGACATATAACAATATTTACCATGTTAAGAATTTAAGTATACAGTTGAGCAGCATTAAGTACATTCAGATTTTGCTGCATAACCACCACTACCCACCTCTAGAACTTTCTTCTTCCCAACTTGAATGTTATAGCTATTAAACAGTAACTTCCCATTCCACCCTCCCCTCATCCCCTGGAAACCACCATTTTACTTTCTATCTCTAAATCTGACTACTCTAGATACCTCATATAAGTGGAATCATAAAATGTTTGTCTTTTTGTGACTGGCATAGTTCACTGAGTATATCTTAAATGGTCATTCATGTTGTAGCATGTGTCAGAATTTCCTTCCTTTTTAAGATTGAATAATATTGTATTATATGTATATATAACTTCTTGTTCCTTAATTAATCCAACAGTGAAAATAGGTTACTTCTAACTTGTGACTATTCTTCATCTTCTTCTGGTTCTCTGGTATGTAACAAGCTGTTTCTCTCTTGCCTATTTCAAGACTGGCTTTCTCTTTTCAACAGTGTCTAAGTGTGAATCTTTGAGGTTGAATTAAATGGAGATTTTGATCTCAGATGAGCAGATTTATGTTTTTCATCACATTTGGTAAGTTTTCAATTCTTATTTCTTTATATATTTTTTCAAACCACCCTCCTTCTCCTGGGTCATCTATTATGCATATGTTGGTATGCTTGATATTGTCCTACGAGTCTTTTAGTCTCTTTCAATTTTTATTAATTCTTTTTACAACACTGACTGGGGGGTGGTGGTGGTCCTAAGATGGCAGAGGAATAGGACGGGGAGACCACTTTCTCCCCCACAAATTCATTGAAAGAACATTTGAATGCTGAGCAAATTCCACAAAACAATTTCTGAATGCTGGCAGAGGACATCAGGCACCCAGAAAGGCAGCCCATTGTCTTTGAAAGGAGGTAGGAAAAAATATAAAAGATAAAAAGAGAGACAAAAGAGGTAGGGATGGAGATCCATCCCAGGAAGGGAGTCTTAAAAAAGAGAGAAGTTTCCAAACACCAGGAAACACTCTCACCAGTGGGTCTGTGGCAAGTCTTGGAATCTCAGAGGGCAACATAACTGGGAGGAAAAATAAATAAATAAATAATTAAAACCCACAGATTACGTGCCTAATGGCAACTCCCAGTGGAGAAGCAGCCCAGACATGCATATGCCACTAGCAAGTGGGGGCTGGATAGGCAAGCGTGGGCTGCATTGCTTAGAGTAAGGAACAGGCCTGAATGCCCCGAGGGCAATCTGAGGGAGCCAATGTGAGATAGCAACCCAGACTGTGGGATAGCCAGAGAGAGAGAGAGAAGAAAAAAAAAAGAGAGAGAGAGAGAGAGAGAACTATCCCACGAAAAGCCCTAACCTAAGACACTGCCAGGCCCTCTCACAGAACAAAGGACTGAGCAGCGCTAGCTGGCTGTAGACCGGCCCACCCCCTGCTGGAGACAGGCAGGTGGGGGCAGCCAGAGCCAATAGGCGGCAATCATGGCCCTAGAGAGACATCCTCTACCAAACGGCAAGTAGGCTCTCCTTGCTAACCAAGACTTCTTGGGATTCTGGACGGTTGACATCCAGCCGGGAGGGTTGCAGCCAGAGATCAGCTCCCCAGAAGAGACACACGGCACACCTGAGAAGGCACCTGTTGTACACCCAGAAAACCGAGCAACTGGGAAGGGGGAGTTGATAAGATGCACCCCACAACTGGTGGAGACTGCGCTCACCAAGTACCTGGTCACCTGAGCTGCTCAGACCTGGGAAGGGCACAAAACGCAGGTCCAACCAAGTCTGTGCCTCTGTGGAGTACCCAAGAACCTGGACCTGAGCAGCTAAGATCTGGGAAGTGCACACACTCCAGGGTCCACCTCAGACAGTTCCCTCAGACAAAAAGAAAGACCATGAGAAAATACTTGAGGAGATAATAGTTGAAAATTTCCCTAAAATAGGGAAGGAAATAGTCACCCAAGTCCAAGAAACCCAGAGAATCCCAAACACGATAAACCCAAGGCGAAACACCCCAAGAAACATATTAATCAAATTAACAAAGATCAAACACAAAGAACAAATATTAAAAGCAGCAAGGGAAAACAACAAATAACATACAAGCAGATTCCCATAAGGATAATGGCTGATCTCTCAATAGAAACTCTTCAGGTCAGAAGGGAATGGCAGGACATACTTAAAGTGATGAAAGAGAAAAACCTATAACCCAGATTAATGTATCCAGCAAGGACGTCATTCAAATATAAAGGAGAAATCAAAAGCTTTACAGACAAGCAAAAGCTGAGAGAATTCAGCACCACCAAACCAGCTCTCCATGAAATGCTAAAGGATCTTCTCTAGACAGGAAACACAGAAAGGGTGTATAAACTCGAACCCGAAACAACAAAGTAAATGGCAATGGGATCACACTTATCAATAATTACCTTAAATGTAAATGGGTTGAATGCCCCAACCAAAAGACAAAGACTGGCTGAATGGATACAAAAACAAGATCCCTATATATGCTGTCTACAAGAGACCCACCTCAAAACAAGGGACACATACAGACTGAAAGTGAAGGGCTGGCAAAAGTCATTCCATGCAAACAGTGACCAAAAGAAAGCAGGAGTAACAATACTAATATCAGATAAAATAGACTTTAAAACAAAGGCTGTGAAAAGAGACAAAGAAGGACACTACATAATGATCAAAGGATCAATCCAAGAAGATATAACAATTACAAATATATATGCACCCAACATAGGAGCACTGCAATATGTAAGACAAATGCTAACAAGTGTGAAAGCGGAAATTAACAATAACACAAAAATAGTGGGAGACTTTAATACCCTGCTCATACCTATGGATACATCAACTAAACAGAAAATGAACAAGGAAACACAAACTTTAAATGATACAATAGACCAGTTAGATCTAATTGATATCTGTTGGACATTTCACCCCAAAACAAGGAATTTCACTTTTTTTTCAAGTGCGCACGGAACCTTCTCCAGGACAGATCACACCCTGGGCCATAAATCTAGTCTTGGTAAGTTCAAAAATTGAAATCATTCCAAGCATCTTTTCTGACCACAATGCAGTAATATTAGATATTAACTACAGGAGAAAAATGATTAAAAATTCCAATATATGGAGATTGAACAACATGCTTCTGAAAAACGAACAAATCACAGAAGAAATCAAATAAGAAATCAAAATATGCATAGAAACGAATGAAAATGAAAACACAACAACCCAAATCTATGGGACACTACCCCAAGGTGAGTAGAAGGAAAGAAATCTTAAAAATTAGGGCAGAAATAAATGTAAAAGAAACAAAAGAGACCATAGCAAAAATCAACAAAGCTAAAAGCTGGTTCTTTGAGAAGATAAATAAAATTGACAAACCATTAGCCAGACTCATCAAGAAACAAAGGGAGAAGAATCAAATCAACAAAATTAGAAATGAAAATGGAGAGATCACAACAGACAACACAGAAATACAAAGGATCATAAGAGACTACTATCAGCAACTATATGTCAATAAAATGGACAACTTGGAAGAAATGGACAAATTCTTAGAAAAGTACAACTTTCCAAAACTGAACCCGGGAAGAAATAGAAAATCTTAACAGACCCATCACAAGCACGGAAATTGAAACTGTAATCAGAAATCTTCCAGCAAACAAAAGCCCAGGACCAGTTGGCTTCACAGCTGAATTCTACCAAAAATTTAGAGAAGAGCTAACACCTATCCTACTCAAACTCTCCCAGAAAATTGCAGAGGAAGGTAAACTCCCAAACTCATTCTATGAGGCCACCATCACCCTAATACCAAAACCAGACAAAGATGCCACAAAAAAAGAAATCTACAGGCCAATATTACTGATGAACATAGATGCAAAAATCCTTAACAAAATTCTAGCAAACAGAATCCAACAACATATTAAAAAGATCATACATCATGACCAAGTGGGCTTTATCCCAGGGATGCAAGGATTCTTCAATATCTGCAAATCAATCAACATAATACACCACATTAACAAACTGAAAGATAAAAACCATATGATTATCTCAATAGATGCAGAGAAAGCCTTTGACAAAATTCAACATCCATTTATGATAAAAACCCTCCAGAAAGCAGGAATAGAAGGAACATACCTCAACATAATAAAAGCTATATATGACAAACCCACAGCAAACATTATCCTCAATGGTGAAAAATTGAAAGCATTTCCCTTAAAGTCAGGAACAAGACAAGGGTGCCCACTCTCACCACTACTATTCAACATAGTTTTGGAAGTTTTGGCCACAGCAATCAGAGAAGAAAAAGAAATAAAAGGAATCCAGATTGGAAAAGAAGAAGTGAAACTCTCACTGTTTGCAGATGACATGATCCTCTACATAGAAAACCCTAAAGACTCCACCAGAAAATTACTAGAGCTAATCAATGAATATAGTAAAGTTGCAGGATATAAAATCAACACACAGAAATCCCTTGCATTCCTATACACTAACAATGAGAAAACAGAAAGAGAAATTAAGGAAACAAATTCCATTCACCATTGCAATGAAAAGAATAAAATACTTAGGAATATATCTACCTAAAGAAACAAAAGACCTATACATAGAAAACTATAAAACACTGATGAAAGAAATCAAAGAGGACACAAACAGATCAAGAAATACACCATGTTCATGGATTGAAAGAATCCATATAGTGAAAATGAGTATACTACCCAAAGCAATCTATAGATTCAGTGTAATCCCTATCAAGCTATCAATGGTATTTTTTCACAGAACTAGAACAAATAATTTCACAATTTGTATGAAAGTACAAAAACCTCGAATAGCCAAAGCAATCTTGAGAAAGAAGAATGGAATCAACCATTCTGACTGGAGGAATCAACCTGCCTGACTTCAGTCTATACTACAAAGCTACAGTCATCAAGACAGCATGGTACTGGCACAAAGACAGAAATATAGATCAATGGAACAAAACAGAAAGCCCAGAGATAAATCCATGCACCTATGGACACCTTATCTTTGACAAAAGGAGGCAAGAATATACAGTGGAGAAAAGACAATCTCTTTAACAAGTGGTGCTGGGAAAACTGGTCAACCACCTGTAAAAGAATGAAACTAGAACACCTTCTAACACCATACACAAAAATAAACTCAAAATGGATTAAAGATCTAAATGGAAGACCAGAAACTATAAAACTCCTAGAGGAGAACATAGGCAAAACACTCTCCGACATAAATCACAGCAGGATCCTCTATGACCCACCTCCCAGAGTATTGGAAATAAAAGTAAAAATAAACAAATGGGACCTCATTAAACTTAAAAGTTTTTGCACAACAAAGGAAACTATAAGCAAGGTGAAAAGACAGCCTTCAGAATGGAAGAAAATAATAACAAAGAAAGCAACTGGCAAAGAATTAATCTCAAAAATATAAAGCAACTCCTGCAGCTCAATTCCAGAAAAATAAACCCAATCAAAAATTGGACCAAAGAATTAAACATACATTTCTCCAAAGAAGACATACAGATGGCTAACAAACACATCAAAAGATGCTCAACATTACTCAGTAGCAGAGAAATGCAAATTAAAACCTCAATGGGGTACCATTTCATGCCAGTCAGAATGGCTGCTGTCCAAAAGTCTATAAGCAATAAATGCTGGAGAGGGCGTGGAGAAAAGGGAACCCTCTTACACTATGGGTGGGAATGCAAACTAGTACAGCCACTATGGCAAACAGTGTGGAGATTCCTTAAAAAACTGGAAATAGAACCGCCATATGACCAAGCAATCCCACTGCTGGAAACCAGAACTAAAAGAGACACGTGTACCCCAATGTTCCCCACGGCACTGTTTATAATAGCCAGGACATTGAAGCAACCTAGATGTCAATCAGTAGACAAATGGATAAGAAAGCTGTGGTACATATACATAATGGAATATTACTCAGCCATTAAAAATAATACATTTGAATCAGTTCTAATGAGGTGGATGAAACTGGAGCCTATTATACAGAGTGAAGTAAGTCAGAAAGAAAAACACCAATACAGTATACTAATGCATATATATGGAATTTAGAAAGATGGTAATGATAACCCTATATGCGAGACAGCAAAAGAGACACAGATGTATAGAACAGTCTTTTGGACTCTGTGGGAGAGGGCGAGGGTGGGATGATTTGGGAGAATGGCATTGAAACATATATATTATCATATGTGAAATGGATCGCCAGTCCAGGTTCGATGCATGATACAGGGTGCTCGGGGCTGGTGCACTGGGATGACCCAGAGGGATGGGATGGGGAGGGAGGTGGGAGAGGGGTTCAGGATGGGGAACACATGTACACCCATGGTGGATTCATGTCAATGTATGGCAAAACCACTACAACATTGTAAAGTAATTAGCTTCCAATTAAGATAAATAGATTTATATTAAAAAAAAAACACTGATTCGATGGACATGAGTTTGAGCAAGCTCTGGGAGTTGGTGAAGGACACAGAAGCCTGGCATGCTGTTGTCGATGGGGTCACAAAGAGTCGGACACAACAGAGCAACTGAAATGAACTGAACTTCAGATTGGATAATCTCTATTGATATGCCTTCAAATTCTCTGATTGTTTTTCTTCTCTCAGCTCAAATCTGCTATTGAACTTCTTGAGTTAATTTTTCACTTCAATGCAGACATACTTTTCAACTTCAGAATATCTATTTTGTTTAATAATTTCTATCTTTTTTTATTGAAGCATAGTTAGTTTAAACATTGTTATTAGTTTCAGGTATACAGGACCATGATTCAGTAGTTTTACAGATTACACTATTAAAAGTTATTACAAAATGATGGCTATATGTTCCTGTGCTATATAATATATCCTGTTGCTTATCTATTTTATACATAGTAGTTTGTATCTCTTCATTGCATAACCATATCTTGCCACTTCCCTCTTCCATCTCCCCACTGGTTTGTTTTCTGTATCTGTGAAAATGTTTTTGTTTTGCTATATACATTAATTTGTTTTACTTTAAATTCCACAAATAAGTGACATCATACAGTAATTTGTCCTTCTCTGTCTGACTTATTTCATCATGCCTAATATTTTCTAGGTCTATCCATATTGCTGTAAATGGAAGCATTTCATTCTTTTTTTACAGCTCAGCATTGTTCCAGTATATATATGTGTGTGTGTATATATATGTGTGTGTGTGTGTCTATGTGTGTGTGTATACACACACAGACACACAGAGACATAGATAGAAACACACCACATGTACTTTATCCATTCATCTATTGATTTACACTCAGACTGTCATCCTAATTATAATATGTGTTGATGTGGATCTGTTTGGGTTCATCTTTTCTGAGACCCTCTGTGCTTCAGGTATTTGGATATCTGTTTCCTTCTTTAGGTTAGGGAAGTTTCTAGCCATAATCTCATCAAATAGATTTTTGATCCCCTTCTATCTCTTTTCCTTCTGTGACCCCTATAATATGAATGTTTGTATGCTTAATGTTATCTCAGAGATCTCAAACTGTTCTCATTTTTAAAAATTCGTTTTTCTTTGTGTTTTTCTGATTGAGTGATTTCCATTATTCTATCTTCCAGATCACTTATGCATTCTTCTGTATCACTTAGTCTGCTATTCATTCTTTCTAGTGTGTTTTTTACTTAAATTAATGAATTATTCATTTATTCCTTTTCCTATTCTAAGTTTTTATTGTTTTGGTATGCTTTTTGTAGTAAGTTCTTTTTTCTCAGCTATCTTGATAATTTTCACAACCTTATTATACTTACTATATTTATTTAATCTACTTGAATCAGTTAAGTTCTAAGTGTTTTATCATATGAATAAATAAATACCACAAGTGTTATTTTGATTTATCTATAATCTTGGAAGTTTATCATTCTAAACACATACATTCACTGCTTACTGTCAGGGAATGTTTAACAGGAGGATTCCTACGTGCTGTTTCTCATAAATCCTCTGTTCCTTATCAGTTTCTGGCAACAGAAACCAGTGGAACGGCATGCCGCTTCCCAGGACTGAGGTCATAGGATGAGACATGCATGAATCTCCTTCAGTAAACATTCTCCTTATGACAAAACTGCTTAGTCTCGATCCTCTTTCTTGAGATATGGATTGTCTCCTGACCTTATGACCATTGTTAATCCCTTGTTCCCTTGGTAACGGTTGCTGTACGTTTGGTTTTCTGATCTTTATCATTGTCGAAAGAAATTCCTTGTACAACAGCCTATATATACTCACAGAAAGATCATTAAAGCACCTTTGCTCCATCAGAGCTTGGGTCCCCGTGTCTTTCTTTCTCTCTCTCTCTCTCTCTCCCTCTGGCTAATTCTCTGGAGTGGAGAACCCGCCGAGCTCACTCTCCTGCCTGGGCTTTCAAGACCCCCTCGAGAGGGCGCCCTGTGCCTTCGTGAGTGGTGCAAGCCCTGTTCTAGGGTTTTATTGGTTCTCTGCATAAACCAGGGAATATTAGCTTCTTTCTCTCTTTCACTTTCTTATCGTCAACTCCGGACCACCAGGTTCTGGTCCATTAAAGGACCACAACAAGTGGCGCCCAGAACAGGGACCTGGTATATGTGGCATTTCGGACGGAGTGACTCAGGACCTATTGAGGTCGGTAAGTACTAAGACATGGGTCAAACGGCTGGAAAGCCCCATCATTTCTCTACTTTACTTCACCATTTGTTTAAAGCTCAGGGACTTTTGGTTTCACGCCAATGAATAGAGGCTTGCCTTCAAACAGTGGTTAAATGTAATCCTTGGTTCCCTGATAAAGCAGTTTTGATTTAGAAATTTGGCACCAGGTCAAAGAAAATGTTGAATGAGCCGCCAGATGGAGAAAAAATATTCCAATTGATTTCTGGCCCCTATGGGCTCTCATTAAAGCTGTAATTCTGCCATTTCAAGGTAATTCTAGCCCTCCAATATTCGACAACAGACAAAACATGAATATAAATTAGATGATGAAACTTTACAAAAGGCCCAATTAAAACAACATAAAATATTTCAAAATTTTCCTACTAATCCTACCCTGGCTGCTCCAAATGCTCCTCCTCTGCCAACAGGTGCAACTCCAAAAGTCTCTCCTTTGCTAGAACCTAATAATTCTGACAACGACTCTCCTGAGACACCTTTTGACACCAAAACTGGCAATACTTTTTTAGATAATAATGATAAGTCCTTAACACAGACTCATATTTGCAAAAAATTGACATTTACTCACTCTCCTTTGTGACAGAGGCTCTCTAAATTGCTGGCTTTACAATCTCAAGTCTCTGAGGCCAATGATCTTTTTGCCTTTCCTATGTTAAAAAATGTTAATGCTCAAAGACAACTAATACCTCAATATGAAGACATTGATTTTTCTCACATACAATAAATGAAAAAGGCTATAACTATGTATGGCCCTCATTCACCTTTCACTAAAGAACTTCTAAATGCTATGACATCTTCTATTAAAATTTTATTCCTTATGATTGGCAAATTTTAGTAAAAGTTCTCCTTAAACCAGGAGAATATCTTCAATGGACAATGTGGTTTCATGATATAGCCAGAGATCATGCTAACAAGAATGCTCGAGCTGGCACTCCCCAAAACCAAATTACTTTTGAAATGTTAACTGGCACCAGACAATTTGATGCCATAGAAGCTCAAATACAATGCCCTCCCTTGTTGCATGAACAATTAAAAACAGTGGCCCTTTAAGCTTGGGATCGAATTACTCCTCAAGGAGAGCCTACAAGTAGCTACACTAAAATATTACAAGAACCTAATGAAAATTATGCTGATTTTTTAGCTAGATTAGAAACTGCTATTTCCTGTACTGTAATTGGAGAAAAAACCAAAAAACAGCTAGAGAAATTACTTGCTTATGAGAATGCAAATCAGAAATGTCAAAAAGCTATCACTCCAATTCATGAGACTGGGACTATTATTGATTATTTGAAGGCTTGTCACAATCTAGGATCAGAAACTCAAAAGATGCAAATGCTAGCTGAAACAATGGCTGCTGCCTTTAGAAAGGAAAATGAAGGATGTTTTACATGTGGAGATAAAAACCGTTGAAAAAGGGACTGCCCTAAGAAGGCTAATAAAAGCCTCCAAAAATTTGCCCTTGCTGCTGTAGAGGAATGCATTGGGCCAAAGAGTGTAAATCTAAATTTGATATTGAAGGAAAACCTATTCCAGGAAACTCCAAGCAGGGGACCCCCCAGGTCCCCTTCAACAAAAACCAGGGGCAAATTCCATCTTTTCCCTCAAACCCTCAACATCTGGCAGTGCTGCCATCGATATACCAGCCCTAAATGATTTTCTCCTTTACCCTCAAGCAGTCCCTTCTAGAATACCTACCAGACTTTTTGGGCCCCTGCCCCCACAAACCTTTGGTCTTTTACTTGGCCAATCTAGTTTGACTTCTAAAGGAATTACTGTTCACCCTGGAGTAATTAATTCAGATTATAAAGGAGAAATTCAAATCATGATGTCATCTCAGATTCTATGGCAATTCAAAAAGGGGGGGGGACAAAATTGCTCAATTACTTCTTTTGCCTTACATTTCTATTAACTCCTCTAATGATGTATGGACAGGCAGATTTGGCAGTACAGATCAAAAACAATCCTTATGGACATCATTGGTATCTGAATATGCCTGACCAAATATAAATATCAAAATTAATGGTAAAAGATTTTCTGGTCTTGACACTGGATCTGATATTACTATTATTTCCAAACACTTATGGCCCAAATCCTGGCCTATACAAAAAATCTCTTGCCAAATTGCAGGAATTTCTCAAACCAAAGTACAAGAAATTTATCAAAATGTTCAAATCTACCCATATGAAGGACCAAAAGGCCAGCCTACAACATTAAGACCTTATGTGATAGATGCACCCCTTAATCTAATAGGAAGGGACTTACTTATGCAATGGCAAACTCAGATATATATTCCACATTTTTCCTAGGGGCCACTGCTCATTTAACAAACAAAACAATTATTAAAATAACTTGGAAGAATGACGAGCCTATTTGGACAGAGCAATGGCCCCTTATGAAAGAAAAATTACAGGCTACTAAAGAACTTATAGACACACAATTAGAATTGAAACATATTGAGGAATCTTGCTCTCCTTGGAACTCTCCTATTTTTGTTATAAAAAAGAAATCTAACAAATGGCGTCTCTTAACAGACCTTAGAAAAGTTAATGCATCTATGAAACCTATGGGTGCATTACAACCAGGATCCCATCACCTACTCAGTCAGTTCAGTCGCTCAGTCATATCCAACTATTTGTGACCCCATGAATCGCAGCACGCCAGGCCTCCCTGTCCATCACCAACTCCCGGAGTTTACTCAAACTCATGCCCATTGAGTTGGTGATGCCATCCAGCCATCTCATCCTCTGTTGTCCCCTTCTCCTCCTGCCCCCAGTCCCTCCCAGCATCAGGGTCTTTTCCAATAAGTCAACTCTTCGCATGAGGTGGCCAAAGTACTGGAGTTTCAGCTTCAGCATCAGTCCTTCCAATGAACACCCAGGACTGATCTCCTTTAGGATGGACTGGTTGGATCTCCTTGCAGTCCAAGGGACTCTCAAGAGTCTTCTCCAACACCACAGTTCAAAAGCATCAATTTTTCAGCGCTCAGCTTTCTTCACAGTCCAACTCTCACATCCATACATGACCACTGGAAAAACCATAGCCTTGACTAGATGAACATTTGTTGGCAAAGTAATGCCTCTGCTTTTTAATATTATTCCTCAAAATTGGCACATTATTATTATTGATTTACAAGATTGCTTTTTAAATATACCTTTACACCCTTTAGACCGAGAGAGATTCACTTTCTCTCTCCCTTTTCCTAATCACATCGGGCCTCATAAAAGATTTCAATAGACTATGTTACCTCAAGGTATGCTTAACAGTCCTACTATTTGTCAAAATTTTGTAGCCAAGGCTTTACACCCAATGTGACAGCAATTCCCTCATGCATATATCATTAATGATATACTGTGACTACAAAAAAGAGAAATGACATTTTTGACACTGAATGGCCATGATATTCTTTAGACTCCAGAAAAAACTGATTAAAATAAAATCTTTTTTGAAATTGCAAAACTGGTCCTTCTTACACATGCAATTAGTAAAAAGTTGACTTATTAAAATATTTTTTTGGATTTTAAATACTTTTTAGAGCTCAAATTCTAAGAAACAAAAACATGCCTAAGAAAAAACCTAAAGTTAACTCTTATCATGTCCTTGGGATACACAGCCCACTCTCTCTGGGACTCAAACCATAAACAAAATGGTAAAACTCAAAAAAAAAAAAAAAAACACCAAGATAAAACAAAAGGATATTTTAAATTTCAAGTGGAAAACTATGTCTATCTAAATTTATCTGTGTCTCAATGTATGTCTTTGTTTTTGGATAATATGAAATTAATTTATAAATGAGCTCTATTTAAATTCAGGTTCACATGAACTGAAAAATATTCAATATTAAATATAATGTTTGTTTGCTAATCTAATTAAGACATGTCTTAAGTCATCAACATTGTATAATACTTTTATTGTGCCTAGGTTTAAGGTAAACTAAATTTGTCAACAAAAAAGTAACTCTTTATATATATATATATAAATATAAATGAGATGAAAACTTTTAGATAAACTCTATTAAAAAGAATTGTATTTTAAAAATGTCTATCTAAAATAATCTCTTAGGATTGGAATAACTTAAATTTCTAGAGTTGTACTAAACTAAATGATAAAAGTTTATTAAATAAATAGCTAGGTCATTTCCAAATAAAATAAGATGTTAAAATTTAAGTTTTTCTTAGAGAAAAACTAAAGAGATTTTAAACTATTAATATATATATAAATATATATTTGTATATAAAAATAAATATATATTATAATATATAATATAATATAAATATATTCACCAATCTATAAAATGCTAATATACAAGACACTTCATGGTTGCTAAAGAAAAATAAGATATATGTTTTTAATAAAAAGGTATAAGGAATAACAAATAGAATGATGAATACAAAAATATAAAAAAGGTTTATGACAAATGGAAGAGAATTTTATGGCAAATGGATGTAACTCATTGCCCTGAACTTTCTTCCTCTTCCTTCTTACATGTCTCAATCGATACAAATTCTTCTTTTATATGGGCCACACCTCTCCGAGGTGAAACTACACGACATGTTATAACCCACCTGTTAGCTTACTTTACAATAATGAGAACACCTAATTCTATAAAAACAGACAATGGCCCTGCCTATATTTCTAGACAGTTCAAACAATTTTTACATTCATTCTCTATTAAACAGATTACAGACATTCCTTATAATCCACAAACACAAGACATAGTTAAATAAACACATCACACACTGAAACTACAAATAAAAAATTTAAAAAAGGGGGAATACACAGGAACACTTTTATCTTCCTTATCCAGAACAGACTTTACTAGATTCCAATGCAATATATTCTTTAAGCCTATAACTATTGTTAATATAGCTTTATTTGTTTTAAATTTTTTAAACTTACCACAAGGAGATATTTTGACAAAAGCAGAAAAACATTTTGAGGCATTGAAGGACACCTCCCTTCCTCTGCCCATTTGGTATCAAGATGGGTTAACTAATCAATGGAAATCTAGGAAACTAATCTTACAGGGAAAGGGGTATGCTTGTATTTCTCCAGATGGATCCAACGAACTCACATGGCTTCCTCTTCGGAAGATTCGACCTAAGGGGGCCCCCAGCATTCAAACTAGAGATGAAACAACAAAAACCCCAAGAGGAAGAAATTCCAATACAAGCCATGGCGGCTTTAAAAATTTCCAAAAAACGCTGCACTCGATGTCATCGACCTTATGATCTCCCTACTTGGGGACAAATAAAAACCCTTACTAATCAAGCTGAAAATCTGATTTCTCAACAGGGAATGCCTTGGAATCCTGAAAATATTTTTGTTGCTATGCTTGCTTTGCTTGCTTTTGCTTCCCCTGCTCAGGCTGACTTGATTAATCACACTTATTGGGCTTATATACCTAACCCCCCTTTTATTGTAGGTTGTAGAATGGACAGATATAGGACCAATTGTATCCACTAATGACTCAACACATATGCCCCCTCCTTGGAGCTTGGAGGGGCCCTCTCATCCTGAGAAAGAAGGAAGACTAATTAACATTTCTCTAGGCTATGAAATCCTTCCTTTATGCATGGGCCCAACAAAATTATGTATTAATGTTAGTCGACAAACATGGGCTTTCGTCCTGCCTCCAAAAAAGAACTTCCACACATTGCTTGGACTGTTTACTGCCCTGTCCTTTTATGAAAACCATGTCAATACTACCAAAACTCTAGGAAAAGGACAAAAGTTAGAATGTAAGGGGTTTACTTATAAAGACTTTAAATATACTCCTGTTTATTGAGATAAATGTCAAGCTAAATCAGGGAAATTAATGTTTATGGCCAATTACACCATTGTTGATTGGGGACCCCATGGTATATGGTTATCTAACTGCTCAGATGATATTAACAGCACTGTGTGTGACTATGCTACTCAAGTAGCATGGAAGGTTACTAACACTACAATGGAGCATTACCATGACAAAGGACTTCTTGGGTGGCTTGACAGTGGAATGGCCCCCCCATCCTCGAATCGTCCTCGATAAACAGATTGGGCCTAAACAATGGGACATCTGGAAACTTGCTGTGAGCACTGAAGAACTTGGGACTTAGACTGGACATTTCACAGGGACCAATCGTAGTCATAGTAACTATTTCTTTTGTTATAATCAATCATATTTCATACAAGCTTGTGTTCCCCTTCCTTTTGTTCTAGCTATAGGGAGTTTACAATTCAATAAGACTTTACATTCTGTAACTTGTATAAATTGCAAATTATATACTTGTCTTAACTCTTCTATTTCCTTAAGAAATGAATCCCTTTTGATTCTTCAATCTCGACATAGTCTGTGGTTACCAATAAATCTCCAATGGCCCTGGGAAGAAGGTCCCATGGCTGGACTTGCTTCCCGGTTACTTACTAAACTGCTCTGGTGATCTAAATGATTCATTGGATGGCTGATTCTTGGCATTTTGGGATTAATAGCTATTTGCACCACTGCTGCCATCACTGGCATTGCTTTACAAACCTCAATTCAAACACATAATTTTATCCAAAATTGGACTAAAGATGCTCATACTATGTGGGCCACTCAGGCTCAGATAGATGAGGATATTCAAGATGAAATACAGGAACTAAAAACAGCCATCAAATGGGTTGGAGATCAATTAATAGATGTACAAAAACAAGTGATACTAAAATGTGATTGGAATTCTACTCAATTTTGTGTTACTCCTGTTCAATTCAATCATAGTGCCTACAACTGGGAACAAATCAAATTTCATTTACAAAACATACATGATAATGTCTCTCTGAATGTACAATATTACAAAAAGAAATCTTTGAAACCTTTTCTAAAAATCTGCCCTCTTCCACTAATTTGGAAACTTTAGCTGAACAACTAGCTGATCAATTATCTGGGCTAGACCCATGCAGATGGTTTCAAAGCATCACTCACAGCATCGGGTCTGGAACTATAATTTTGGTGATTGTCTTGACAATTATATTTGCATTTACTGTTGCCTTCATGCAAAAATTGTTAAAACTAAACAAACTCAAATGGTCAAAACCCTTTTTACAAATATTATAAATAAATAAGGGGGAATTGTCAGGGGATGTTTAATGGGAGGATTCCTACGTGCTGTTTCTTATCAGTTTCTGGCAACAGAAACAAGTGGAATGGCACGCCACTCCCAGGACTGAGGTCATAGGATGAGACATGCATGAATCTCCTTCAGTAAACATTCTCCTTATGACAAAACTGCTTAGTCTCGATCCTCTTTCTTGAGATATGGATTGTCTCCTGACCTTATGACCATTGTTAATCCCTTGTTCCCTTGGTAACGGTTGCTGTACGTTTGGTTTTCTGATCTTTATCATTGTCGAAAGATAATTCCTTGTACAACAGCCTATATATACTCACAGAAAGATCATTAAAGCACCTTTGCTCCATCAGAGCTTGGGTCCCCGTGTCTTTTTCTTTCTCTCTCTCTCTCCCCCTCCGGCTAATTCTCTGGAGCGTAGAAACCTGCCGAGCTCATTCTCCTGCCCGGGCTTTCAAGACCCCCTTGAGAGGGCGCCCTGTGCCTTCGTGAGCAGTGCAAGCCCTGTTCTAGGGTTTTATTGGTTCTCTGCATAAACCAGGGAATATTAGCTTCTTTCTCTCTTTCACTTTCTTATCATCGACTCCGGACCACCAGGTTCCGGTCCATTAAAGGACCAACAGCTTACAGAACATTTCTATTTAGATATCTAAATGGCCTTTCAAAGGGAGTATATTCAGAATCCAACTCTTATGAATTCTTCATTTCTGATTGGGTCTTTCTTATATTTTCAAGTTCTTGTTAAAATTCTCACTGTGCTCATCTGTTCTATTCTTTAATTCAATTAACATTATTACTAATGCTTCAAATTCTTTATTTCTTTTCATTATTTGTTTTCCCAAGGGTTTTCTCTTGCTGTTTCAATTGAGACCAGTTCTTCTGTCTTTTCACTTTTGCTAAACTTTCTCTGTGCCTATGAAATTAGGTGAAACCGTTACCTATTGTGGTCTTGCAGGGATGTTTTTATAAGGGAGTGTCCCATGTAGACTGTGTGTGCCTAATGCCTTTGGTGGGAGGGCTGGATTTGATCTGGATGCAAGTCATTGTCTTTCCTCAGGGTGTGCAGGCAGCTATCACCGTGGTAGGAGGTGGGGCTGGAGATGGAGGTGCTACGGGTGGAGTCTGGTGTGAGGCAGGGCTTCCTCTCTGCTCAGTGGCCATCATCATCCTGTCAGGGATTTGGGTCAGGTCCCAAGATCCTGAAACGGAAGCCCTTAGGATCTAGCTGAGTTGGTATGTGTTTTCCCCCTTCCTGCACTAGGACTTTTGCCCCAGACGGAGATCATGCTGAAGCAAGGGGGGCCCATGCAAGCTCAGAGCTCATGTCTGCTGTAGAAAGAGGTACAAGCTGTCTCCAAGGCACTGCTTGTGCAGGCGCCAGCAACTGTTTCCCTTGCTCTGCTCAGATGCAGCCTGGTTCAACTCCCCATTGTCTCTCACATCCAATTACTGCCCTCAGCCTCCACTGCCCCAGCCCTGCTGTGGAGTCACACTCAGGGCAGGTGGGGCCTGCACTGATTCTTGGTGCTTATGGGGAGGTGAGCTGTGCTAGAGTGGCCACCGTCAAAAGTTTTAGGCTACTTCTAATGTACTGCTTGAGTTCACTTCAGTTCAGTCAGTCAGTCGTGTCTGAGGCTTTGCGGACCCATGAACTGCAGCATGCCAGACCTCCCTGTCCATCACCAACTCCCGGAGTCTACCCAAACCCATGTCCACTGAGTCGGTGATGCCATCCAACCATCTCATCCTCTGTCGTCCCCTTCTCCTCCTGCCCTCAATCTTTCCCAAGCATCAGGGTCTTTTCAAATGAGTCAGCTCTTCGCATCAGGTGGCCAAAGTATTGGAGTTTCAGCTTCAGCATCAGTCCTACCAATGAACACCCAGGACTGACTGATCTCCTTTAGGATGGACTGGTTGGATCTCCTTGCAGTCCAAGGGACTCTCAAGAGTCTTCTCCAACACCACAGTTCAAAAGCATCAATTCTTCAGCACTCAGCTTTCTTTATAGTCCAACTCTCACATCCATACATGATTACTGGAAAAACCATAGCCTTGACTAGATGGACCTTTGTGGACAAAGTAATGTCTCTGCTTTTTAATATGCTGTTTAGGTTGGTCATAACTTTCCTTCCAAGGAGTAAGCGTCTTTTAATTTCATGGCTGCAATCACCATCTGCAGTGATTTTGGAGCCCCCCAAAATAAAGTCAGCCACTGTTTCCACATCTATTTGCCATGAAGTGATGGGACCAGATGCCATGATCTTAGTTTTCTGAATGTTGAGCTTTAAGCCAACTTTTTCACTTTCCTCTTTCACTTTGATCTTGAGTAAGCACCAACGATGGACATCACAGCCCCACCCAGACCCCCCCCTCTTGGAACTCAGTAGCCTCTGTGTCCCACATCTGAGCTTTCTACCTGGTTGTGGTAGCCCTAGACCCAGTGCTGTGCTGCACTGTGGATAAGTGGGTCTGGAGCAGTCACTCGATTGGGGTTGGCACTGAGGCAGTTGTGGGAAACCTGGCAGTCACTGAGGCAGTCCTTACTCTGCCCTGCCTTGCTGGTAAGCTAGTACACACATGCTTCTCATGCTCAATCCAAGCTTCTCACAGCACTGTTGTTAGTCCCTGTAGTCCTCCAATCAGTCAGGAGGGCTTGTCTTCCCTGTGTCGGATCCTGGGCCGTCCCAATCTGTGGCTCAAACAGCTTACTCCCCAGGGTGAATCTCCACCCACGTAATCTCCCTGTTCCTCTGAGTTCCCTCCCAGGGGTACAGGGCCTGACCTGATTGCTTTTCTTCCCTCCCTGCCTAATTATGGATGAATTTTCCTTGTTGTCTTGGTTGTACAGGAGTCCTTCCGCCAGTTTCCAGTTAGTTTTCAGTGAGAATTCATATGTAGATGTGTTTTTTATGTGTTCATGGGGCAAGGTGAGTTGCACGTCTCCTTCTATTCGACCATCTTGATAGATCTATTTTCTTATTGCTATTCTCTATTTGATGGGTCATTGTCAGCATACTTTAATTCTTTAGATATGGTTTCCTTTAGGTCTTTGAATGTATTTATAGGAGCTGATTTGAAAGTGTTTATTTACTATGTCCTATATACATATGCCCTCAGAGACAGTTTCTATTGACTGGTTTTTGTCCTGAGTATAAGCCACATATTATTATTTCTTTGCAAGTTTTGTAATTTTGTATTTGACAATGGACAGTTTTGATAATATAGCAACTCTGGACTTTTGACTCCTCCTTCCCAAAGCACTGTAGTTGCTGCTTTTTTAGTTTATTTGTTTAGTGATATGTCTAAACTAATTCTGGACAGTCTGTCTCTCCTGCAATGTGTAGCCTGATGTCCTTGCTCAGATTTTTACTTTTAATTCATGTCATTTTTAAGTCCAGCTTCCTAGGAGTCTCCCTAGGATCATGATAGCTTATTAATCAGCCAATGATTAGTCAAAGGTTGTGCAGAAACATCTTGGGCCAATAAAGCTTTCATTTTTACAAAAGGGATCAATGTGTAGGTTAGGGCATACATTAAAAATTCAAGCAATTTATGTCTGGCTTTTGTTTTCCTTGTGCAGGTCTCATGTTCAACCAGGTATGAATATGTAATTGGGGCTCTTCTTGGACCCTCCTGAGTCTGTATGTAGCCATGTATATCTACACAATCTTTCAGATTCCCAGGACTATATGGGAGCTTATCCAAGCCCTTTATGGTTGTTTTATTGCTCAGATCTCCCAGTTAAATTTTTGGTATGGTGTATTTCAATCACAGGCAACTAAGGTATATGTCCCACCTGATTGTTTGCCATTGATTTTGCTATTATTTTTGACAATGCTCTGGGCTTGAGGGCTTCTTTATTTTCATTGAAAAAATGTGTTTCTTGTCTCAAGATCAGGTAAATCATTGCTCACCTTTTATTCTACCTGTTATTTTTTCCTTTACATTTATGTCTATAACAAATTTGTCTAGAATTTATGTGTAGTAAGACTCTAACATGATGTGTTTTCCCCAAATACCAGCCCAATTTTCTCAACAATTATTAACAATTCATCTATTCCTCATTGATTTGAGAAGCTTTCTTTAGCATATTTTAAGTTATCATGTGTCTAGAGTCTCACTCAGTATTAGCTGCACTAAAACAATGACCTGTCAATTTTTGTGCCAGTATCACATCATTTTAGTATATGTTTATAATACACCCTGGCTTTTTTGTTGGTGTTGTTTGAGTCAAGACTCCTCTTACTGCTCTTTTAAAAAATAATAATCTATTCTTATTCATTTGCTTTTCCAACATACTTTAGAATTATTCTGTCAGGTGAACAAAAACTATTTCTTATGCATCTTTATATATCAGGAGGGCACATGATTAACTCAAATGTTTTATTATAGCTATGAATCAATCTTCTGCTTCTTAATAGAACTGTTCCTCTGAAGAGACGCCTAAATTTTCGCCATGAATCTAGAGGACAAACTTTGTCCAATTTCATGTTGCATTTCTGGAAAATTGTTGAGTTTGGAATGAACCTATGCTAGAAATGGTAGGGCCTTGGCACATGCTTTGCCTCATTCAACAGGGCTGCATCCCACCCCTAGAAGCCTGACAGAGTTCCTCATTATCCTTCCCTTCTCAGCAGTGACTATTATATGTCTTAAGTGAAGTGGGTGAAAGTTGCTATGTCACATCCGACTCTGTGATCCTGTTGCCTATGCAGTCCATGGAATTCTCCAGGCCAGAATACTGGAGTGAATAGCCTTTCCCTTCTCCAGGGGATCTTCCCAACTCAGGGATTGTGAACCCAGGTCTTCCTGCATTGCAGGCAGATTCTTTATCAACTGAGCTATGAGGGAAGCCCATTTTATGGGTTTATTAATACATATTATATGTGTTAATGCCTTCCTCAAACATACCAAGTTTTCCTAGTAGATACTCATTTCTCTAAGCCAACTGTCCAAGAGCTGCACCAACTTAAGTTTTAGCTACAACTTGCCCAGCATTACTTTCATAAGCGTATCTCTTAACTACAGTTAGTAGAAGCAATTGAGGAGTTTAGATTCCTAACACTCAATCAGGCCATAGTTCAATACTCCTACAAAGTCTTTACACTGATGGGCAATGCAGTATTTAGGATAAGTTAATTTTCATTTAAAAGTTTAATTTTAAATTCCCATTACGATTTTCTGTTAATCTTTAAAACTGTATTTTCTACCATTTTGTCTTTTAAAAAGCATAGGAGCTTGAAGTTGGACAGACTTTAGTTCAAACTCTTATAGTTACATATAAAATCTCTTATTAGTTACCTAAACTTTGTAAGTTACTTCTCTTTGACCCTTTGTTTCCTCTTCTATAAATGGAGATAAATAACACTTTTCAGATCTTTATGAGGATTAGAAGCGCTGAACACAAAGGGTTGACTTAGCACACTGCCAGGTATATAACATGTAATATTATAGAACATGTTCTTGTTGATTTTGTGAACACTGCTAATTGCCTTGTGCTTTAATAATGATCTTGTATGAGTTACTGATTTTTACAGGCCAGTTCCCCCAACACTAAAAGACTTCAAATGATGCCTCTTCTTTTGGGGTTCTTAGGTCTTTTTTAAAGTAATCTTTTATATCTTTTTACCCTACTTTTAAGGAGTGGCCTATCACTTATTGCTATCCTGGGGCTGGTTCTAAGAATAGATTCCACTCTCTGTCTCACCTCCCTTACAATTTTCTGCTTCTAATTTGTTCTACACTGGGAAATCAGATGACCAAATTGTCAGAAATGTGTCTAAATTAAGAATAAAGAGGTTGATCAGAAGGCTAAGGGGTTCTCTTCAGGAGAAGAATATAGAATCTATTAGAGCATAGTCTTTGTGATAGTGGGTAGAGCTGTTAATAAGTCATTTTTACTTATTTTCATGTTCTTGGATGTGTTTCAAAGACCCAGAGAATCAAATAAATGGGAAAATGAGCTACTACTATACTTTTGAAAAAAAAAAAAGATAAACAAAACATGTAATTCTAGAGTTAATATGAGATAATGTAGGGCTGTGACCCAGGAATGTGTTAGGAGCTAGGAGGAATGAATATAATCCATTATTCTTATTGGGAAGACTTGTTAAGTCACCAATCTTAACATCAAGGTAGTTAGAATATTAACATATATTAAGCATCTATTATGTGATTATGTGATAGGGCCCCTGCATGTATTATCTCAATCCTCAAACAGCTCTGAGAAGTAAGAATTATTATACCCATTTATGGTGAGGAAATGGATATTCTAAAAGGTTAAAGTGACTTATTCAAGTTGAAAAGTGCCAGAGTCAGAATTTAAGGTTTGTTCAATTTCAAAGCTCAAAAATCTGTAACCCTCTGGTGATTTGTAAGGACAGACTTCCTCTTTGTACAAAATTTACTTACTCTACATCAGCAAATAAACAATGAGAACATTTAATAAAAAAAACTGAATACCATCAACAATTACAATGATATATATCAAGTGCCTAGGAATTAATTTAAAATGCAGAAGACCTTTATGAAAGAATATTAACTCTACTTAGGACATAAAGTTTGGTACACCTGAAATTAATATAACATTGCAAATCAACTATACCTCAAAAAAGACAGAAAGAGAGATCTGAATAAAGGGAAAGGTAAACTATGATCTTAGGGTAGAAGGACAACATTATAAAGATGTCAATTCTCCCTAAATTACTCTATAAATCCAATTCATCGACCAAAAAACCCAATAAGATTTCATGGAAAATGGACTAATTCTAAATAATTTATGGAAGATTAAAGATTCATGTGGTCCAGGAGTAGTCAGTACAAGTCTGAAACAAGAAAAGCAAAGAGTAGAGATTTAACCTACCTGCTATTAAGACAAATTACAAACCCTTCATAAATGAATGAACGTGATATTGGTGAGGGAGCAAATAGGCAATGGAACAAAATAAAATTCAGGGATGAAGTCAAGTATATATAAGAACTTGGTACCTAGGAATGGTGGTAACACAAATCAATGGGGAGAGAAGAGATCATTTAATAAATGGAGTTGGGAAAACTGGATTATTATGTAGAGAAAATAAAACTAGACCCTTTCTTAATGCATATACAGAATAAATACACACTGAAGACCTGAAATGGAAGGCAATATTATAAAAATATAATGCAAACAGTTACATCATAGTTAGAGAAAAAGTAGAAACATCTATGACCCATGGGTAGGGAAGAATTTATTAAATAAGATCCCCAGAGCACACACCATAAACGCACAGATTGATGGGTTTGACAAAATCAAATTAAATACTCATTGGTTAGGGGTAAAATGTACTGATATCTGCCATTTACTTGGAAATGAATCAAAAAGGATAGATAAATGGATGGATAGAGATAGAGAGAGGGATAGTTATATTGGATAAAGCTGTTATTATTAATAATTATAGAATCTAAGTGGTGGTCATATGAGTGTTTGCCATACTATCCTTCCAATTTTTCTTTATATGTATGTATGTATATGGGCTTCCCAGGTGGTGCAGTGGTAAAGAATCCGCCTGCCAATGCAGGAGACACAAGAGGGTTTGATCCCTGGGTCGGGAAGATTCCCTGGAGTAGGAAATGGCAACAAACTCCAGTATTCTTGTCTGGAAAAATCCCATGAACAGAGGAACCTGGTGGGCTACAGTCCATGGGGTCACAAAGAATCAGACATGACTGAGTCACTGAGCAAAGCACACATATATGTATGTGTATGTGTGTATGTGTGTGTGGGGGGGCTTCCCTGATGGCTCAGATGGTAAAGAATCTGCCTTTGTAATGCAGGAGACCTGGGTTTGATCCCTGGGTTGGGAAGATCCCCTGGAGAAGGGAATGGCTACCCACTCCAGTATTCTTGCCTGGAGAATTCCATGGACAGAGGAGCCTAATGTATATATATAGGCCATGCCATATGGTATGGCATGCAGAATCTTAATTCCTTGACCAGGAACCCATGGCCCCTGCAGTTGAAGCACAGAGTCTTAACCACTGGATGGCCAGGGAAGTCCCAATTTTCTGTATGTATGAAATCCCAACAATGAAAAGCCAGTGAAAGTGAAATAATTTTGTTCAAAAAGGATATTGTACATAAAGTTTTAAAAAACTGTGGCTGATTGGAAAAGAAATTTGACACATACACACACAGATATAGAAAAGGTATCTGCTATATTTGTATGTCTATACGTATATATATCTCACAAGAAAACTTACATAATCAGCAAGGAAAAGATAAAATAACCTAAAAGAAAATTTGCAAGATAAATAGGTACTTCAGAGAATTAGAAAACAAATAGCTAATATATTATATATAAAATAGGAAAGTGAAAGTGAAAGTTGCTCAGTCGTGTCCAACTCTTTATGACCCCATTGCCTATGCAGTCCATAGAATTCTTCAGGCCAGAACACTGGGGTGGGTAACCTTTCCCTTCTCCAGGGGATCTTCCCAACCCAGGGATTGAACCCAGGTCTCCCGCATTGCAGGCAGATTCTTTACCAGCTGAGCCACAAGGGAAGCCCAAGAATACTGGAGTGGGTAGCCTATCCCTTCTCCAGCAGATCTTCCCGACCCAGGAATTGAACCAGGGTCTCCTGCATTGCAGGCAGATTCTTTACCAACTGAGCTATCAGGGAAGCCCTATATATAAAATAGAAGATCAAATAAATGCTAAGTAAAATAAAAGATACTACTTGAAACCCAATGGATTGGCAAAAACTAAGAAGTTATATAAGAACTGGCAATAATATGAAGAAACAGAAACTCTTATGCACCACTCATAATTTAGAACAAATTTCTAGAGAAATCTGGTAATATTTGGTGAAAAATTCATATGCACATTTTATAGGATCCAGGACTTCTTCTCCAAAATGCACACTTCAGATAAACTGACACAGGAACACAAAGAGACAGAGACATCTGTAAAGATATTCCCTGCAGCACTGTTTGGAATACCTAAGAACTGGAAACTATCAATCAAAAAACAAATAAAGTACTGTGATATTGGTACATGTTGGAATATAATTCAGCAGTCATCAGGAATGAACCATATATGAATATGGATAGATCTAAAAAAGAACACTGAGTGAAAAAAGTAATAAATAGAATGAGATGTACAACATAATAACTCTTGTGTTTAAAAAGAAAAAAAATCTACACAAATAAACATCACTAGAGATTGTACATGGATATGGATCTTGCCAACCCAGGGATTGAACCCAGGTTTCCTGTACTGCAGGCAGATTCTTTTTACTGTCTGAGCTACTAGGGAAGCTCATATATGTGTCATGGCAATCAATTCCAGTGTTTCTGAAGTCTAAAGTCAACATAAAACCTTCCCACTTCAAAATACCATAAAAACCACTTGCTTAAGGGAAATGTCAAAAAAGTAAAAGAGAAATGAACTGACCACTTCCAGGTCACATGGCTTACCGGAGTACACAGCACATGAGCAGCAGATGGGTGGGGACGTTAGCTGGATTGAGCATACTGGGTGTGTCTGACTTCATACAGGCCAGGAAGGCACGCATCCTTCTGTTTTTGTCCTCAACTGCTTTGCCTAGCCAGAGCTTCTTGAGGTTGGGGCAAGTCCATTCCCGAAACGTCAGTGCAGACACCAGCTCTGGGGTTTGAGGTGACTTCCCTTTATAGGCAGACCACTCTTTAAGAATCACTGAAGGAACTAAAAGACAAATTGAAAAACAGGTTATAGAGACTCTGAGCACTTTGCTGCTGGTCACAACTGACAGAATCCATCACACTTCAACATCTTTGTATTTTCTGTCACTATAATTTTTATTGTTAGCAGCAGAAATGGTGAGAGTAGTAAGCATTTATCAGATGCTTGGTATGTATTAAGTATTTTATATATAAATGTAAATCTTACTCCTCTAGACAAACCTGAGAGAGAAGCATTATGATTATATTATCACAAAATATAGTACCCATTTTATAAATGAAAAACAATCAAAGCTTAACTGTTACATAGTTCTACAGTCATATAATAGTCCATCCATTATTCATAGGCAATACATTCCAAGACCCCCAATGGACACCCAAAACCATGCATAGTACTGAATCCTGTATATACTATGGTTTTTCCTATACCTATAAACCTATGATAAAGGTATGCAAAAGATTAACAACAATAATAAAATAGAACAATTATAATATACTGTAATAAAAGTTATCTGAAAGTGGTCTCTCTCAAAATATCTTATTGTACAAATTTAATGCCTTTTTCATCGTAACTAAGCCCTTATTATGTACTGTGTCCATAATTTTTGCAGTTCAAGATGTGACAGCAAAACTAGCATAAATTTCTTTTTCCTTCTTCACAGTTTCACAGGTAGAAGACTTGTTCTTACCATATATCTTTTTGTTCTTACTACAGATGCTAGCAACGTCAGCATATCATTTTTTCCTCCCCTTATTAATTATTGAGAGCTTAACAATTATTAATTATTGAGAACGTTTACCTTTTCACTTAAAGAAAGCACTTTCTTGTTTCTCTTTGTCATATTTGAACTGCTAGTATCACTCTCTTGCACCTTGGGGCCATTATTAAGTAAACTAATGATTACTTGAACACAAACACTTCAAGTGATTATAGGGAGATCCCTGGCTGTCCAGTGGTTAAGATTCCATGCTTCCACTACAGGACACAGGTTCAATCCCTGGTTGGGGAACTAAGATCCTGCAGGCCTGCACTGTGTGGCCAAAAAAATAAATAAATAAAATAAAAAGATTTTAATAGCAAAGATAGGAAATAGACATTGGTACAATTGTGTGTATAGTTCTATGTCATGTGTAGATTCATGCAATTATCACCGCAATCAAGATATAAAAATATTCTATCACCACAAAGATCTCTCTTGTGCTACCCCTTTTATGGTTATATGCAATGCTCTCCAGCACCATCCGTGATCTCTGCCAACCACTAATCTGCTCTCTATCTCTATAATTTTGTCAGTTTGAGAATGTTATATAAATTGAATCAGTATGCAACCTTTTGAGACTGGCATTTACACTCAGCATAATGCTCTTGAGATCTATCCATGTTGATGCATGTATCAATAGCTCATTCTTATTTTGATGAGTAATATGCCATGGTATAGATGTACACGGTTTACCTTTTGAAGGACATCTAGGTTATGTCCAGTTTGGAGCTATTATGATAAAGGTGTTATGAATATTTGTGTATAAGTTCCTGCATGAAAATAAGTCTTCATTCTCTAGCATAAATGCTTCAAAAATGTAGTGCTACACACTTATTTTTAGTCTACTTTTAGTTTTAAGGAACTGCCAAATTGTATTCCAGAGTGGTGGTATCATGTTATATTCCTATCAGCAAATCATGAGTGATCCAGTTTTCCCACACTCAATCTAGCATGCTCTATTAACACCATTATTCATTTTAGCCACTCTGATAGATAGGTATGTAGTAATACTTCACTGTGGTTTTGATTTGCATTTCTCTACTGGCTAATGATGGTGAGCATATTTTCATGTCTTTATATTCCATACATATATCTTGTTTAGTGAAATGTCTGAATGCCTTTTGCTGATTTTCTAATTGGATTATTTTTATATTGTTCAGTTTCAAGAGTTCTTGCAGATACTTTCTTTCAGAGTATTTCAGATACTAGTCTAGATATGTGGCACTTGTTCACCTGTGGATTTCCAATTGATCCAGTACTATTTGTTAAAAAGACAATCCTTCCTCCAACGAAGTGCTTCTGCAGCTCTGTCAAAAATCAGTTGGCTGTACTTGTGTGAGGCAATTTTTGGGTTCTCTATTCTGTTCCATTGGTCTATACCACTGCTAATCACAGTCTTAATCACTGTAGTGACATCTTAAGTCTTATAATCAGATAGAGTGATTGCTCCCAAATTATTATTCCTTCTCAAAAATGTTTTAGCTATGCTAGGTCCTTTCTTTTCCCATATAAATATTAGAATAATCTTATCTTCATATATACAGAATCCTGACAGAATTAGAAATAAACTCTGTTAAATCTATATACAATTAATTTCTGTTCAATCAGTATAAAAAAAATTCCCAACAAACAAAAGTCCAGCACTAGACAATTTGATAGTGAATTCACCAAAAATTTAAAAGGCGAGCTACCACCTATCCTTCTCAAATGATTTAAAAAAAATTGAAGAGGAAGGAATGCCTCTAAACTCATTCTATATAAAACAAAAATATCCTTCAATCCTAAAAGAATGACTACAGGTATTTCTCTACACAAAAAGGAAATGATAAAAGAAGGAATTTTAGAATTAGCAGGAAGGAAGAAAAAACAATGAAAAGAGCAAATATATGGATAAATACAATATATTTTCTTTCTTCTGAGTTTTCTAAATTATATCTCACAGTAAGCAAAAACTGTAACAATGTCTGTAGAGAAAATAATTAAGATGATTATAAATGGAGAAAGGTAAAGAGATGCAATAGAGGTCAGGTTCACTTCACTTCAACTAGTAAAATGTCAACATCAGTATAGACTGTGATAAGTTATGTATATACAATGTAATACCCAGTAAATACACTAAAGTATTAAGTGTAAAGTACTAAAGTATTATTAGTATACAACTACTAAAGTAGTTATATAAAGAGATACATTCAAAAACATATAGATAAATAAAAATGGAATTCTAAAATAAGTTCACATATCTATAGGATGGGAAGGATAGGAAAACAGAGATATAAAAAATGGAACAAACAAGTAAAAATAAAATGACAGACTTAAGCTCTAACATGCCAATAATTACATTAAATATACATAACTTGGTAAAGTAAAGTAAAGTAAATTGGTCTAATGACACCAATTAAACACACTGTGGAATCTAAAAAGATGACACAAGGGATTCCCTGATGGTGCAGTGGTTAGGACTGGGCACTTTCACTGCCAGGGCCCAGGTCCAATCCTCGGTCAGAGAAACTAAGATCCTGCAAGCAGAGTAGTGAGGCCAAAAAAAAAAAGAGACACATATAACTGATTCACTTTGCTGTACGCCTGAAACTAACACAACATTGTAAATCAACTATACCCGAATATAAAATAAAAGTTTAAAAAAGAGTTCCTTTTCCTCCACATCCTTTGCAAATATTTGTTGTCTTTTTGATAATAACCATTCTGAAAGGTGTAAGGTGATATCTCACTGTGGGTTTGATTTGCACTTCCCTGATGGCTGGAGAAGTTGAGCATTTTTTCACCTGTTGGCCACCAACACCTGTATGTCTTCTTTAGAAAAACGTCTATTCAGATCCTATGCCAATTATTTAATTGGGTTGGTGTTTTGATGTGGAGTTGTATGAATTCTTTGTATATTTTGGATATTAACCCATTGTTGGATAGATCATTCGCAAATCTTTCCCAATTCAGTGAATAACCTTCCTGTTTTGTTGATAGTTTCATATGCTATGCACAGAGTTTTCAGTTTGATGAAGTCCCATTGTTTATTTTTGTTTTTTTTTACCTAACATGAGGAGATATATATATATAAAAAAAAAAACCCTAAGGCTGACGTCAAAGAGAATAGGGCTTAGGTTTCTTTTAGAAGTTTTTATGGTTTCAGGTGCTATGTTTAACTGTTTAATCCATTGCATGTAGCTATCCAGTTTTCCCAACACCATTTATTGAAGAGGCTGTCTTTTTCCCCATTGTATATTCTTGCCTCATTTCTCATAGATAAATTGCTGATATAATTTTGGGCTCATTTATGGGCTCTCCATTCAGTTCCACTGATCCATATATCTGATTATGTGCCAGTATCATTCTGTTTTGATTATTGAAGCTTTGTGTGTAATCCAGTTTGAAATTAGGGACTGTGATGCCTCCTGTTTTGTTCTTTTCTTTAAAATTTACAACATTGTGTTAGTGTCAGGTATACAGCAAAGTGATTCCATTTTATACATATATACACACATTATATACAGGCTTCCCTGGTAGCCAGGCGGTAGAGAATCTGAACTTGAATACATAATACAAGATATATAATTATAACTATATAATATGTATAACATATATATGTTCTTTTTCAGATTGTTTTCTCATATAGGTTATTACAGAGTATTAAGTTGAGTTCCCTGGGCTACATGGTAGATCCTTATTGATTATCTGCTTTATGCATGCATGCTGTGCATGCTAAGTCGCTTCAGTTGTGTCCAACTCTTTGTGATCCCATGGACTGTAACCCACCAGGCTCCTCTGTCCATGGAATTTTCCAGGCAAGAATACAGAGTGGGTTGCCATTTCCTCTTCCAGGGGATCTTTCTTGACCCAGGGATCGAACCCATGTCTCTTGCATCTCCTGCATTGGCAGGCAGGTTCTTTACCGCAAGCGTTGTTTATGTTAATCCAACTTCCTAATTTATCCCTTCTCCCCAACCTTTCCGCTTTGGTAACCATAAGTTTGTTTTTGAAGTCTGTAAGTCTGGTTCGGTTTTGTAAGTAAGTTCTTTTGAACAACTTTTCAGATTTTCCACATATAAGCAGTATCATACGATATTTGTCTTTCTCTGTCTGACTTACTTCACTTAGTATGATAATTTCTAGGTCCATCTGTATTGCTGCAAATGGCATTATTTCATTCTTTTTTAATGGCTGAGTAATATCCTAATATGTGTGTGTGTGTGTGAGTGAGAGAGAGAGTGTGAGTGTATTCCATTATCTTCTTCATACATTACTCTATTGATGGAAATTTAGGCTGCTTTCATGTCTTGGATACTATAAATAGTGTTGCTATAACCACTGGGTTGCATCTATCTTTTCAAATTAGTTTTCACTTTTTCCAGATATATGCCCAGGAGTGGGATTACTGGATCATATGGTAGTTCTAGTTTTAGTTTTTTAAGGAAAAACACCATACTGTTCTCCATGTTTTTCTTTTTTTTTTAAAGACTTTATGGCTATTTGGGTCTTTTGTATTTCCATATAAATTTTAGAGTTGTTTTAGTTCTGTGGAAAACACTGTTGGTATTTTGATAGGGATTGTGTTGAAACTGTAGATTACCTCAGATAGTATGGTTTTTGACAATATTAACTCTATTAACTCTTCCATTCCACAAGCACTTATATCTTTCTGTTTGTGCCATCTTCAATCTCTTTCATCAAAGTCATAATTTCTTGAAAACAGGTCCCTTAACACCTTGCTTAGATTTATTCCCAGGTATTTTAATTTTTTTAATTGGAGGATAATAGCTTTACAGTGTTGTACTGGTTTGTTTTAATCTTTATGTCATTGTTGGGAGTTTTTGATTACTGATTCAATTTCATTAAATTGGCCTGTTCATATTTTCTATTTCTTCCAGATTTAGTCTTGGGAGATTGTACATCTCTAGGAACTTATACTTTTCTTCTAAGTTGTCCATTTTATTTATTTTTTAATTTTTAAAATTTTTGTTGTATATTGGAATATAGTTGGTTAACAATGTTGCGTTAGTTTCAAGCATACTGCAGTGATTCAGTTATACATATGTATGCATCTATTCTTTTTTCAAATTCTTTTCCCATTTAGGTTATTTTACAGAGTACTGACCAGAGTTCCCTAATTCTTGTTATCTATTTTAAATATAGCAGTATGTACATATCAATCCCAAACTCCCAATCTCTCCTCCCACCTTCCCCTTGGTATAGGTTGTCCATTTTATTGGTGCATAATTGTCCATAGTAATCTCTTATGATCCTTTGTATTTCTGTGGTGTTGGTTGTAGCTGCTCCTTTTTCATTTCTGATTTTATTGATTTGGGCCCTCTTTTTTTCTTGATGAATCTAGCCGAAAATTTACCAATTTTATCACTTCAAAGAACAAGGTGTTAAGTTCATTGATCTTTCTTATTTTTAGTCTCCATGGCATTTATTTCTGTTCTGATTTTTATCATTTCTTCTACTACCTTTGGGGTTTTTGCTCCTATTTCCTACTTTCTTTAGGTGTAAGGTTAGGTTGTTTCAGATTTTTCTTTTTCCTGAGGCTGGCTTGCATCACTATGCCTCTTAGAACTGCTTTTGCAACATTCCACCGCATATACTCAATCACCATGTTTCTATTTGCATTTGTCTCTAGGTATTATTTGATTTCTTCTTGATCAATGGATCAAGTGATCCATTGATCATTTATATATGGTATTATTATTATTATTATTTATTATGCTACAATTTATCATGGTAGCATAATGCTTGGCCTCCATGTTTGAGACTTTTTTTGCAGGCTTTTTTCCCCCCTTGTAGTTAATAACTAGCTTCATATTGTTGTGGTTGGAAAAGATGCTTGATATGATTTCAGTCTTCTTAATTTACTGAGACTTGTTTTGTGGCCTAGCATGTGATCTATCCTGGAGAATACTCCATGCACACTTGAAAAGAATGTGTATTCTGCTACTTTTGGATGTAACTTCTATATATCCACTAAGTCCATTGGACTAATGTGTCATTTAAGGCCAGTGTATCATTTATATTCTGTCTGGAAGATCTGTCATCTGATATAAGTAGGATGTTCAAGTTCCCTAACATTAATATGCTACAGTCAACTTCTCCCTTTAGGTCTCTTAATATTTGCTTTATGTATTTAGTTGCTGCTATGTTGGCTGTATATATGTTTATAATTTTTGTATATTCTTGGATGGATCCTTAGATCATTATGTAATGTCCTTCTTTGTCTCTAGGCCTGGAGCTGGTCTTGAAAGGCTAATGGGTGGGGCTGGAGGCCAGAGGGTCCAAGGCCTGCTGTCTATCCACTAGTAGGTGAAGTCAGGTCCTGAGGCCAGTGCTGGCCCATTTGTGGGTGGAGATAGGTCCCAGTGTGTTGGAGTTGATGTTGGCCTGCAGCTGGACAGGGCTGGGTCCTGGTGTGGCTGGAAGCTCAGTATAGCAGCCAGTGTACTGGTGGGTAGGTCTGTGTATCTGCCCAGCTATCTCTCTGACCTGGAATATCCTAGGACTGGTGCTAACTGGCTGGTGGGTGGGGCTGGGTCCAGGCACTAATAAACTAAAGGGAAGGTCCCAAGATGGCACTTACAGCACAAATATACCCATGATAGGATGAACTCCCCAAAATGGCTACGACTGGCTTGATGTCCGCACGATGATGTTTCAACTGCCTCTTGTCTCTATGGGAGGCTCTCTAAATCAGCACTTGGTCTGATCCAGCCTCCTTACAAATTATTGTTTCTGTCCTGAGTCTTGGACTGTGTGAGTGTTTTGTGTATATCCTTTAACAGTGGAGCCTTTAATTTTATAAAGGCGGAAGGGACTCCATGACTTCTGATGAAAGATCAGCCTTTATTTGTATTATTTCCCTCTATATGAAAGCATCATTTCTCTCTGGCTTCTTTCAACAATTTTTCTGTCTTAGGATGGACAAGGGTTTAATTTCCAAACTACACAAACAGATCATACATCCAATACTGAAAAACCAAACAACCCAATCAAAAACTGGGCAGAAGATCTAAATAGACATTTCTCCAAAGAAGACATACAGATGGCCAAAAGGCACATGAAAAAAGATGCTCACATTGCTAATTATTAGAGAAATGCAAATCAAAACTACAATGAGGTATCACCTCACACCAGTCAGAATAGCCATCATTAAAAACTAACACACATGTGTGGAATCTAGAAAAATGATACAAATGAACCTATTTACAAGGCAGGAATAGAGACAGAGACACAGAGAATGGATCTGTGGACACGGTGGGGGGGGGGGGCGGAGAAAGGGAGGGTGGGATGAACTGGGAGATTAGGATTGACATATATACACTACCATGTGTAAAATAGATAGCTAGTGGGAACCTGCTATATAGCACAGGGAGCTCAGCTCAGTGCTCTGTGATGACCTAGATGGGTGGGATGGGGATGGGGTGGGAGGAAGTTTCAAGAGGGAGGGGATATATGTATACATATAGCTGATTCACTTCGTTGTACAGCAGAAATTAACACAACATTGTAAAGCAATTATACTCCAAAGAAAAAGCTTTTAAGTGTATATATAATAGATGCTAGAGTGGGTGTGGAGAAAAGAGAATCGTGTTACACTGTTCGTTGGAATGTAAATTGTTGCAACCACCATGAAGAACCATACTGGGGTTCTTTAAAAAACTAAAAATAGAGCTACCACATATGATCCAGCAATTCCACTCCTGGGCATATATCCAGAAAAGATGAAAACTCTAATTTGAAAAGAGACATGCATCCCAATGTTCATAGGAGCACTATTTTCAATAGCCAAGACACAGAAGCAACCAAAAAAAGATGTCCTAGAAGAACTGTACAAAAAAGATGTTCACAACCCAGATAATCATGAAGATGTGATCACTCCCACTCATCTAGAGCTGGACATTCTGGAATGTGAAGTCAGGTGGGCCTTAGGAAGCATCACTATGAACAAAAGCTAGTGGAAGCAATGGAATTCCAGTTGAGCTATTTCAAATTCTAAAAGATGATGCTGTGAAAGTGCTACACTCAATATGTCAGCAAATTTGGAAAACTCAGCAGTGGCCACAGAACTGGAAAAGGTCAGTTTTCATTCCAATCCCAAAGAAAGGTAATGCCAAAGAATGCTCAAACTATTGCACAATTGCACTCATCTCACACGCTAGTAAAGTAATGCTCAAAAATTCTCCAAGCCAGGCTTCAGCAATACGTGAACCATGAACTTCCAGATGTTCAAGCTGGTTTTAGAAAAGGCAGAGGAACCCAGAGATCAAATTGCCAACATTTGCTGGATCATTGAAAAAGGAAGAGAGCTCCAGAAAGATATCTATTTCTACTTTATTGACTATGCCAAAGCCTTTGACTGTGTGGATCACAATAAACTGTGGAAAACTCTGAAAAAGATGGGAATACCAGACCACCTGACCTGCCTCTTAAGAAACCTGTATGCAGGTTAGGAGGCAACAGTTAGAACTGGACATGGAACAACAGACTGGTTCCATATAGGAAAAGGAGTATGTCAAGGCTGTATACTGTCACCCTGCTTATTTAACTTATATGTGGAGTACATTATGAGAAACGCTGGGCTGGAGGAAGCACAAGCTGGAATCAAGATGGCCAGGAGAAATATCAATAACCTCAGATATGCAGATGACACCACCCTTATGGCAGAAAGTGAAGAAGCACTAAAGAGCCTCTTGATGAAAGTGAAAGAAGAGAGTGAAAAAGTTGGCTTAAAGCTCAACATTCAGAAAACTAAGATCATGGCATCCGGTCCCATCACTTCATGGGAAATAGATGGGGAAACAGTGGAAACAGTGGCTGACTTTATTTTTTTTTTTGGCGACTCCAAAATCACTGCAGATGGTGACTGCAGCCATGAAATTAAAAGATGCTTGCTCCTTGGAAGGAAAGTTATGACCAACCTAGACAGCATATTAAAAAGCAGAGACATTGCCAACAAAGGTCCATCTAGTCAAGGCTATGGTTTTTCCAATAGTCATGTATGGATGTGAAAGTTGGACTATAAAGAAAGCTGAGCACTGAAGAATTGATGCTTTTGAACTGTGGTATTGGAGAAGACTCTTGAGAGTCCCTTGGACTGCAAGGAGATCCAACCAGTCCATCCTAAAGGAGATCAGTCCTGGGTGTTCACTGGAAGAACTGATGTTGAAGCTGAAACTCCAATACTTTGGCCACCTGATGAGGAGAGCTGACTCATTTGAAAAGACCCTGATGCTGGGAAAGATTGAGGGCAGGAGGAGAAGGGGATGACAGAGGATGAGATGGTTGGATGGCATCACCGACACAATGGACATGGGTTTGGGTGGACTCTGGGAGTTGGTGATGGACAGGGAGGCCTGGCATGCTGCAGTTCATGGGGTTGCAAAGAGTCAGACATGGCTGAGCAACTGAACTGAACTGATTCATCATAGTCTTTCCTGATGGCTCAGATGGTAAAGAATCCACCTGTAATGTAGGAGACCTGGTTTGATCCTGGGTTCAGAAGATCCCCTGGAGGAGGGCATGGCAACCCACTCCAGTATTCTTGCCTAGAGAATCCCCATGGACATAGGAGCCTATTGGGCTATATAGGTCACAAAGCGTTGAACATGACTGAGCAACTATGCGTAGCACACAGCACATTCATCATAGGGGATTGGAATGCAAAAGCAGGAAGTCAAGAGATACCTGGAGTAACAGGCAAGTTTGGCCTTGAATACAAAATGAAGCAGGGCATGAAGCAGGGCAAAGGCTAACAAAATTCTGCCAAGAGAATGCACTGGTCATAGCAAACACCCTTTTTCAACAACACAAGAGACAACTTTACACATGGACATCACCAAATGGTCAATACTGAAATCAGATTGATTACATTCTTTGTAGCTGAAGATGGAGAAGCTGTATACAGTCAGCAAAAACAAGACCTGGAGCTGACTGTGGCTCAGATCATCAGCTTCTCATAGCAAAATTCAGGCTTACACTAAAGAAAGTGGGGAAAACCACGAGGCTAGTCAGATACAACTTAAATCCCCATGAATAAACAGTGAAGGTGACGAACACATTCAAGGGATTAGATCTAGTAAACAGAGTGCCTGAAGAATATGGACAAAGTAACAACATACAGGAGGCAGTGAACAAAACCATGGCAAAGAAAAAGAAAGGCAAGAAGGCAAAGTGGTTGTCTGAGGAGGCTTTACAAATAGCTGAGGAAAGAAGAAAAGCAAAAAGCAAGGGAGAAAGGGAAAGTACACCCAACTAAATACAGAGTTCCAGAGAATAGCAAGGAGAGATAAGAAGGTCTTCTTCAATGAACAATGCAAAGAGACAGAGGAAAACAACAGAAAGGGAAGACTAGAGATCTCTTCAAGAAAATTGGAAATATCAAAATCCACGAACCTATGGTCACCTTATCTTCGACAAAGGAGGCAAGGATATACAATGGAAAAAAGACAACCTCTTTAACAAGTGGTGTTGGGAAAACTGGTCAACCACTTGTTAAAGAATGAGAGTAGAACACTTTCTAACACCATACACAAAAATAAACTCAAAATGGATTAAAGATCTAAATGTAAGACCAGAAACTATCAAACTCCTAGAGGAGAACATAGGCAAAACACTCTCCGACATAAATCACAGCAGGATCCTCTATGACCCACATCCCAGAATTTCAGAAATAAAAGCAAAAACAAACAAATGGGACCTAATGAAACGTAAAAGCTTTTGCACAACAAAGGAAACTATAAGCAAGGTGAAAAGACAGCCCTCAGATTGGGAGAAAATAATAGCAAACGAAGCAACAGACAAAGGATTAATCTCAAAAATATACAAGCAACTCCTCCAGCTCAACTCCAGAAAAATAAATGACCCAATCAAAAAATGGGCCAAAGAACTAAACAGACATTTCTCCAAGGAAGACATACAGATGGCTAAAAAACACATGAAAAGATGCTCAACATCACTCATTATCAGAGAAATGCAAATCAAAACCACAATGAGGTACCATTATACGCCAGTCAGGATGGCTGCTATCCAAAAGTCTACAAGCAATAAATGCTGGAGAGGGTGTGGAGAAAAGGGAACCCTCTTACACTGTCGGTGGGAATGCAAACTAGTACAGCCACTATGGAAAACAGTGTGGAGATTTCTTAAAAAACTGGAAATAGAACTGCCATATGACCCAGCAATCCCACTTCTGGGCATACACACCAAGGAAACCAGATCTGAAAGAGACACATGCACCCCAATGTTCATTGCAGCACTGTTTATAATAGCCAGGACATGGAAGCAACCTAGATGCCCATCAGCAGACGAATGGATAAGGAAGCTGTGGTACATATACACCATGGAATATTACTCAGCCATTAAAAAGAATACATTTGAATCAGTTCTAATGAGATGGATGAAACTGGAGCCCATTATACAGAGTGAAGTAAGCCAGAAAGATAAAGACCATTACAGTATACTAACACATATATATGGAATTTAGAAAGATGGTAACAATAACCCTATATGCAAAACAGAAAAAGAGACACAGATGTATAGAACAGACTTTTGGACTCTGTGGGAGAAGGCGAGGGTGGGATGTTTGAAGAGAACAGCATCGAAACATGTATATTATCTAGGGTGAAACAGATCATCAGTCCAGATTGGATGCATGAGACAAGTGCTCGGACCTGGTGCACTGGGAAGACCCAGAGGGATCGGGCGGAGAGGGAGGTGGGAGGGGGGATCGGGATGGGGAATACATGTATATCCATGGCTGATTCATGTCAATGTATGACAAAAACCACTACAATATTGTAAAGTAATTAGCTTCCAACTAATAAAAAATAAAAAAAAAGAAAATTGGAAATATCAAAGGAACATTTCATCCAAAGATGGGCACAATAAAGGACAGAAATGGTAAAGACCTAATAGAAGCAGAAGAGATCAAGAAGAGATGGAAAGAATACACAGAAGAACTGTACAAAAAAGATCTTAATGACCCAGATAACCACAATGGTGTAGTCTCTCACTCAGAGCCATACATTTTGGAGTGTGAAGTCAAGTGGGCCTTAGGAAGCACTGCTGCCAATAAAGTTAGTGGGGTGATGGAATTTCAGCAGAGCTATTTAAAATCCTAAAAGATGATGCTATTAAAGTGCTGCACTCAATATATCAGCAAATTTGGAAAACCCAGCAGTGGCCACAGGACTGGAAAAGGTCAATCCTCATCCCAATTCCCAAGAAGGGCAGTACTAAAGAATGTTCAAACCACTGGACAATTGCACTCATCTCCCATGCTAGTAAGGTTATGCTCAAAATCCTCCAAGCTAGGCTTCAGCATTATGTGAACTGGAGAACTTCCAGATGTTCAAGCTGGGTTTAGAAAAGGCAGAGGAACCAGAGATCAAATTGCCAACATTCACTGGATCATAGAGAAAGCAAGGGAATTCCAGAAAAACATCTACCTCTGTTTCATTGACTATGCCAAAGTATTAAAAAACTAAGATAATGGTATCCAGTCCCATTATTCACAGCAAGTAAGAAGGGGAGAAGGTGGGAGCAGTGACAGATTTCCTCTTCTTGGGCTCAATAATCACTGCAGATGGTGACTGCAGCCATGAAATTAAAAGATGATTGCTTCTTGGCAGGGAAGCCATGGTGAGCCTAGACAGTGTGTTAAAAATCAGAAGACATCACTTTGCTGACAAAGGTCGGTAGAGTCAAGAGCTAAGGTCTTTCCAGTAGTCATGTACAGATGTGAAAGCTGGACAATAAAGAAGGCAGAGCACTGAAGAATTGATGCTTTTGAACTGTGGTGCTGGAGAAGACTCTTGAGAGTCCCTTGGAAAGCAAGGAGATCAAACCAGTCAATCTTAAAGGAAATCAACCCTGAATACTCTTTGGAAGGACTGATGTTGAAGCTGAAGTTCCAATACTTTGGCCACCTGACACGAACAGCCAACTCACTGGAAAAGACCCTGATGTTGGGAAAGATTGAAGACAGAAGAGGGTGACAGAGGATGAGATGGTTAGATGGCATCACTGATTCAATCAACATTAACTTGGCTCAACTATGGAAGATGGTGAGGGACAGGGAATCTGGGCGTGCTGCACGAAGAGTCATACACGACTTGGCGACTAAACAACAACACCACCACCACCACACATAGTTATACTTCTCAGCCATAAAAAAGAATGAAATTCTGCCATTTGCAGCAACATGGATGGACCTAGAGAATATTATGCTCAGTGAAATAAGTCAGACAGAGAAAGACAAATATCATATAATATCACTTATATGTGGAATATATAAAAAATGATATAAAGGAACTTATTTACAAAACAGAAACATACACACAGGCTTTGAAAACAAACTTACAGTTATCAAAGGGGGAAGGGGGAGATAAATTAGGAGTTTGGGATCAACAGATGAAAGGTTGTTGCTGAGCCATGAAAGACACTGGGATTCTTGGCCTCCAGAGGAGAGGAATTCAATCCAGGGCCAGTGACAAGGCTTGATCGCTCAGAGCTTTTGTGTAAAGTTTTATTAAAGTATAAAAGAGATAGAGAAAGCTTCTGACATAGACATCAGAAGGGGGCAGAAAGAGTGCCCCCTGCTAGCCTTTAGCAGTATGTTATATACCTATCAGCAAGCTGTTAATTAGAGAAAGGAAATGTCTCAAAACTCAGAGTGGCACCAGGCCCCTCACCCACAACATGCATTTTGAGATAACATTGGCACAAGGTGAGTCATCCTGGGCCATAAAATGATTGACATGAATCTTGAAGAAAGGCAGGTTTCCAAGTAAATATATAGTTTCATTAACATAGATTAGGAGAACAATGTATGAGTAAAACATACTGGTTTGTTGAGCCCTTATCAGTTCTGAGGTACTGAGTCTTAAGAAAGACAGAGTCTAGAGTAAATACATAGATCAGTAACATACCTTAAGGAAACCATTTCCATAAGAAAAAAGCATTGGTTAGCTCAAGGTTGGAGAAAAGTTAAGATTAGGTGGAACCAGGTGCCATCATGGCAACACAAAATTTTAAGAGAACCCTCCTTTTAATTTTGTATAGAGAAGGGAAAATTTCCTTCTGCCACTTAAGAGAGAGAGAAAAAATATCTGACATTTGCAGCCTATTTCCTCCATTTGTAGACTCCTGGCCTTTCTGCCTGCTACCCTCTCATAGATACACACTACTATATATAAAGTAGATAACCAACAAGGACCTATAGCACAGGGAACTATGTTGAAATATGTTCAATATCTATAACGGAACCAATTTCGCTGTACACCTAAAACCTACACACATAATAATTCAAGTATACATCAATAAAATGGTATTCTTCCTGTCTTTAGATTTGAAAGGGGTTGACTGTAATCTATCTCGGCATGATTTCTTTAGGTTTATACTATTTATAACTCACTCAGCTTCCCTGGTGGCTCAGCTGGTAAAGAATCCACCTGCAATGTGGGAGACCTGGGTTCGATCCCTGGGTTGGGAAGATCCCCTGGAGAAAGGAAAGGCTACCCACTCCAGTACTCTGGCCTGGAGAATTCCATGGACTGTATAGTCCATGGGTTGCAAAGAGTCAGACATGACTGAGCAACTTTCACTTTCACTTTGGGGCTTCCCTGATAGCTCAGTTGGTAAAGAATCCACTTGCAATGTAGGAGACCCCAGTTCGATTCCTGGGTCAGGAAGATCCACTGGAGAAGGGATAGGTTACCTACTCCAGTATTCTTGGGCTTCCCTGGTAGCTCAGCAGGTAAAGAATCTGCCTGCAATGCAGGAGACCTGGGTTTGATCCGTGGGTTGGGAAGATCCCCTGGAGAGGGAAAGGCTACCCACTCTAGTATTCTGGCCTAGAGAATTTCACAGACTGTATAGTCCATGCAGTTGCAAAGAGTCGGACACGACTGAGCAACTTTCACTTTCAGCTTCTTGACCCTGTGAGCTTGTTTTTGCCAAATTTGAGAATATTTAAACAATTATTTCTTTAAGTAATTCTCTTCTTCTGAGACTGATTTACACAAATATTAGATCTTTTACTATAATTCCACTGATCACTGTTCATTTTTCAGTATTTTCTGTTACTGAGACTAGATAATTTCTGTTTCTCTTTCTCTAGGTTCAAAATTATTTTCTCTGCTGTCTCCAATCTGCAGTTTAACCCATCCTTTGTGTATTTTATTTCAGTTATTGTATCTCTTAATTCTTAATTTCTATTTATTCTTCTTTGTATATTAGATCTCTTTGCTAAGACTTTCTGTTTTTAATTTGCATTAAGAATGTTCAGGGAATTCCCTAGCAGTCCAGTGGTTAGTACTTGATGCTTTCACTGCCAAGGGCCTGGATTCAGTCCCTGGTTGGGGAAATAAGATCCCACAAGCCAAGCAGCATGGCCAAAAATTAAAAAAAATAGAAAGAAGAAAAACAATGTTCAAAATTGTTTGTTAAAGCATTTCTCTCTCATGGCTGCTCTAAAATCCTTAGCAGGTAATTTAATCAGTTGTGTTACAATGATTTCATTTTCTATTGATAACACAAATCTATTGATTTTCTTTACTGAGTTTGAAATCCTTCTGGTTCTCGGTATAATGAGGGATTTTCAATTCAAAACTTGATATTTTGGGTATCATTTTAAGAGACTCTGGATCTTATTTAAATTTTGTGTTTCAGCAGGTCTTTTCTGTTGACACTCTGGTGGGTGAAGGAGGATGCTGTCTCTTTACTGCCAAGTGGGAGTAGAAGTCCTAGCTTCCCACCTGGCTATGTCTGTCACCTCCACAGCAGGTGTAGGTGGCATACCTTCTTGTAGTATGGCAAAGGTAGAATTCCAGGTTCTTCATTTGGCCTTTGTTGGTTGGGGCAAGAGTAGGTTATAGTTTTTCTATAGTGTCTGGCTGGAGTAGAATGGTTATATCTAAACACCTTCTGTATTGCTAGGTTGTTCCTTTGGGTACTTTGGCTAGAAAAAACCAAAATACTTGGTTTTCTTGGTCTGTAGCTGTTGGAATTTCTGGGCTGTGAGCTTGTCCTGTACCCAGCAAGGGATATGTAAAACACAGGGAAAACCCAGAGAACTCACTACTGCTTCACTCCTTGGAGCCCAAGGCTCTTAGCCAATCTGTCACCTCTTCACCTTCTAGAGCATCTTGTGCTTTTTAATATAGCAGGAGGAATAGGTAAAAATACATCTACTCCATCTTCCCATAAGCAAAAATCTAGTTGGCTCTTTTGAATGTACTAATTTGACCATATTACTCTGGAGCTTAACACACCTCAATGGCTCTAATTACCTACAAGATCAAATCTCAAAACAAAAACCACACTGAGGAGGAGAGACCATATCAGATACATCTCCACATTCCCGAAGTTCAGCATGGATAAGTAAAAGAATGCTTAACGATTAAAGAATTTGGGCTTAAGTTAATGTATTTCCCATATCACTATGTATTCTGGTGAATTATGCACTTTATCAAAGACTGTTCCACAGCCAGAAGTATGACGTGCTTGCATAGACATTTTTGTTCTGAGTCAAAGCTTTCAGAGAACTGTCAAAGCTAGAACCACATTTACCTTCTACAGGTAGCCGCCGCCGTATGGCCAGGCGTTCCATTTTTCGCTGTGTCTCTGCCAGACTGAAAAGAACCCCGTATACATATTGACGAGCTGACCGGAACAGGATGGCAGCTGGAGGAAGCTCCATGTTACACTCATCTTCAATACATACAGGAATCTTAATCTCACCCTAAAAAGGAAATGGTTCAGGACAAAGGAGAAAATGAGTTACCTCAAGGTTTGGAATTGAGCTGAGAAGAACAAGTAATGAACTGTAGCCTAGCTATTAAATTTTCTACTTTTATTTAGAAAAGATTTCAGACTAAAAAGAAGTTGTAAAAGCCCAGCTGAGTATTAGACAGCCTAGATGCCCATCAGCAGACGAATGGATAAGGAAGCTATGGTACATATACACAATGGAATATTACTCAGCCATTAAAAAGAATTCATTTGAATCAGTTCTAATGAGATGGATGAAACTGGAGCCCATTATACAGAGTGAAGTAAGCCAGAAAGATAAAGACCAATACAGTATACTAATGCATATATATGGAATTTAAAAAGATGGTAACAATAACCCAATATGCAAAACAGAAAAAGCTATTCCATTTTTAAAGTTTCTGCTATGATTAACTACAGCTGACTAAATGGGGAAAATTCATCTTAGACATCCTGCTGGGAAATGGATTTGTACGGTAAGGCTAGAGGAGGGGAATAGCTCAGTAGAAGGACAGGGAGAGGTAATGACCAAGGCTATAATGCCTCTTCTTAAGAGTGTGTTCATCCATAGACCAGAGTTTACACATGTGGTTCACTGTCTTCTCCAAAACCTCACAATTACCCTTCTCCTCTAGGTCTCATTTCCTGCACAGTCCCATCTTTTGCTGGTCTCACCTCACTAGAGACCCTTGACACATGAAGGGCCCTAGCACACTTGGTCTCCTTTGATCTCCTTTCAGATACAAAGATCAGACTTTTCTCTGGTAACCTACAGTCCTAGGAAGTTGAAATACAGTGTTGAGAGCAGGGAGGTAGGTAAGTGTCGATGTGTTCTCTTACCTTAGTGAGGACATGGTAGATATATGGATACATAAGACCCCTTCGATGTCTGTGTTCAGCAACCCTCAAGACTTCTGGAGCTACTGGAGGTAAGGGTGGAATGGTGATGTCCATGTGGTTCCTTGTAGACATAGATAGCAGAGATGGGATGTGGGGCTCACCATCACCCAGGCTGGCATTTGAAACTCCAGCATTAATGGGCTCTACCCAAGACCCTCTGTCACCATTTGGATCCTCCCAACCAGGCTGCTGCTGAAGTGTTTCTGTGATGCGACTAAAAGGTTTAAAAAGATAAGTGTGGAAGACAGAAAGGAGGTTAGTAAAGATATTTCAACTCAAGATGTCTATTCTGATTACAAGGAATCTTACAAACCCTCTAGAAGCCAGGACACTGGGTTAGCACTGGATCTGATACCATTCCTCTCAGTGGCCATCACTATCTTCCTAGCTTCTTTCTTCAGATATAAACCAAAGCAATCAAAAGTCATAGGCTCCATTCTGAGTCCTTTATACCTTATAAAAGTCATGTTTAAAGTCTGCTTATGTTCTAAGGAAATAACTACAATTAAAACCTCAAAGTAGCTCTGTCTTCCAGGAATAATCTGCTTGGAGGAATAATCTAAGAAAAATGAGATTATACAAAATCCCACTGTTTTGATCCTCAGAACCCTTTTTTAGTTATCAAGCTGCATATTCAACTGTTCTAGTATTTCAGCTCTATAAAACCTTTCATTTTTTTTTATGTTCAATGTACTCCTCTTCACAAACTGAGAGATGACAGACATGATACATAGCACACCCCTACCAGGGCTTCCCTAGCCAGCTGCTATGCTGTCTTCTACCTCACTGGCCTGGGTATCTGAAAATTACTACCTGTACAGGGTCCAAGTGATCATGAAGTGACAAAACATAGAGTTTTGCTACTTCACTTAAGTGCAAAGAGTCACAGAAAAAAGCCAGGAACATACAGTTTCCCATATTCTCTACCTAGGTTAACAGAAAAAGAATACAGATACTTCAGAAATCTATTCCTTAGGGTGCCTGTATAGCTACTTACTCAGAGCTGGCTCTTTCTGGCTCATCACCATCAGAGGAAGAGGAGTGGGAAGAGTCTGGTCCCAAAGGAGTTGAGGCTTTAGAAGTAAGGTAATTGGGAAACTGGGATGCAGAGGAATCATAAGAGATAGCCCAATTGGCAAAGGGGCTGTCCTGCAGCATGGAATCCTCAGAAAAACCATGGGATTCCCCCAAAGCATGGGGGGAGAAGAGAAGAGAGGAGTTGGGTCCCACTGGGAATGGTGGTGGATATTTCATTCTCTGGGGCACGTGGTGAGAAAACTAAAGGACGAAACAGACACAAAAGCTATTTATTTAACATTTTACCAGGCTCCAAGATGGTTCCCCCAAAGGTTGTGGCACAGTGGATGAGGCCAGTAGCTAGAATTGTTGGGATACAAAGAACATACTGAGAATCACAAGAAATAATTTTAACAGTGATGTATGGACAGAATCCCTTAAAGGCAGGACAATGGACCAATATATGTCTCCTAGAGTCATTCTTTCAATATTAGCTAATCTACATTCACGATGACCTAGTGGTTGCTGATTTGAATGTTTTCTTTAGAGTCTGCCAGCCTCAAGTTGAGAATATGACATAGGTATATATAACCTTGACATTCTGATAATACTGAATCACCTGAACTCCTTAACTCAGATTATAAAAATTGGGAAACAATCCTAGTCTAATGCTATCAAATGGTCTCAAGCTTCTTAAAAGATACTTACCATAGGCTTCCCAGCAGAGATAGTGCCCATTTGATTTCGTGGAATGGGAGGATTTCCAAGGCGATTATTTTGAAAACCTGAAGCAAAAAGAAAGGGATATCTCCTTTAGTCAATCCTAATAATTCTACCCTGCTACATTCTGGTAACCTCATATCACCTGAGAAATTATTATGAATATATGAGTTACAATTTATTGAACAGCTACTATGAGCTACACTAAGAACCTTACATAAATTATTTCCTCTGATAACAACTCTATTAAGGAAGTATCATGAGCTACATTTCATGTAAATGTGACTTGAAAAGATCACATAGTGAGTACATAACAGAGGTAGAACTCAAATTCAGGCCTGACCCCACAGATGGGACAATTTTACATATACCAGACCACAACAGAGATTAGCACCAGAAGAAGCCCAAGCTAAGGAAATGGCACTGGACCCCATCTAAAATTCAAGAAATGAAGGCCCTGTTTGATGTCATCTCTCTTATTACATGGAAATCAAAAGGCAAATGTCTATCAAATAGGAATAACTTCTAGGAGGGTGCAATACAAATAAGTGATTTCACTCTGTCCCAGGAGTTCTGAGAGACTCAGTTTCTTCTACATAAAGAGCAGCCTGGGGTCAGATAGAAGCCTTACCTAGAAAGGAGGAGGGCCCCACTGGCAGCGAAGAGAGTTTGGTTGTGACTGAATAGTACTCAACTGCTTTCTTGAATCGTTCTATTTTATCTTCTGTCCTGGACTGGATATAGGAATATCAGATGTTCAGAAGGAGAAATAACATGAGTGTGCCTTTTTCACGCAATTTTATAATTTCAGATTCAAAACAGTGGCAGAAATCAAATGTTTAAAAAACCCAAGAGAGCAATTTTTTATGCTGCAGAAAAGATTAGGTAGGGAAAGAGTATTAAAGAACATAAAAGCTCAAATACTTAAAGAAATTATTTAAAAACTCTACTCACATTTTGTGCTATTCTAAAATGCTCACATGATCATTAGAAAAAATAAATAAAGATAGGAGAAAAAAACTACACGGTATCATCACCCAAAGATATTTTGATGTGTTTCCTCCCACTGATTTTTTTTTTCCTCCCAATGATTTTTAAAATTCATTTTCTGGGGGTTGAAGTACAGTTAGTCTAAATTCGAACAAATTTTTGGCCAACCCAATATTTATTTTTTTCTATAATTGATACCATACTCTATGTACAATTTCAAGTCTTGCTTTGATTATACTACAAGATAATTTTGAATGGCTGAATATTTTATCATTGTAAGTGTATCATAAATTACTTAACTACTTCTCTAATACCCAACATCTCAGTTATTTCTCACATTTGGCTATTATAAATTACACAACAAAGAACATATATGTACATATAAGTTTTTCTGAATTTCAAATTATGTCCTTAGGAAAATGTCCCCAAAGTGGAATTACTGGTTCAAAAGGTATGAACATTACAACCAAAACCACTTAAACATACAGAAAATCCATAATGTGAAATCACTATTTATCCTCCAGAATGGTTAAAATTTAAGATTATAAATATCTAGCCCTGGCAAGGATATGAAGTGATTGGAAGTCCAATACACTGCTTGTAGGAATATATATTGGTAGAACTGAAAAACAGTTTGGGAGTTTCTTATTATGCTAAACATATATTTGCCATATGGCACAGCAATCCTACTCTTAAGTATTTATCCAGGAAAAATAAGTACATATGTCCACCAAAAATATAAACAAGAATACTAACAACAGCTTTATTTAAGAGCACCAAACTATAAATAATTCTATCAACAGAAGAATAAATTATGATATATATATATGATAAAAAAACTGTACAGTAATAAAGAACAAAGGACTGATACATGCAACAATATGGACTAATATCAGACATAATAATGACTGAAAGAAGAAACAGACAAAAGAGTACATACGCACAATTGCACTCATCTCACACGCTAGTAAAGTAATGCTCAAAATTCTCCAAGCCAGGCTTCAACAGTACATGAACCATGAACTTCCAGATGTTCAAGCTGGATTTAGAAAAGGCAGAGGAACCAGAGATCAAATTGCCAACATCTGCTGGATCATCAAAAAAGCAAAAGAGTTCCAGAAAAATATCTACTTCTGCTTTATTGACTATGCCAAAGCCTTTGACTGTGTGGACCACAACAAACTCTGGAAAATTCTTAAAGAGATGGGAATACCAGACCACCTGACCTGCCTCTTGAGAAATCTGTATGCAGGTCAGGAAGCAACAGTTAGAACTGGACATGGAACAACAGACTGGTTCCAAATAGGAAAAGGAGTATGTCAAGGCTGTATATTGTCACCCTGCTTATTTAACTTAAATGCAGAGTACATCATGAGAAACGCTGGGCTGGAGGAAGCACAAGCTGGAATCAAGATTGCTGGGAGAAATATCAATAACCTCCAGATATGCAGATGACACCATCCTTATGGCAGAAAGCGAGAAGAACTAAAGAGCTTCTTGATGAAAGTGAAAAAGGAGAGTGAAAAAGTTAGCTTAAAACTCAACATTCAGAAAACTAAGATCATGGCATCTGGTCCCATCACTTCATGGCAAATAGATGGGGAAACAATGGAAACAGTGACAGACTTTATTTTCTTGGGCTCCAAAATCACTGCAGATGGTGACTATAGCCATGAAATTAAAAGATGCGTGCTCCTTGGAAGAAAAGTTATGACCAACCTAGACAGCATATTAAAAAGCAGAGACATTACTTTGCCAACAAAGGTCCATCTAGTCAAAGCTAAGGTTTTTCCAGTAGTCATGTATGGATGTGAGAGTTGGACTATAAAGAAAGCTGAGCACCAAAGAATTGATGCTTTTGAACTGTGGTGTTGGAGAAGACTCTTGAGAGTCCCTTGGACTACAAGGAGATCCAACCAGTCCATCCTAAAGGAGATCTAAGTCCTGAGTGTTCATTGGAAGGACTGATGCTGAAACTGAAACTCCAATACTTTGGCCACCTAATGTGAAGAGCTGACTCATTTGAAAAGACCCTGATGCTGGGAAAGATTGAAGGCAGGAGGAGAAGGGGACAACAGAGGATGAGATGTTGGATGGCATCACTGACTCAATGGACATGAGTTTGAGTAAACTCCGGGAGTTGGCAATGGACAGGGAGGCCTGGCGTGCTGTAGTCCATGGGGTTGCAAAGAGTTGGAAATGACTGAGTGACTGAATTGACTGAACTGAAAGTCCAAGAAGTGAAACTTGGGCTTCCCAGGTGGCACTAGTGGTAAAGAACCTGCCTGCCAATGCAGGAGACACAAGAGACATGGGTTCGATCCCTGGGTTGGGAAGATCTCCTGGAGGAGGGCATGGCAACCCACTCCAGTATTCTTGCCTGGAGAATCCCATGGACAGAGGAGCCTGGCAGGCTACAGTCCATAGGGTCACAAAGAGTCAGACACTACTGAAGTGACTTAGCAAACATGCACAGAAGTGAAACTGACTTATGGCAACAGAAAATACCATTTATCTCTGTGGGCTTGGGGATGATTGGGAAGGAGGTTTTCCAATGTAAGTTTTAAATCCTCTAGAATATAATTTATGACCTTTATAAATTTCATCAAATAGAATGTAAGATATGAAAGTCATTTCTAATTAGAAATAATGTTCTAATAAGTATATTTTTACATGTTTCTTGGGTTATTTCATAGGAGACATTTTTAGAAGTGCAATTACTAGGTCAAAGGATATGGTCATTTTCATAGACTCTTGACACATGATACAAACCTCTTTCAGAAGCAGATGTCTCAAGTTATACTCTCATCATCAATGCATGTGTGCTAAGTAACTTCAGCTATGTCTGACTCTTTGGGACCCCATGGACTGTAGCCCACCAGGCTCCTCTGTCCATGAGATTCTCCAGCAAGAATACTGGAATGGGTTTCCCTCCTCTCATCAATGCATAAGAGTATGCAATTTACCATATAGCTCCAGTGTTGAATATTTTCAACAAAAAATATCTCCTAACTGTAACACTTTATTTTCTGTAGGAAAAATAAAAGATATAATAAAAAAGGGAAAAAATCAAGCAGTTATAATCTTATCTCTCAGAGCTTGTAACTGTTAATACTCTAGGATCTACCAAGCATTCCAGATCTCTTTCATTTGCATGCATGCTGGCACACAAATGGCCTTCCTTGGTGGTTCAATTGGTAAAGAATCTGCCTGCAATGCAGGAGACCAGGGTTTAATCCCTGGGTCGGGAAGATTCCCTGGAGAAGGAAATGGCAACCCACTCCAATATTCTTGCCTGGATGGACAGAGGAGCCTGACGGGGCTACAGTCCATGGGGTCGCAAAGAGTTGGACACGACTAAGTGACTAAACTACCAGGCACACAAATAAAGATATTAAGATGTCCAGGTCATCTAGCTTCACTTTAGATACACAAGCCATACACAGAACCTTCCTTAATATCTCTACCTCTGTACCCTCATCCCTTCCCCAAAGTGACCAATGTAACCAGTTCGGTATGAGTCCTGTCATAACTTTCACTGTTTATACACACACACATATATATGTACATAAATACAGTTTTGTTGTTTTTTTCACATAAGTGGAATTGTATATTGTTTTTCAAATTGCCTTTTGCATTTAACAGTATGTCTTATAAACTATTATGCGTCAGTGAGTATACATCTGTGACCCAATACCCTGAAATACTGAATTACATGTATTTCCCTCAGTGTCCCACTCTTCTCTGTGCCCCAAAAGCTAAACATTTACTTTTCCTTCAAGGGGCACCAATTCTATGAAATCTTTCATTCTATGAAATCTTTCATTCTATGAAAACTTTATTGTTTTTTCCTTTGTTGTACTTTTTTATTTGCTTCAACCTTCCCTATTAACCTCAAGTTCTGTGAGGACAAAGAATGGTTTATTCATACTTATATTCTGTTAACATGGGACTTATCTATAGAAGTTAGTATTTTACATATGATCATTTTAATTAAGCCTTAGTCTTTTTGTTTTACATATTTATTTTTTAATTAATTAATTTTTGTGGCTGCACTGGTCTTCATTGCTGCACAGACATTCTCTAGTTGTGGAGCACAAGTTTCTTGATGCAGAGCACAGGCTCTAGGGTGCAGGGGCTTCAGTAGTTGTGGCACATGGGCTTAGTTGCCCTGTGGCATGTGGAATCTTCCTGGACCAGGGATTGAACCCATGTCCCCTGCATTGGCAGGTGGATTCTTAATCACTGGACCACCAGGGAAGCCCCTAACCTTTTCGTTAATAGATCCCCAGAGGCCACAAGTAGCAGAGTAGAAATTCATAATTTGATGCTGTTACCTAGCAGATTTTGTATGTTTGTTTAAAAGAGTTCTGATAACTCTATAACTGTTCAAAATATTTGTGAAAATTATATAGCAACAATGAAGAATGGTTTAAGACATAATGTTAAGTGGAAAAAGCAAGTTAAAGATGACTACACTGAGATGACTAGCACATAAAACATATAAAGAGGACTAGGAAATACTGTAAAGCATTTAGGATAGAATTAGAAGCAAAGTCACTATTAAACAATTTTGTTTTGTTTAGTCAAAGGGGGATTCTTGTAATTAAGCTACAAAGGCAAGCAAAAGCTATAACATTAAAAATATTCAACACTCAACTGAGCATGTACAAAATTTTTCCTCCATCTACAAACAATGGAGTATTGTTGTTGTTGTTAAGTCTCTAAGTTATGCACCCATGGACTGTAGCGTGCCAGATTCCTCTGTCATCTACGAATCTCCTGGAGTTTGCTCAAATTCATGTCCATTGAGTTGGTGATGCTATCTAACCATCTCATCCTCTGCCACCCTTCTCCTTTTGTCTTCAATCTTTCCCAGCATCAAGGTCTTTTCCAATGAGTCATCTCTTTGCATCAGGTTTCAGCAACAGTCCTTCCAATGAATATTCAGGGTTGATTTCCTTTAGGATTGACAGGTTTGATCTCCTTGCAGTCCAAGGGACTCTCAAGAGTCTTCTCCAGCACCACAATTCAAAAGCATCAATTCTTTGGTACTCAGCTTTCTTTGTGGTCCAACTCTCATATCCATATATGACTGTTGGAAACATAGCTTTGACTATACAGACCTTTGTCTACAAAGTGATGCCTCTCCTTTTTAATTTGCTATCTAGGTTTGTCATAGCTTTCCTTCCAAGGAGCAAGCATCTTTTAATTTCATGGCTGCAGTCACTGTCCACAGTGATTTTGGAGCCCAAGAAAATAAAATCTGTCACTGCTTCCACTTTTCCCCCTTCTATTTGCCATGAAGTGATGGGACCAGATGCCATGATCTTAGTTTTTTAATGTTGAGTTTCAAGCCAGCTTTTTCATTCTCCTCTTTCACCCTCATCAAGAGGTTCTTTAGTTCCTCTTCACTTTTTGCCACTAGAGTGGTATCATCTGTGTATCTGAGGTTGATATTTCTCTCAGCAATCTTGGTTCCAGCTTGTGATTCAACCAGCCCACATTTTGCATGATGCACTCTGCATATAATTAAATAAGCAGAGTGACAATATATGGCCTTGTTTTACTCCTTTCCCAATTTTGAACAGGTCAGTTGTTCCATGTCTGTTTCTAACCATTGCTTATTGCTTTCTTAGTCACTCAGTCATGTCCAACTCTTTGCGACCCTTTGGACTGTAGCCTGCCAGGCTCCTCTGTCCATGAGATTTTTCAGGCAAGAATACTGGAGTGGGTTGCATTTCCCCCTCCAGGGGATCTTCCTAATCAGGGATCGAACCCACGTCTCTTGCACCTCCTGCATTGCAGGCGGATTCTTTACTGGCTGAGCCATTGAGGGAAGCCCCAAGTATACTGGAGATGGGTGCCGTTTCCTCCTCCAGGGGATCTTCCCTACCCAGAGATAGAACCCGTGTCTCTTAACTGCATACAAATTTCTCAGGAGACAGGTAAGGTGGTCTGGTATTATCATCTTTTTAAGAATTTTCCAGTTTGTTGTGAGCTACATAGTCAAAGGCTTTAGCACAGTAAGTGAAGCAGAAGTAGACTTTTTTTCTAGAACTCCTTTGCTCTCTCCATGATCCAATGAATGTTGTCAATTTGATCTCTAGTTCTTCTCCCTCTTTGAAACCCAGCTTATACATGTGGAAGTTATTGGTTCCTGTACTGTTGAAGCCTAGCTTGAAGGATTTTGAATATTACCTTGCTAGCATGTGAAATGAGCACAACTGTACGGTAGTTTGAACACTCTTTGGCATTGCCTTTCTTTGGGATTGGAATGAAACTGACATTTCCAGTCCTATGGGCATAGCTGAGTTTTCCAAATTTGCTGGCACACTGAGTGAACACTTTTAACAGCATCATCTTTTAGGATTTTAAATAGCTCAGCTGGAATTTTGTCACCTCCACTAGCTTTGTTAACAAAAATGCTTCCTAAAGTCCACTGGTTCCAAATAGGAAAAGGAGTACATCAAGGCTGTATATTGTCACCCTGCTTATTTAACTTATATGCAGAGTACACCATGAGCAATGTTGGGCTGGAAGAAGCACAGGCTGGAATCAAGATTGCCGGGAGAAATATCAGTAACCTCAGATATGCAGATGACACTCCCCTTATGGCAGAAAGTGAACAGGAACTAAAAAGCCTTTTGATGAAAGTCAAAGAGGAGAGTGAAAAGTTGGCTTAAAGCTCAACATTCAGAAAACTAAGATCATGGCATCTGGTCCCATCACCTCATGGGAAATAGATGTGGAAACAGTGGAAACAGGGTCAGACTTTATTTTTCTGGGCTCCAGAATCACTGCAGATGGTGACTGCAGCCATGAAATTAAAAGACACTTACTCCTTGGAAGGAAAGTTATGACCAACCTAGACAGCATATTAAAAAGCAGAGACATGGGGAGGAGCCAAGATGGCGGAGGAATAAGACGGAGAGACCACTTTCTCTCCTACAAATTCTTCGAAAGAACATTTGAATGCTGAGCAAATTTCACAAAAGAACTTCTGATCGCTAGCAGAGGACATCAGGCGCCCAGAAAAGCAGCCCATTGCCTTCGAAGGGAGGTAGG